>NC_084465.1:50456863-50769363 GCF_027409185.1 Cynocephalus volans | reverse complement strand
AGATATTAATATTCACTCTTCAGATACATATGGTCTCTGAACCTATATAGTTATCACGTTACTGGAATGGTAGGAATTATTAATTAAAAAGAAATTATCCCCCCATAAGGCACCTGTCATAATGACTTGAACATATGAGGGAACCAAAACTGTATTTTCAGTTCACAATTTGCTACCAGTGTCCAATAATATTGCCATCCGGTTTCTGAAGAAGGAATACAAGGAGGTTTTAATATAACTGTTACAATGTCTAAGTTCCCAAGTGTATTGTTTACTTATTTCATGAATCAATTTGCTCACAGATTAACATAAAGAATCATACCAGCTGTTTTATTTTTAAATTTAGGGCAACGTTCTCTGCTTCTAGTGGTGGGTTACTTTTCCCACCTTTCTGTACTGCTTTACCAATGAGGGCTGGTATGTTAGAGTGTCTTGTCCAGTCACAGCTGGAAGAGCATCATTCATTAATCAGCAATCTGAAGGTAATCTAGTGTAATATCAGTATGTCTGTGCCAAGCCACCCTCCAGGAAATGTAACTAAAATGTGGATCATGGGAAAAGAAAGAGTTGATCTGAGTTTGGTAAATTTGGTCTTCAGAGGAATCAATTCACTTGCAAAGATTTTTGCCTTCTTTACATCACATATTAGAGTCCTTTCTAATTTGGTGATACAGACTGATGCTCATGCTCATTAAAACGAGAAAAAACACAAAGGTTTTAAAATATGAGTAATGAATGAGTAACTTTAGGGAGAAATTATTTTTATATTAAACTTTCAACTACAACTATGCCACAGCCATTGCAAAACGAATAAAAGCTTGCATATGTTTTCACAGTGCTTTTACTTTTTCAATGATTTACAGCTCTCATTGTTTTGATCATTACATCTTTTATTCCTAAACCATAGCACTTTTTTCCTCCTGTCAAATGTATAAACATTTTCTCTCCCTGAAAACAACAAATTTTCTACATGACAATTTCTATCTGATATAGAAGGCCTATGTTTATCTGACAGTATGTGTTCATCCATGGTACTGTATACATTCAACCACATGTAGTTGGAACTCTGATTTTCACTTAAAGTGCTTTGAATAACATGATGAAGTGATGCAGTGTTGAAATAAAGAGCAATAATTTTGGTGAAAAAGCACTTGATAGTTGCAGGATATATAACACTAAAGAGAAGTAAGCACTTATTATAGTAGAATTTTACTCTTTGTAAATCAACAACAAAGTGGATATAGGGAGGGAAGATACCCACAAGCAGATGATAAACTGTTTCATTTTGTCCATGTGCAAAGGGATGGCTCTCAATATTAAAAGGAAGGAGAAATGCCACATTTCTCAGGAAGGTTCACAGTCTTTTAAAGTAAGGGTGCTATGGTTCAAATGTGCCCCCCAAAAGTTCATGTATTGGAAACTTGATTTCTATTGTAACAGTGTTAAAGAGGGTGGGAAGTCCAATGATGGTATTTGAAAAGTATGACCTTTAAGACGTGATTGGACTGTGAGGACTGTGCCTTTGTGAATGGATTGATCCAGGAGCAATGGGCGTGGCTCTGATGGCTTTACAAGGAGAGCAAGTGAGAAGGTTAACACACACTTGCTCAGGCCATTCTCCATGTGATACCCTGGGTTGCTGTAGAGAGTCACTCACTATCCACAAGAAGGCCCTCACCAGATGTGTTCCCTAGACTTTGGACTTCCTAGCCTCCAAAACTGTAAGAAATAAATTTCATTTTTTATAAACTACCCAGTTTCAGGTATTCTGTTACAAGTAACAGAAACAGACTAATGTAAAGGGGAAGTTGATCATACTGATTCATGTATCAAGAAAAATCACTACCAAGATGTTAAACATCTGTCAAAATCTCCCAACTCACATTTTAGGAGAAACTTCAATTTCCAGAAATATGCAATTTCTTTAAAGAGAAAATAAAGTTATAAATTAAGCCAAATGAGAAATGCAGATTAAAAAATTCCTCGGCAGCTCTCATCTGCCTCAGTAACAGGCCCAACTACAGGCTAGGCCATGTCTTCAATCCTCAGACCAGCTCAGCTAATAGTGGCCTGTCATAAACACGTGAAGCCAGCTACATTTCTAAAACTGAATGGAGGAGTGCTGTCTACAAAGAATGAACTGCTTTTTATTGTCTAAATGCTCAGTGGCTTCATATGGGTTTTATCACGGTTCAGAAAACTACAAGCAATAGATGCTTGATTATGAACAAGAGCAGAAAAGATATACAATTATTGTTAATAAGAAGATGATGTTCTTTTTGCCTCCACTAAAAAATTCTTCAACCAACCATTAGGGATCATAAATCTGAGGGTGCTGTTAGCCTGCTTTAGGTGCTCATGTTTTATAGTCTGGCCCTCTTGACATATGATAATGCTCAGCAAATATTTTTTGAATTAATTTAAACTGTGTCTTCTATACTAGGCTATGTATACTCTAAGCACAGGGATTTTGTCTATTTCTTTAAAAAAATTTTTTTATTTTACACAATGATTGACATATAGCAGTCCTGAAGTATCTGTCTGTGCAACAGATGAATGAATAGTCTATGTTACACTTAATTGGAAAGTTAAATGCTTTAATAAGTAACCAGCAAAAATTGCATAAGAAACACCATTAAAAAGATGATTAGATAACAATAATTGATGGTCAGGATAAACATTGTTATAAGTAAGATTTATCTTAGAAATCAGTTAACAATAGTAACAATAAAGGTAAATGCACTGAGGTATTTGCTTTACTATTGCAACATGTTTTCATCATTTAACAATTTCCACAGTATTCTTAAACCCATTGTATTCCCAAAATATCTTTCAAAATGTTAAAATAAAAATGATTTTCATACCACCTTTTTAAAACCTCTAAAATTCATCAAAGAAAACTATTTGAGTGGCTCTGCTGCTTCAAACACCTATTGACTAAGTAAGCCTGTGTTAACTTGCTTCAGAGGCATCCTTAAGCAGGGCAAGGACAAAACTTGTAAGATGGTACATGAATTCCAAAGGAAACCTTAGTAAAAATTATGTTATCCACTGCATAGTGAATTAAAGAGTCTGCATATTTGTTGAAACACCCATGCAAAGTATTCAGGTCTCATCTCTGCGTGTTAAAAGTACCAGTTTCACATAGGGAAGAATGGGTCTGCATTAATTCCTTCCATGATTTAGGCCGTGTCACTTAAGTCTGTGTGTCTCATTTTCTTAATCTGTAAGATAAACGAACTGAACTAGATAATTTCTAAGGTTCGAACAGTACATCTGGAATCAGAAGTTATGGGTTTGCACAACAGCTTAATGATTTATGATGACCTTAGACAAGTGTTAATTTTTAAAGACAGGACTAGAAAACTTGTGCTACCTATTTTCAGGGCTGTGGTGAAAATCAGATGAGCTCTGTGAAATCACTGTAAAAATGTAAGGAATTACGATGATGATATTCTGACTGATCATTTCGGAAAACATTGGTGCAAAATGGAAAGGGAATTAAAGAAATAGATTCTATAGGATTTAAGATCAAAAGTGCTTTTTCATCTTAAAGGGGGAAAAAAGGGAAGACTGTAAACTCTAAAACGTTTTATGACTGTGACAAAGCTGATGAAAGCTCTACTAAAAAATAGGGTTTCCAACATACTTAATTAATCATAGCAAATTAGGATATTACTGGAGCATTCTTGCAAAGAAATCCTGCCAAAGTACATATGAGGGTTACTGTGGAGGAAATAAGTTATAAGACAAGCTTCCACTATAGGATACAATATTTAATATTTTTCTGTTATTAAAATGATTTGTTTGTATTATGAAATTTTTAAATATAGAAAAATATTAATGAGAAAATAAAATTACTCATATCAATACCAAGGACAGATAATCACTATTAACATTTTAGTAAACTATATACCCTTGTTGTTTTCAAAATTAATTTATGAATATAAAGTTTTTAACAAAATTGCTTGCCTAAAAATCAGGTTTCTGTCTCTTTGTATTTAATGTTTATTGTAAAAAGTTAAATATTAATTAAATATTTTTATAACAAGATTTGTAAAGGCTAAATAATATTCCACTGGATAGTCATATTATAGTCTCTTTAACTATTCTACTATTGTTGGAATTTTACTTGTTACAACATTTTAAATAATAAAGTGTATAAACCTTTGACCAAATCTCTTGCATTATAAGATGGATTTCTAGGACTGGGGTAATTGAATTAAAGGCATAAGCATTTTAGGCTTTCATTATGGACTAAATGTTTGTGTCTCCCTGCCAAATTCATATGTTATAACCCAATCTGATGATATTTGGAAGTGGGGCCTTTGGAAGGTAATTAGGTCATGAGGCTGGAGCCTTCATGAATAGGATTAGTGCTCTTACAAGAAGAGACCAGGGGAGCTTGCCTCCTCTCTTTCTGCTCTATGACATGTGAGGATACAATGACAAGAAAGCCATCTGCAAAGTAGGAAGCAAAGTAGGGCCTCAGTGACACCAGATCTGCCAGCACATTGCTCTTGGGCTTTCCAGTTTCCAGAACTGTAAGAAATAAATGTCTGTTGTTCAAGCCTCCCAGTCTGATAATTTGTCATAGCAGCCCAAGCAGACTAAGATAGTCTTGATCCACAATTTCATGTAGTATTTCAGAAAAGGTTACCAATTTCCCTCTCTCCATCAGCATACAAGTATACCCCTGCCAGCACTGAGAATTATCAGTCTATCAGTTTTCTTTCCAAAGGTGCCATGTTACTCTTAATTTCCATTGATTAGTAGGGATAATATTTTGCATGTTTATTGGTTACATTTTTCAGCTTTGGGAATTATGTGTCCACAACCTTTTTAATTTTGCTATGGATTTTAATGATTTTCTAATTGATTACAAGAGCTCTTTAAATATTAAGGCTATTAACTTTCTGCTATATTTGCTGTCAATATTTTTAATGCAGTTTATAATTGGTCTTTTACTGTCTTTATAGTTTTTTAAAAATTAAACAGTTTTGAATTTTCATGTAATTTTACCTTTCAATCTATTCCTTTTGAATTTTTTCCAGGACTTTCAGGATTAGAAACTCTTTCCCATTCTAAACGCAGCTAAATAGATATTTGCGTGCATTTTCTTTGGGGATTTTTTTCTATCCATCTGTAACTTATTTTGGTATACATGCATTCGGTAGGGATTTGAATTTATTTCTTCCATTTATTTAAAAAATGTTCTAGCACATTTTATTGAAAAATTTTCATCACTCTATTTATTATGAAACCTTTTCTATATTATATTTTAATATCTACCAGAGTTATTTTCTGAAATATTTATACTGTCATTGATGTAAAAGCCTTTGACAAATTTCTACACTAAAATCAACTATATGAATAAAGTTATCCCAGAACTGGGACTTATGTTTTCTAACTTGATTAGAAATAAGCAGTGCTTATATTAGCCATAATTGAATTATAAACATAAAGTGAAAATGTACAGTGAAATTTTCAGACCTGCATATTATGCTTATTTCTAGTTGTTCAATATCAGTTGATTCAGATAATTTCAGGGAATAACTCCTTATGGCAGTCTGAGAATACAGACTTGTCAGTTGAGCATTCATGTGGGTGAAATGAAATAAGTTTCAGGAAAATTTATTAAACCTGAGCCTTCTTCTCCAAAATTATTGAACCAGAGAGGGTCTGCAATTGAGACATGAGGCATTATATAAGGGATTCAAAACAAGAAGATGGAGAGAAAGCCTCTGGCATGAGAAGGGCTGCCACATACTTCCTACTTTTTTACACACATTATCAAGAAATTGAAAACCGACAAGGATAAAGAGAAGTTCCTAAAAGTTCCCAGGAAAAGAAAAAAACAATAACTTTCAAAATAAAAATAAAATTCTTTCAGGCAATTACTATACTGAAAGCCTTCAAAATTTTTGGAGAATATTATTTTTAATGTGACATTCTATCTCTAACCAATCTATCATTCAAATGTAAGGAATCAAACATTTTACCTCCCAGGTACAATATCTCGGGAAGCAATCGAGAAAGTGCTCCAATAAAACTAAAGGCATCAAATGAGAAAGAAAAGCAATCATTAATTCTAGGAAAAAGGAAAAGTTCACAAGGAAAATTTAAAAAATCATAATATACCACTTGGTTCTGTAGTGAAAAATATTTTTGTAACCATTAATTGAGATACTGATGATTGATTTTATTAAAAATGTGATATTTATATCAAAAGGATATAGGGGTTGAAGTTGTGTGTGAGAGGAAGGAATGGTGTAAAAGAGGTGTATCTTCTACACAATATTAAGTCACTGGTTTAAGCATATTATATAAAAATATGCAAATCAATACTAGAAGCAGCAGCTAAAATGATGACAGTGGCTTACTCTGCAAGGATTATTGGAAGGGGTGGAGAAGAAAAATCTTCCTTCTTATTACAAGCCTTTTTCTATTTTATGTTATTTAAAATTTTTTTGAGAAAAATAAAATTTAATTTAAAAATAAATTAATGCCAAAGCAAGCAGAAGGAGAAAAGTAATAAAGATCAGAGAAGAAACAAATGAAACCGAGAATGGAAAACCATACGGAAAATCAATAAAACAAAAACCTGGTTCTCTGAAAAGAGCAACAAAGTTGACCAACCAAAAAGAGAGCAGATGTAATAAATCAGGAATGAAAGAGGGGACATTATTATAGACTTTAAACAAATAAAAAGGTTTATAAAAATACTATGAACAACTATTTGCCAAGAAATTAGATAGCCAAGATGAAATAGACAAATTCCTAGAAAGACATAAAGTACTGAAACTGACTGAAGAAGAAACTGAAAATCTGAACAGACTTATAGGAAAAGAGATTGAATTAGTAATAAGAAAAACTTCCTGCAAAGAAAATCTCAGGCCCATATACCTTCACTAGTGAATTATACAAATGTTAAAAGAGGAATTAATCCCTCATAATCAAGGACATCAATCCTTCACAAACTCTTCCAAAAAACAGAAGAGGGAACTTTTTCCAATGCATTCTTTGAAGCCAGTATACCCAAACCAGACAAAGACATCAAAAGAAAACTACACAAATATATCTTATGTATATAGACACAGAAATTATCAACAGAATACTAGCAAATCAAACACAGCAACATACAAAAAGAATTACACACCATGACCAAGTGGGATTCATTCCAAGAATGCAAGGTTGGTTTGATATGCAAAAATTAATCAATATAATCCACCATATTTATAGAATAAAAGTCAAAAAACACATATCTCAATAGGTGTAGAAACAGCATTTGGCAACTTCCTATGCCCTTTATGTTATAATCACTCAGCAAACTAAAAATACAAGGGAACATCTGTAACCTCATATATGCCATCTACAAAAAAATGATAGCTTACATCATACTTATTGGTGAAAGACTGAAATCTTTATCCCTAAGATTATGAACAAGACAAGAATTTTATTCTTGCCACTTTTATTCAACATTTTACTGGAGTAGTCTAGGCAGGGCAATCAGGCAAGAAAAAGAAATAAAAGGCATCCAGATTGAAAAGGAAGAAGTAAAAAGATCTTTGTTTGCAGATGATATGATCTTGTATATAGAAATGCTAATCAACCCACAAGAAAACTATTAGAGCTAAGAAATAAGTCTATCAAGATTGCAGAATACAAGACCAATATACATGAATAAGTTGTTTTTCTATACACTATTAAATACCCCAAAATAAAATTAAGAAAACAATTCAATTCATAAGAGCATCAAAAAGAATTACTCAGAAATAATATACCAAAAGAAGTGTAAGACTGATACATGACAAACTACAAAAAAACTGTTGAAAAAATTAAAGAAGATTTAAATAAATGGAAAAACATCCCATGTCCTTGGATCAGAAGTCTTAATAATGTTATGATAAAAATACTATCCAAATGAATCTATAGATTCATCATACTACGCCTCAAAATTCCAGCTAGGTATATTCCAGAAAGTGACAAGGTAATTCTAAAATTCAAAACAGTCTTGACAGAAAAGAAAGTTGGAGGACTTGCACTTCCTGATTTCAAAACTTACTATAAAGTTACAGTAATCAGGACAATGTGATATTGTCATAAAGACAAACATATAGATAAATGGAATAGAATTGAGAGTCCCTAAATAAAGATTTACAATTATAGTCAGTTAATTTTTGACAAAGAAGCCAGGACAAATCTGTGAGGAAATGGTTTTTAGTCATCTGGATATTTACATGCAAAAGAATAAAGTTGGACCCTTACCTCATGCCATACATGAAATTTAACTCAAAATGGATCATAGATTTAAATGTAATAACTAAAATTACAGAACTCAAAAAAGAAAACCATACAGTAAATCTTCATGACTTGGGATTTGGCAATGGTTTCTTAAATACAGCATGAAAAGCACAAGAAAGAAATAAAATGTAGATAAAGAGGACTTCATCAAAATTAAAAACTTTTGTGCAACAAGGGGTACCATCAAGAAAGTAAAAGGACAACCCACAGAATGGAAGAAACTATTTGAAAATCACATATCTAGAGGACTTGTATCCAGTATATATGAAGAACTCTTACAACTCAATAAAAAACAACCTAATTTAAAAATGGGCAGAATTTAAATAGATATTTATCCAAAGAAGACATACAAATGGCCACTAAGCACATGAAAAGATGTTAAACATCATTAGTCATTAGGGAAATGCAAGTCAAAACTACAATAAATACCATTCCAACCCCACTAGTAAGTGTTGCTGAGGATGCAAAGAAATTAGAACCCTCATATATTGCTGGTGGAAATGTAAAATCATGTAGCCACTTTGAAACGTGGCTTAGAAATGCCTCAAAATGTTAAACATTGAGTTACTATATGACCCAACAGTTCCACTTGAAGGTATATACCTAAGAGAAATGAAAACATATATGTTCACACAAAAAACTGTGTACACAAATATTCTTAGAAGGATTATTCATAATAAACAAAAGTGGAAACAACCTGCATCCATCAACAGATGAATGGCTAAACAGAATGTGGTATATCCATATAAAAGAATATTATTCAGTGATAAGTAAGAATGAAGTATGCTTCATTCATGCTACAATGTGGATGAACCCTGAAAACATACTAAGAGAAAAAAGCCAGTCAGAAATGGCTACATATTGTATGATTTAATTGATATGAAATGTCCAGAATAGGCAAATCCATAGAGATGCAAAGTAGATTAGTGGTTTCTAGGGGATGGGGGGATGGGGAAACAGAAAGCAACTGCTAATGGGTGTAGGGTATATTTTGGGGGTGATGAAAATGCTCTGAAATTTTTGATAATGATTGCACAACTCTGTGGATATACTAGAAATCACTTAATTGTATACTTTGAATGGGCGAATTTTAAAATTTTTCTTTATAATTGACATAATAATTGTACATATTTATGAGATACATGTGATATTTTGATACATGTATACAGTGTGTAATGATTAAATCAGGGTGATTAGCAAATCCATCACCTCAGATATTTATCATTTCTTTGTGCTGAGAAAACTGAAAATCCTCTCTTCTAGCTACTTTCAAGTATGGAATAAATTATTGTTAACTATAGTCACCCTACTGTGCTATAGCACACTGGAACGTGTTCCTCCTATCTAACTGTAATTGTGTGCCCATTAACCAATCTCCCCCTATCCTGCCCCCCCTACCCTTCCCACCCTCTCATAACCAACCACTATCCTACTCTCTACTTCTGTGAGATCAGTTTTTCAGCTCCCACACATGACTGAGAACATGCAATATTTGTCTTTCTGTATCTGGCTTATTTCACATAACATGATGTCCTCGGGGCTCATCCATGTTGCCACAAATGACAGGATTTCGTTCCCCTTTTTATGACTGAATAATATTTCATTGTGTATATATACCACATTTTCTTTATCTGTTTATACATTGATGGGTACTTGATTGATTCCATATCTTAGTTATTATGAATAGTGCTGCAATAAACATGAGAGTGCAGATATCTCTTTCACATACTGATTTCCTTTCCTTTGGATATATACCCATCCAGTAGTGGGATTGCTGGATCATATGGTAGCTTTATTTGTAGTTTTTGAGTAATTTCCATAATTGTTTTCCATAATGGCTTAATAATTTACAGTCCCACCAACAGTGTATAAGAGTTCCCCATTCTCTGCATCCTCGCCAGCATTTGTTATTTTTTGTCTTTCAGATAATGGCCATTCTAACTGGGGTGAGATGATATCTTATTGTAGTTTTGATTTGCATTTCCCTGATCATTAATGATATTGAGCATTTTTCATGTATTTGTTAGCCATATGCATGTCTTCTTTTGAGAAATATCTATTCATACCATTTGCCCATTTGTCAATCAAATTATTATTATTATTATTATTATTATTATTATTATTATCTGCTGTTGAGTTGCCTTAGTTCCTTATACATTCTGGATATTAATCCCTTATCAAATGGACAGTTTGCAAATATTTTCTCCCATTCTGTAAGTTGTTTCTTCACTCTGTTGATTGTTTCATTTGCTGTGCAGAAGCTTTTTAGTTTGATATAATCCCATTTGTCTATTTTTGCTTTTGTTGTCTGTGCTTTTGAGGTCTTATCCAATGTTCTAAAGCATTTCCTCTATGTTTTCTTCTAGTAGTTTCATAGTTTCCGGTCTTACATTTAAGTGTTTAACCCATTTTGGGTTGATTTTCTTACATGGTGAGAGATAGGGGTCTAGTTTTATTCTTCTGCATATGGATATCCCATTTTCCCAGCACCATTTATTGAAGATACTATCCCTTCCCCAATGTATGTTCTTGCCAAATATCAGTTGGCTGTAAATACATGAATTTATTTCTGGGTTCTCTGTTCTCTACCATTAGTCTTTATGTCTGTTTTTATGCCAGTATCATGTTATTTTGGTTACTATACCTTTATAGTGTATTTTGAAATCAGGCAGTGTGAGAACTCTAGCTTTGTTCTCTTTGCTCAGGATTGCTTTGGCTGTTTGGGGTATTTTGTGGTTCCATACAAATTTTAGGATTTTTTTCTATCTCTGTGAAGAGTGTCATTGTTATTTTGATAGGGATTTCATATTAATCACTTTGGGTTAGATGATCATTTTTACAATATTAATTCTTCCAATCCAGGTGAATAGGATGTCTTTCCATTTTTTTGCATCAGTGTTTTACAGATCTTTAACCTCCTTGGTTAAGTTTATTTCTAGTTTTTTTTTTTTTGAGCTTTTATAAATGGAATTGTTTTCTTGATTTTTTTCATATCGTTCACTATTGGCATCTAGAAACACTACTTATTTTTGTATGTTGATTTTGTATCTTGCAACTTTACTGAATTTGTTTAACAGTTCTAACAGTTATTTTGGTGGAGTCTAGATTTTTCTAAATATAAGATCATGCCATCTGCTAACAGGAATAGACTTTATACTTTCCAATTTGGGTGCCCTTTATTTATTTTTTTCGCCTAATTGCTCTTGCTAGGACTTCCAGTACTACTTTGAATAAAAGCAGTGGAAATGGGCATCCAAATGGGTGAATTTTATGGTACGTGGATTATATCTCAATAAAGCTGTTATTGAAAAAAATAAAATTGGAATATATTTTGGAAGGCTGTAGATAAGCTACTAGTAGATAGAAACATATTTCTAAGGACAGTCAGGTGTGTTTTGGGGGCATCTCTATTTTCTTGAGGCTGATGTTATAATAGACAAAAGAAGTGTTTTGTTGCTTGAAACATCTGTAGGACAAAATGAAATCAGAATTTTTTAAAATGCTGTTATTATTCAATGCTTCATTAAAAAGAATGCAGTAGGTGGCCCAAGGAAACTATGAAGTCTCAAATTGCAACCAAATTTCAATTAAACCAAGTTTAATTTCTACATATTATATGCAACTTGGAGCCAAGGGAGAGGACAATTTTTCTTTTGCGACGTATAAGTAGTTCTTCTTTTACCTGCCTCTGGACACATTTAGATGAAAGAAAACACATTAAATTATTGATGTAATGATTAATTGAATGTCCTCTTAAATTATCTAGCATTTTTACAGTAAAGACTTTTGGCCCTACTCAGGTAAGATTACAACTTTTATAGTACATTCTAAAGCAGTGATATGTATCATTTTGTGATAAATTCCAGAACTGAAGTAACCAAAATGAACGCTTAGGATGCTGTTTGAATGAAGGCTGATTCTTTTTTTCTGTGCCATGCTCACCTAGAAATACACTTCTTTAGGTCTGTACAAAACCAGAATTGGACTGAATCTCCTTAGCGTTTCACACAAATTCCAGTGTTGCCATGTTGCTGGACTGTCCAGGTGGGATTCCTGGTGATATCACCAGTTCTGTTACTAGTGAGCCCAATTTTGTAATAGTGCAAGTTCCAGCACAAGTCTAATAAGAGCCGTTTAGTAGCCTAATGAAAAAGACAGTGGCCCAGTGAGAAATACAAAATTCTTCCAGGTGTAATGCTCAGGAAGATGCATTCCATATCAAAATTACAATATTTACACTGAAACTACTGTTTACCACATTGAATATCACACATTTTGACATTAACATGATAAGAAATATTTCAAATTTGGCTCATGTCTAGGGGTTTAATTACAAATAATATCCCCTAATGCCAACTAATATTTTCTATTGAAATCAATTTATATGGAACAGTCATAACCAGCTTCCTGCATTGCTTTGGGCAGAGGGGAAAAGTAAGATTTGACACACGTACTCTGTGGTAGACATTTGTATAAATGGTCTTCACAGACTCAAGCTAAGTATTAGCTTTAGGAAAGTTGTCTTGTCTGACTCACATTTTCTATGAGTTCACTGTCTGACTAACACAGCCCTTGGGGCTGAGAAAGTTGTGTGTGGTATTTTTGTTTGAAAGACCTTTCCTGGAATTGATCACAATATTATTAGTGAAAACCCAACATGGATAAATGCGAGTTGATGGAAATATAAGGTGTAAACATCAAAGTTCAAAGACAAAATCATAGCACCAAGGGCAGGGATTCCATAAAATAGCAAAAGAGATTGAATCAATTAATCAGAAAATTAAATATTTTGGAGTTGAATTACATTCTTCACCATTTTTTTCCGTTCCTTTGCTGGGAAGACAAACAAATCATCCAATTTCACGAACCTCTTTTTTTAAAAAAATTTAATTGAATTTAATTTTACTCAAAATACATTGTACTTGATTTTCATGCCCCTTTACCCGTTCCTCTCCACCCTTCCCCGCCCCCTTCACATTGTATCTGTGCACTTGGCTTAAATAGTTCAAGGAATTTTTGTGGTTATTCTGTCTTCTTCTCCCGACCCTTTATTTGTTTCGGTGTTTATTTATTTATTAATTTTTAGCTCCCACAAATAAGTGAGAACATGTGGTATTTCTCTTTCTGTGCCTGACTTGTTTCACTTAATATAATTTTCTCTAAGTCCATCCATGTCACTGCAAATGGTAGTATTTCATTCTTTTTTATAGCAGAGTAGTATTCCATTGTGTAGATATACCACAGTTTCTTTATCCACTCCTCAGATGATGGATATTTCGGCTGGTTCCATCTCTTGGCTATTGTATATAGAGCTGCAATAAACATTGGAGTAGAGGTATCCCTTCAGCATGATGATTACCATTCTTCTGAGTATATTCCCAGCAGTGGCATCACTGGGTCATATGGTAGATCTATCTGTAATTGTTTGAGGAACCTCCATATCATTTTCCATAAAGGCTGCACCATTTTGCAGCCCCACCAACAGTGGATTAGAGTTCCTTTTTCTCTGCAACCTCTCCAGCATTTATCATTCTCAGTCTTTTGCATATTAGCTATCCTAACTGTAGTGAGATGGTATCTCAGTGTGGTTCTGATTTGCATTTCCCGGATGTTGAGTGATATTGAACACTTTCTCATGTGTCTGTTGGCCATTCGTAAATCTTCTTTTGAGAAATTTCTGTTCAGCTCCTTTGCCCATTTTTTAATTGGGTTATTTGTGGGGTTTTTTTGTTGTAAAGTTGTTTGAGTTCCTTGTATATTCTGGATATTAATCTCTTGTCAGATGTATATTTAGCAAATATTTTCTCCCACTCTGTTGGTTGTTTTTACTCTGTTGATTGTTTCTTTTGCTGTGCAGAAGCTTTTTAGTTTGATATAATCCCATTTGTTTATTTTACCTTTAGTTGCCTGTGCTTTTTGGGTCCTATTCATGAATTATGTACCCACTCCTATTTCTTGGAGTGTTTCCCCTATGTTTTCTTTAAGGAGTTTTTTTTTTTTTTAATTTTATTTTGTCGATATACATTGTGGCTGATTATTGCTCCCCATCACCAAAACCTCCCTCCCTTCTCCCTCCCCCCTCCCCCCCAACAATGTCCTTTCTGTTTGCTTGTCATATCAACTTCAAGGAATTGTGGTTGTTATATCTTCTTCCCCCCCCCCGGTTTTTTTTTTTTTTTTGTGTGTGTGTGTGTGTGTGTGTGTGTGAATTTATATATTAATTTTTAGCTCCCACCAATAAGTGAGAACATGTGGTATTTCTCTTTCTGTGCCTGACTTGTTTCACTTAATATAATTCTCTCAAGGTCCATCCATGTTGTTGCAAATGGCAGTATTTCATTCGTTTTTATAGCTGAGTAGTATTCCATTGTGTAGATGTACCACATTTTCCGTATCCACTCATCTGATGATGGACATTTGGGCTGGTTCCAACTCTTGGCTATTGTGAAGAGTGCTGCAATGAACATTGGGGAAACAGGTATACCTTCGACTTGATGATTTCCATTCCTCTGGGTATATTCCCAACAGTGGGATAGCTGGGTCGTATGGTAGATCTATCTGCAATTGTTTGAGGAACCTCCATACCATTTTCCATAGAGGCTGCACCATTTTGCAGTCCCACCAACAATGTGTGAGAGTTCCTTTTTCTCCGCAACCTTGCCAGCATTTATCATTCAGAGTCTTTTGGATTTTAGCCATCCTAACTGGGGTTAGATGGTATCTCAGTGTGGTTTTGATTTGCATTTCCTGGATGCTGAGTGATGTTGAGCATTTTTTCATATGTCTGTTGGCCATTTGTATATCTTCCTTAGAGAAATGCCTACTTAGCTCTTTTGCCCATTTTTTAATTGGGTTGCTTGTTTTCTTCTTGTAAAGTTGTTTGAGTTCCTTA
Source organism: Cynocephalus volans (assembly GCF_027409185.1). Lineage (NCBI taxonomy): Eukaryota > Metazoa > Chordata > Mammalia > Dermoptera > Cynocephalidae > Cynocephalus > Cynocephalus volans. The sequence continues at coordinate 50,754,167 of NC_084465.1, read as the reverse complement.
TATATTCTGGATATTAATCCTTTGTCAGATGTATATTTTGCAAATATTTTCTCCCACTCTGTTGGTTGTCTTTTAACTCTGTTAATTGTTTCTTTTGCTGTGCAGAAGCTTTTTAGTTTGATATAATCCCATTTGTTTATTTTTCCTTTGGTTGCCCGTGCTTTTGGGGTCGTATTCATGAAGTCTGTGTCCAGTCCTATTTCCTGAAGTGTTTCTCCTATGTTTTCTTTAAGAAGTTTTATTGTTTCAGGGTGTATATTTAATTCTTTAATCCATTTTGAGTTGATTTTGATATATGGTGAAAGATAAGGGTCTAGTTTCATTCTCCAACATATGAGTATCCAGATTTCCCAGCACCATTTGTTGAAAGGGTGGTCTCTTTCCCAAAGGCCTTTCTGCCTTTGTCAAAAATCAGATGGCTGTAGGCATATGGGTTAATTTCTGGGTTCTCTATTCTGTTCCATTGATCCGTCTGTCTGTTTTTGTGCCAGTACCATGCTGTTTTGGTTATTATAGCCTTGTAATATAGCTTGAAGTCAGGAAGTGTTATGCCACCAGCTTTATTTTTTTGCTCAGGATTGCTTTGGCTATGCGTGGTCTTTTGTTGTGCCATAGAAATGTCTGGATAGCTTTTTCCATCTCAGAGAAAAATGTCATTGGAATTTTGATGGGGATTGCATTGAATTTGTAGAGCTATGGGTAATATGGACATTTTCACAATGTTAATTCTTCCTATCCAAGAGCATGGGATATCTTTCCATCTTCTTGTGTCTTCTTTAATTTCTCTCAACAGTGGTTTGTAGTTCTCTTCGTAGAGATTTTCACGTCCTTGGTCAGCTCTATTCCTAAATATTTTATTTTTTTTGGTGGGTATTGTAAATGGGCTAGCTTTCTTGATTTCTTTTTCTGCATGTTCACTGGTGGAGTATAGAAATGCTACTGATTTTTGTGTGTTGATTTTGTATCCTGCAACTTTGCTGAAATCATTTATCAACTCTAGGAGTTTTTTTTTTTAATAGAAGCTTTAGGCTGTTCAATATATAGGATCATATTATCTGCAAAAAGGGACAGCTTGACTTCAAACTTTCCAATCTGGAAAGGCTGCCCTTTATTTCCTTCTCTTCTCTGGTTGCTCTAGCTAGTACTTCCAACACTATGTTGAATAGGAGTGGTGAGAGTTGGCATCCTTGTTTAGTTCCTGTTTTTAAGCCATTATATATGGCTTTAATTATGTTGAGATACTTTCCGTGTATGCCTACCTTGTAGAGAGTCTTTATCATGAATGGATGTTGAATTTTGTCAAATGCTTTTTCAGCATCAATAGAGATGGTCATGTGGTTTTTGTCTTTGCTTTTATTAACACTGTGTATCACATTTATTGATTTGCATATGTTGAACCAAACTTGCATCTCTGGGATGAATCCCACTTGATCATGGTGTATAATTTTCTGTATGTGTTGCTGTATTCTGTTAGCTAGGATTTTATTGAGGATTTTTGCATCTATATTCGTCAAGGATATTGGCCTGTAGTTTTCTATTTTTGATGCATCTTTGTCTGGTTTTGGTATCAGGGTGATGTTTACCTCATAGAGTGAGTTTGGGAGAATGGCCTCCCTTTCAATCTTTTGGAACAGTTTGTAGAGAACTGGTATCAGTTCCTCTTTGAAGATTTGGTAGAACTCTGCAGTGAACCCATCTGGTCCTGAGCTTTTCTTTGTCGCGAGCTGGTAACAGCTTCAATCTCTTTTATTGTTATCGGTCTGTTCAGATTTTCTATATCTTCTTGGCTCCATTTTGGTAATTTGAATGCATTCAGAAATTTATCCATTTCCTCCAGATTTTCAAATTTGTTGGCATATAGATGTTTATAGTAATCTCTAATGATTTCTTGCATTTCTGAGGTGTCAGTTGTAACAACACCTTTTTCATTTCTAATTTTTGTTATTTGGGTCTTCTCTCTTTTCTTAGTTAGTCTTGCTAAAGGTTTGTTGATTTTATTAATCTTTTTGAAGAACCAACTTTTTGTTTCATTGATCTTTTGTATTGTTTTTCGTGTTTCTATTTCATTTAGTTCTGCTCTGATCTTAATTATCTCTTTCCATCTACTAACTTTAGGTTTGGATTGTTCTTGTTTTTCTAGAGCCTTAAGGTGAAGTGTTGGGTTATTTTTTTGCCATCTTTCCATTCTTATGAAGTAAGCATCTAATGCAATAAATTTCCCCCTTAAAACTGCTTTTGCAGTATCCCACAGGTTTTGGTATGATGTATCATTATTTTCATTAATTTCAAGAAATTTTTTGATTTCCTGTTTAATTTCTTCTTGGACACACATGTCGTTAAGTAGAATATTGTTTAATTTCCATGAATTTGTATAGTTTTCAGAGTTTCATTTATTATTGATTTCTAATTTTAATCCATTGTGATCAGAAAAAGTACATGGAGTAATTCCAGTTTTTTTGAATTTGTTAAGACTTGCTTTATGACCTAACATGTGGTCTATCCTGGAGAATGTTCCATGTGCTGATGAGAAGAATAAATATTCTGAGGTTGTTGGGTGAAATGTTCTGTAGATATCTGCCAAATCCAATTGGTCTAAAGTATTGTTTAGATCTTGTGTTTCTCTGTTGATTTTTTGCCTAGATGATCTGTCCAATGATGAGAGTGGGGTGTTCAGGTCCCCCACTATTATGGTGTTCGTGTCTATTTCTTTTTTTAGATCTAATAGTGTTTGCTTTGTAAATCTGGCTGCTCCAACATTAGGTGCATATATATTTATGATTGTTATGTCTTCTTGATGGATAGATCCTTTTATCATATATATTGGCCATCTTTGTCTCTTTTAATGGTTTTTGCTTTAAAGTCTATTTTATCTGATATAAGAAAAGCTACTCCAGCTCGTTTTTCATTTCTACTTGCATGATATATCTTTTTCCATCCTTTCACTCTTAGTCTATGTGTGTCTTTACAGGTCAAGTAAGTCTCCTGGTGACAGCATATGGTTGGTTCCATCTTTTTAATCCAGTCAGTCAGTTTGTGTCTTTTGAATGGGGGATTTAGTCCCTTTACATTCGGAGTTATTATTGAAAGGTGTTGATTTACTCCTAGCATTATACTAATCTTTGTTTAGATATATTAAGTATCTTTTGTTCCTTTCTTTCAAATTTTCTGTTTGTCTTCTGTATTTGTTGGTTTCTTGGGGTGATAGATAAACTATTTTTTCTCTCTTTTGTTAGCATTTTTGTTTTGCTGGTAGGTACTGTTCTTTCTTGTGTACTCATGGTAGTGATGGTTGGTTGTTTTTGTGGTATCAAACCCAGTACTTCCTTGAGAATTTCTTGTAGAGCTGATCATGCGGTAGTGAACTCCTGCAGTTTTTGTTTGACTGAGAAATATACTATTTGTCCCTCATTTTGGAAGGATAGCCTTGCTTGGTAAAGTATTCTTGGCTGGCAATTTTTGTCCTTTAGTGTTTTGAATATATCATCCCATTCTTTTCTGGCTTTTAGAGCTTCTGATGAAAAGTCTGATATTATTCTGATTGGGGCTCCCTTATAAGTGACTTGCCACTTCTCTCTTGCAGCTTCTAAGTTCTCTCTTTGTCTTTGATTTTTGTCAGTTTGATTATCACATGTCTTGGAGAGGACCTTTTTGGGTTGAATGTGTTTGGTGATCTGTGACTTTCCCTATACCTGGGAAGTTTTCTGCTATTATCTCATTGAGTATGTTTTCAATGCCATTTCCCTTTTCCTCCCCTTCTGGAATATCCATGATTCGGATATTCGAGTGCTTAAGGTGATCAGTTGTCTCTCTTAAATTTTCTTCAATTTTTTTGCTACTTTTTTCTTTTTTCTGGTCTGCCTGTGATAATTCAAAAAGCCTGTCTTTAAGGTCAGAAATTATCTCTTCTGCTTGTTCAAGTCTGCTGATTAAACTCTCTGTTGTATTTTTTATTTCGTTGAATGAATCCTTCAGCTCCACAAACTCAGCTACATTCTTTTTCAAGGCAGTGATTTCTCTGTACATTTCTTCTTTCAGGTCCTGTATATTTTTTCTCATTTCATTGTGTTGTTTCACTGAGTTTTCTTGTATCTCATTTAGTTTCCTTAGAATAGTTACTCTAAATTCCTTGTCTGTTATTTCAAAGACTTCCTGTTCTATAGGATCTAGCACTTGTAAGTTATTAATTTCCCTTGGTGGTGATGTACTTTCTTGATTTTTCATATTTCTGGTTTCTTTCCTTTGGTGTTTTGTCATTGCGGCTGGGGTATCACAGTTCACTAGTTTCATCCTGATGTCTGGTTTGGATCCTGAAGGGTCTTCTGTTTCTGGAGAGCAGAAACTAGCCTGGACTGGAAGTCCCACCCCACCTGCCTTCACCAGCTTGGCTGGCTCGAGGCTTGGGAACCTGTTCCTCTCAGATTGCTCATGGAGATGGACGGCCTGCGCCGAAAGTCCCACCCCAGCCCTATTTGCCTTCTCTGGCCGGCAGGCTTGGGGCATGTGGACCCAAAAGCTCTAAAGTCTCTCTGCGAAATGGGGAGCAACCTGAACCAGGGTCCCGTAGTGGGCAGCTCCTGTCCGTTCCAGCACAGATTTTGGGTCCTCTGTTGCTGCTCCTCAAAAGGTGTTCTTCACCAGGGCAGAGAGCGACACCAGGAACTGACTACTCCACCATCTTGACCCCTCCCTCCAATGAACCTCTTTACTTGCCAAAAGATCACCTTTATCGCAAACAAAGGCAGGTGACAGTATAGTTAAAAGTGAAAAGTTAGTTATGGAAAATGAGTTTTATTTTAAGTTTCTTTGGAATTACAAGGCGTAGCCCCCTTACTAAAAGCAGGAAAATGACGGCCCATCATTACAATTTTGCCCCAGTAAACATACACTATTTGAATTATGTTCTGAATAAAGTAGCAACAAAGAAGACCGTTTCGACACAGCTTGGGCTGTTGTAATACCACTCTCTGCCTTCCTGTAAATACTGCATATTTGAATAATGCTAAAGAAATCACATTTTCATTTTTCTGTAGTTCATTATGGCTCATAGCTATAGCAACCGCCAAACTAGTCAATTTGTGTAAGTAATAGAACAAGCTTCTATTGTCTGTCATCTGACACAGCGCCAACTAGTAGGTCTACCTACTCCAATAGGGAAATCATGTTTTTAAACTCTTTATCTAATTTTAATGTCCCTGGAGTTACACACAATGAATTGTTTTGGAACACTGAACTGAGTGTATGGACTCAAGCACTTATCCCTTTAAATCAGGTCATATAAAGAATAATGATTTCCATGAGGCCATTAGAAAAAGAAGAAACCCTGTGTGAGTATTTGAAAGCCCAAATGAGTTTGTTACTCTGATATTTTAAAACAGTGGCAATTTAGTGACCTTAGTGCTTCAAAATTACTCATCTTTCAGCATGTCAATCAATGTTCCCCCAATTCAGGTCTGGAATCAATCATCCTTCCCTGAAGAGGAAAAAATGGCTGTGCTTCTTTTTTTGAAACTATAATTCACCACCAGGTTTTTGTCTTTAAGCATCATTTACTGAAGTGAGAAAATCAGATACAATCTTCTTACTCTGGAAACAATTTATAGTATCTAAAACTTACAAGAGAAATTTTCAATGGTTAACTAAATTAAGGATCTGTAGAAAGTAAATCAGCACATAGCTACAGGAACACGCTTACATACTTATGTGGTATGACCTGCATGACTGAAATTTCTTAATTAGAGATTTTTTCTTTTGAATATTAATTGATCTTTCCATAAGTTCCCTTTTCTACTTTAAATGTTTTATTTTGAAATGATTTTAGTTTTATGGAAAAGTTGCCGAGATAGAATAAGTGTTCCCATATACCTTTCAATCAATCAACCTCCCCTGATGTTAATTCTTTATATAGCCACAGTTCATTTGTCAATATTAAGAAAATAACAATCAGATTTTACCACTTTTTCAGATAATGTCCTTTATCCCCCCAGTATCCAATCTAGGATACCACATCACATTTAGTGAGATCCCTTTTGTAAATACAAAAATTTCTAGGCTCTGTAATTTATTACAGTATCAACCAACCCTATTATGAACTCGTTCATTACATCAATTTTCTTCTGGAAGGAACAGATAAGGGCAAAGTGAAAATCCTGGGTGTGTGGGGTACAGAAAAGAATTGTGAAGAGAAGGAAATGCTGCCAAGAGAGGAAGTAACAAATCAAAGCCAAAAGACATTCAATTTTGCCTGGGGCAGACCCTATGCAGCTAAGTGTAATTAGCTTCCTCAATTACTACATGTGACAAACTAATTTTCATTCGAGAGAAAACAACAAATCATTAATTATGGTAATAAGTCACGGATTAAAATCTTTGTATGTGGATTCTACATGCACTGTGATTTGTGCCCTTGGTCAGCCACCATTTTGCGTCTTCAGCCTTCCCCAGCTTCTCACTCCTGGGAATTAGCTCTGTGTGAAAACATCTGATTGACCAGCCCTGAAGAGCACTGCTCACTGCCCTTGCAAAACAAATTCAGGACCATTTCTGCTATCGGGTATACCTCCTTGTGAGCCCTTACTAGCTACAGGCTTGTTCTGATAGCAACCTGAAGGCAAAGATGTTTTTAAGAAGTAGCAAAGTGTTGTGATTAAGAACATGAGCTCTGCAGTTAAATTGGGTTCAAACCTTAACTCCAGCACTTCACAGTATTGAGATCTTAGGCAAATTAAAGAGCATCTCTCAGCCTCGGTTTATTCATCTGTAAAACAACGGCAATAATAAGGGCCTAACTGTTATGGTTGGGAGGATTAAGTGAGCTGATCCTTAAGAACATGTGTTTGGCACATAGTCATCCCTGCCACCAAAAGGTCAATCTAAACCATTTCTAAAGGCAGGAAGGAAAAACAATGGTTCAGTCCAGTCATCAAGAAGGTTTAGAATTTACCCACCTCCTTATATGTAGGATCGCCAGGACCAGTCATGATTCTTGAGAGCCCAGTTGTTCTCTATATATCTCCTGCACTGCCAGGCAAACCCTGGACCCTTTTCCCACAAAGACATCCCTAGGGCACTGCTTTTCTTCCCTCCACACTGTTTCACTTCTTAAAATTCTATCTAGGCGCCTGCTCCCAAGTCCCCCTGGGCACTGGGGATGAAGCAACGAACAGAAGATGTTTTGTGCCCCCAAGAAGTTTATACCATGGTCACCCACAGCTAGAGCTTCAGATGCAAACCACCCTTTCTCCAGGTTGCCAGTGTTGACTACCCAGATTTCCTGCTACTGAGCTCCAACTAAGGGAAATTCCAATGTCAGTGTCCCTTGGCCTGTGCTGTCCACTGCCTGGCCCAGGGCCTCTAGCCATTCTTTGCTGTAGCAGCAGTTTCCCAAGCATTGGTATCAGACCTACCTCTCCTTTCTTCCTGCTTTTCACATGCCCTGGGTTGCCATGAGCACTAGACCTAGTAACAGAGTTGAAATATAAAACAGCAATAAAAACATCTGTGGAGTTACAACCTTACTATTAATAATAAATTGAAATAGTCCCAAATTATCAACATTAAGTAACTGGTTTATGGATTCAGATATATTGTATGGTACTTCCAGGTCTCTTCAGCCTTAAGTGGGAAACACATAGGAAACCCCATAGCTAGGATATAGCTATTTTAGAATCATGCATCACCTACCAGTAATCTACATTTTTATATGAATAGATGTAGTTACATAGGACACCACTGTAATTAGAACCATGGCAAAGTTATAGTGTTCAACAAATTGTGCCTCTGTGGAAAGAGTACAGTGCTGTAGCTAACGTTTCTCTGTTTATCAATATTCCTTCATCACCTACCACATTCACAGCCCATGCATGTTCTCACTTCCTCTAACCACCTAACCATTTCCTGTCTCAGTTCATCTGCGTGTGCTATGCCACTATGTGTAGGGAAATCTTCCCCTGGCCAACTTCTAGTCACTTCTCTGGTCTTATTTTAAATGTCTTCCTCAGAGAAGTCTTCCTTACCTCCCAGACTAAATCAAATTCCTTATTATAGTTGTTCACCATACCTGTGGCTCCTTCTTCATGGTATTTGTCATAATTATAACTAAGTATCCTATTTCTGTAAAGTAGAATAGAGTGGTTAAGAGCACAGGACCTGGATCTGAGTCTGAATCTGATTTTAGTACTTACTGGGGTAAATCACGTGAATAAATGACTAAACTCCTCCATGCCTCACTAATAATAGTATCCATCTTCCTAGGGTTATGGTGAAAGTTTAAAGAAATTATCCACATAAAGCACTTAGCCTGGTATACCGTAAGCTCTCAATAAATGTTAGCCATAATAATAATTATCATTTAATATAATAATAATTGTAGTAGTAGTAATATAAGTTCTACAAGGGCAGACACCACCTCTATTTGTTTAGTAATGCATTGATTGTTCAGTACTGCCTGTTTCTAGGGCTTGGCATAATCCATGGCACACAGTGGATGGTCAATAAATATTTCCTGAATTACTGAATGAATGAGAAACAAAATAAATACAAATCAATTTTCCTCTTGGTCAGAGTTTACTGTTTAGGTGGGGTAAGTTGTCTACAAATGAAATTAAGTAAGAAAAGAGGAGCAAGAGTGACACGAAAGATCAATAAGTTTCACAAATTTAGGAGGAAAAAAATAAAAGAAACAATTTTATAGCGCTCAAAATTTAGTAACAGTTTCTTGAAAAATCCTTTAGAGGAAAAAGGAAAAATGATCAAGGGCTAAAAATGATCATTTTCAGTAACAAAATATAATTAAGATATGACCAAATAAACAGAAGAAAAATTGATATTTGCTTCATATGATGTAATGCACATGTTCCTCAAAAGGTATACAGTAGTCCCCCTTTATCTGAAGTTTCACTTTTCATTGTTTCAGTTACTTGTGGTCAACCCTGGTCTGAAAATATTAAATGGGAAATTCCAGAAATAAACAATTCATAAGTTTAAAGTTGTGTGCCATTCTGAGTAGTGATGAAATCTCATGCCCCACTGTTCCATCCCACCTAGGGATGTAAATCATCCCTTTGTCCAGCACATACACGCTGTCTATGCTACCTGCCCATTAGTCATTTAGTATCCTTCTCAGTTATCAGATCGACTGTTGCAGGATCACAGTGCTTGTGTTCAAGTCACCCTTATTTTACTTGATAATGTCCCCAAAGTACAAGATTAGTGATGCTGGAATGTTGTTATAATTGTTCTATTTCATTATTAGCTATTGTTGTCAATCTCTTATTGTGCTTAATTTATAAATTAAACTTTATCATAGGTATGTATGTATGGGACAAGACAGAATATGTATAGATTTCAGTACTATCTATGGTTTCAGACATCCACTGGGGGTCTTGGAACATACCCCCAATGGATAAGGGGGGGACTACAGTATTTGGGCCTTCACATACTAAGTGCACAAGGGAAGATTGTTAGTTAAAAGAATTACTATTGTAAACAAATCACAATCCTCTAATCGGTCCTTTTCTGTGAACTTGGATTTTTGTGCATTGTATTTAGTCTTAGACCTAGGTTCACCAGAATTTAAATTAATTTAAATATAAAAGTGCTGTAGAAGTCACAAAAATTCAAGATACCCAAATGTAAAATTTTGAGAAGCATATTGTTTAATAGCAAAGGATAATATTAGCACTGTGCATTAAATCCCTAAGAAAATAAACTAGACTTCTAAGTACCAATATAATTGCAAGTCTCTTTAGGAAATCACAGTACCATTTTCATTTAAAGGCTCAGATTGGCTTCAGAAATAGGTATATAACTACATCTGAAATATCCAAGCAGGGATTTAAAAAGTGTACCTTTCATATAAAATATAGATACAAGAATTCCTGCAATGCTTGTTTTATTGACTAAAACAAAAAGAGAGCCTTCTAAGTAACCATGGTCGCAATATAAAACTGTTTTAAGAATGCTGGCACCTTTTAGAATGAAGTAAACCAACAGCATTTGTTTTACAAAGTACCATATTTTGTAATGTGTTATTTTCATATTTCTAATCAATGTACAGGATGAACATTCCCAGGCCCTGTTTCCAAGTGAATTTAAATTTGGGTCAAAATGGAATCATCCACCTGGATATATGAAGACCAGGGCGTTGAGTCTGTCTCATGGGCGAAGAACAAGTTCACTTTTTTCCTCAGACCGTTTGCAGCTTTATGATTGCAACACTAAAATACTGCGTCTTTCTTCCCACTCAAACTCACACTTTATAAACACATTTACAATTACTGCCTTTTCACCTGCCATTTCACTAAAGGCATTTATCTCTTGTTCATACTAATGTACTCACAATGACGATTAAAACACCTTAATATATCTAGTGCTTTAAAAGACATCTTAACTCTTTCCTTACTTATTTAAATTCATTAACTTCACCTAATGCTTCTTCAAATGCTAGACGTCTTTAATATATTTAGCGTTCCTTCCTTATATAATAAACCTTAGAGGTCAGGGACTGGGTGATTAACACAACATTAGATAAAAGACATCTGACTGGAGTGATGATAATTGAAAATTATGACACTAAATCCATGGAGCCTGGTGCTCCAATGGTTGATTCAGCAAATGCTCTTTGAGTATAAGGCTTTATGCTATGTTCTGCAGGGAACAGAAACACAAGCCTTGTTATCGAATTGCTTAGAGACTACAGTTAGATATTCAGCTTTAGATATTAGACACTTATAGAATTTTCTAGGACCTCCTGCCAATTATAATGGGTGAAGATCATTATGAGTCCTGATGGCAACCTTGACCACTACATTTCCAGGATAACAGGAACTGGCAAAAGTTTATAGATTTTAGGTTGTTGGCCCTTTTCCTTCTATTCTTCTCCTAGCAAAAGATTCAGTTACAGGAAATGCTTTAGAAATTGGGGTTCTGTAGATAAAAGATAGAAATTTTTATAAAGGGTGAAAAATACACCCCAAAATATCTCAAAGCTATGAAAACTATTGAGAATCTTTGAGTTCTGTGTTTAAGATCTTCAGATGATTTGTAATCAGAAAGGAGATCTCCATCATGTAATTAGCTTCACCTTCACTACTGCTCAGGGAGACAGAGTCTTTATCACATCCATTTATTTCCTCATCTTAAAAGGGAAAGAAATTCCTGCCACTGGAATATTTTTAAAGTGTTCATATCTTTATCTTTGAGACTTGTCTCTGCTCACTGAAAATTTTACAAAAGTTGATTCATTTGGGGGTTAGGAGAAGATTATTTTAAGTACATATAAGAATTATTCTATATTATGTCTAACTTACCTGAATGATTGATAACAAACCCAAAATATTAATGAGGAGAAATTTCAAATTTCACCTGAAATTGCTGGAAATCTTTTTTATTTTAAATAAAATGGCACTAAATAGTGGTCTGAAAAAAAACCCTATCATCTATGCTCTGAATATCTGACAAATTAGGAATAATGCCTGTTACACTATGCAGGTCACAGCCTGTCAGGTAAGCATTTCTTACTGTGTGGCAGCGACAATGCATATATTAACTATGTAAATGTGAAATCTACACACAATTTCCAGGTTAGAATGTGTTTAAAGAAATATGGTCATAAATAATGCGTAGTAACACCAAATCCTGCAGTGTTCGGGCATCCACAAATTATTTATAAGGAATAAGAAGCAAGATCTTTTAGACAGATCTAGTAACTAATGCATGTGATCACTAAGAAATAATGTAGACAATAGTAATAGTTTATTTCTTGGTAACAAATTAAACTCCTAAATTTTAAATATTAGCTCCAAAAATAAGTTAGAAAACAGCTTGTCCATGTTACTCAGTGTGGAATGGGGTTTTATGATGTATTTTCTTTACGTTCTTTTACTAAACATCACATCCAGCCAAGATACTTTTAATGTGGGGAAGTGAACAAATTATCATGGATATATGATGCACAATTGTTGCTAATCAGGAGGTCTAGCGGGGACTTGCTTTTCATGAAAGAATTTAGTACCTAACCAGGTATCTGATACATATTACATACATACATATGTACATACACGCCCCCCCACAAACATATGTTTAATAACCAGGCACCTAACTTATGTTCCTTCAGGGTGAGAAAAAAAATAATCTTAGTGTCAAGTAGTAGTTCAAAAGAAAACTAGATTCTGCTTTTGAGTTTGCTGCTAACAATCAGGATGAATGAACTTGAGCGAGTCATATCACCTGTCCAAGCACCAGATTCTTCATTTGTCAAAGGGGAACAACAGCTGGCCTGTCCATTGCACAGGTTCTACTATGAGTATCAAAGCAACAGATGAAGGGGCTTGATAAACAGTAAAAGACTCAATACATGCAGATAATTAATATCTAATTTCCCAAGGGCCCTTTTAACCAACTCTAACTATACGAATGTGCATGGCATATGAGTACATATGTGTGGGTACAGCCGCACATAAAAGTATACAAAGGACAACTTACATGTGTTGCCAGCTTTCAGATTTGTAAAACTGTCATCAATATTTGAATTCTGCCCCTATTTTCCATGTTCTAGTTCTCTTGTCTAAATATTTGAAACAATATACTAGAGTGTGTGTCAGAGGAAGGAGTGGGTCCACCCCCAAATCCTCCTGAAGACTATAGCCAACTTCCAGCTGCTTGGATTTTAATTGAAGGGCTCTTCTATTAGCCATTGGTTTGATGATCATTAATCTTGGAGGTGTGGAAGACTATTCACGTTTTCACGAGTCATAGGTTCCTTGAACTTACCAAAGTGCCTTAATTGGTCACTTAATCATTTCTAAGATGAAGTATAAGCCAAAATGGTTGGTTTTCACTTAAGGGACATGCAGATTATGGTCACAGAGGTGTCTAGAAAAATGCTAGATAAGAAGGAGGGGCTAGAAGGGATACTGAAATGCCTTCCCAAGGGCCTTTCTTACCAGATATTCCGTGAGAATGCACATTGACTCACTACAGTATAAAAAAAAATTCTTAAGTTCAAAAAATATGTGGAAGAGAACATGAGAATTTTGAATCGCTAAGTAGGGAGGAATCAAGATTTTTTAAGTGCAGGGAGTTTTCACCCATCTTGGAAAAAAGTGCTGTATGTGTTGGTAAGGAAAATATAGCATGCATTTTTAGAGAAATCAAATAAACTCACGCTTAATTTCTCAAGTAAGAAGGGAGGGCATAATACTACAATATGTATTGAAGAACAGAGAAAGAACCAAACATTTTACTAACATCAGAGATAAGTGTCAAATAACTGCTGTATGTATTTATAATTACCGAGCAGAGGACAGAGGAGACTTCAGTCTAGCCCACTGGTTAAAATAATTATCTTTGCAATTAAGGGGAAATGGAGCTCCCTGTAAGCACTTTCTTACAGACAACCATAAAATATAATTTACCTCTCTCACATTCTAAAAAAGAGAAACAGTGAATTGAGTAACCATCAAGAGAATCTGAAAATGAATTATCTTTTTTTAAAAAAAATTTATCTTTTTCTTGGCCTTAAAAATTAAATACTATTGCAGCTAAATACATTGGAATCAGTATAATCTCTTCAGGATAGATTAAGCTAGGAAAACTGTCTTCCTTCGTGTCCTCACATCTGTACTCATTGATTCAACAAGTACTTCCTGGCACCTAGTGTGTTACAGGCTCCAAGCGAGCACTGGAGACAGGAAGAGGAATAATACACACCTTTCAAGTCAGTGACCTTACAAACCAATGCAGAGAGACACTGGAAATGACAATTATAATGGAACGTGGTATGTGCAATGGCTGCACAAAAAAAGACTCCTAATCTGAATGGGCAGACTGAGAGGTACTTGAGCTAAGTTTTAAATGGTGACTGAGAGCTTGCCAGCTTTTAATGATGGTGGACTGAATACAAACATTAATTTTCACTCCTTCTTGAAACCTCACTAAAATACATTAAGAGTTTCTTTTTTAAAGGCAATAAACCCAAAGAGTGAAGACAACAGGAGAAACAACAACAACATCAAAGTTTGGGAAACGGAAAAGTCGCCGATAGATGAGCTGCAACTAACCTAGCACACACCAAAACACTGAATCCTAAGCCATGAGTGAGGTAAGCTGAAAGAAACTCAGAAGTGAGAGGCACTGGGTATCTTCTGAAGTTAGGATGGAGATGAGACTGCACACAGAGACTATTTGTTGGGAGTCTATTTTTGAAGCTTTTAAAAAGAGCTCCTCTCTGCAATTCTGTGCAGCCCAGTAACAGGACCTCCTCACACCAGCAGAAGACTGGAGGCTTGTTCTCCAGAGACACCAGGCACAACTGAGGGTGGGGTACCACGCTGAAAACAGGGATGAGTGAAAGTTTACATACCGAATGAGGCCCCCAGCTTCCTTCCTCCTCTTGGCTCTCATAAGGCTAGGAACTACTGCATACCCTCCTTCATGAGATTGTAATGTACCTTTTGGGGACTCTTACGGGTCTAAAGGAAAAACCAAAAGATACTAATATATGAGACTCCAGGGCATCGGCCAAACCATATCAACCTGCAATGAAGACAACCATCAACAACCTCTCTCATCAGTCCCTGCACCACTGCCGCAGAACTTCCGAGTGGATTTGAAATGTCCTACAGCCAAGGATCACTGGAATTTTGAGGAGATTTTTATGAAAGAGAACCCAATACAAACAGAAAAGGGGAAAAACAACTTAAAGAAAAATAGAGATTACATAGGGATAGAAAGAAAAAATATTTTATAAAAATTAAAATATTTCTGTACAAAATAGAAATATTCAGAAAAAAATCTGTTGGGAATTTGAAATATTTTAGCACAGCTGAAAGACTAGTGGAAGATTTGAAAAACATAGCTGAGAAAATTACTTAGAAAGTAGAATGAAAAGATAGAGATACAAAAATAAGAAAAATAAAAAACTAGAAAATCTGTCCAGAATGTCTAACATAATCATTCCAGTAAAAGAGAAAATGTAAAATAGGAACAGGATTGGGGTAAATCCTCAATGGCATAACTCAGTAAAATTTCCTAGGCCTGAAGAACACAAGTTTGCAGATGGAAGGGCCCATGGAATTTCTAGCACAATGGATAAAAACAGAACTGTAACATTGTACATCATCAGGAAATTCCAGATTTCTGAGATCTAGGAAAATATCCTACACATTTGTAGAGAATAGAAGTTTTCCTCGAAAGGGTAAAAGTCAGAATGGCTGTACTGGGAGCTAGAAGGCAGTGGAGTATTGTCTTCCAATTCTGAGGGACACCTTTCCAACCTAGAATTCTGTATATGATCAACCTATCACTCAAACGGATAGAACTAAGATGTTTTCAGACCAACAAAGTCTCAACACATTTTCTGTCTACTCAGGAGGATACTGGAAGATGTTCTCTTCCAAATAACAACAATGGTGACAAAAGTGGGGGTGAGGGTGCAGAGAGTATATCAAGAAAGAAGATGTAAAACAAAGGAAACTGGAGATTCAAAGTAGGGGAGAGGGAAAAGGGGATCCCAGGGACCAGCTGTGAAGCAGGTTCAGAGAGAAGCCAGTCCAGGTAGGAACAGGCCAGCAGCCTTCAGGACAGACTTCTTCAAGAGGTTTAAACTGAAGGAAAACCTAATGGGCTTGAGTATGTTGAGAGAAGGTTTACACAATTTGGGGAGGAACAAATGCTAAGAACACAAAGCAAGTGAAAAAAGCAAGGTGATTATTAACTCCAGGGAAAACAAAAACTTGGGCTGAAAAGGAAAAGAAATAACAGTCCCGTATCTGACTCAGCTGTAAATGGTATTTACACAATCGGTACTGTAGACCGTTAGTATTAGTCCAACCCAAATTACAAAGTGACAATTTAATTGTCCATTGTGGAAAGTCAATAGATAACGCCTAAACTAGGAAAACCAAGAATTGGCAAAATAAGCATGTTGGAGATATGGAAGAAAATTCTGAAACAATCAGCTAAAAGAAGAGTCCAGTTGTGACCATGAGCATTGGAAACACACAGAGCAGGGGACATGCAACATTAATGACTTCTTGGGTGAAAAAAACAAGAATTTGCATTTTTTGAGCCACTCAAAGTCAGGTTTTCTCTTATGTACAGTGGAACCTATTTCTTAATGACACAAATTCCAGGAAGCAGATATTCTGGTTGACCTCATTTTCAGCAATTCTCCCTACTTTTAATAAATTTTCTAGTTTTAATTAATCTCACAATTCATGCCAAAAGGAACAATTTCAATTCTCCTGCTGTTACCACCACCCTTCTTCAGTAATTTTTCTTCTCCAAGGCATCCTATTCCCTAGTACTGTACTCGTGCACTTGCTTTCTTGCCCTTCTGCTGAAATGCCCGAGGCATCCTCTGCTCTCACTCATGCATTTACTCTGCCCCTTGCCCCAAGCACTATGAAATCAATTACTTATTACACTACTAAGTAATGTCATTTCCTCTCATCCTTTTGTCACTTGGGCCTTGAAAGCAATAGCTCATCCATCTTGTTTTCAGTGCAAGACCCAAATAACTAGGTTTTACAATCATCAGGACCTAAAGCTAGGTCTAATCAACTGGAACCAGAGCAAGGAGGAGAAGGCATTTGTGTCAGTCTCTTGCATGTGTTGCAATTATTTTCTTTGTCAGAAACATGTCACATTCTTTCTTTGTGACAGTCAGCAGAGCTGATCACAGGGCTACACAGCTGGCCAGTGGCGAGAGGCGCGACAACCTGGCAATCTCACCATTATCTTAGTGCCCCTGGTTTGCAGCACTGCTGGAGGCAGATTACCCTTCCCTCCATGAAAAAAACCTCCCCTCTTCTGCATGGATTACAGTGCACTTACACATTATTTGGTTCCAAGAATAAATATCGGTCACAATAACAATGCCAGAAAAATTCTCTTGACACTAGGAGAGTTTGTTTTTTCCTCCCCCTATTTTTAGGAAACTAGTATAAATACCTCTTGATTTCTTTTTCTGTATAGTTATTTGCTTCCAAACCAGCAAGAAACTGAGTTTTCTTGCTGTATATTAAGCTGTAATGTTTTCCTTTTCTGGACTGAACTACCAAGGAAAGAACCAGGCCCATTCTTTCATAGTTAGTTAAGCATTTTTAAAGTTATTACTAAAATAAATTTTAAGACTTAAAATAAAAGTTTTTTTGACTCAGTATCAATGTTCAATTGTTCTATTTTTAAAAAATCTTACGCAAAAAAGATTTTTAAAAATAAACTGTCATTATTGATTCACATATAATTGCTTGAAGAATATATGAGAATTACAAACTTGAAGTAACTGTTTTTTCATTATACCTCTCTCAGTGTAACTTTCTAAAATATATCCCTTGTAGGGCAACAATAGAAGCCAATCACACCTAAATAAAAATAAATTGCATTATCTGAAAAATGGCATAGTGTAGAGCAACCTATTATTTTCACCTGGTACAGAAAGTCATATGGAAGAGCCTGGGTTTAATCACAAGAGGTACTGTAAAACACATTTGTGACATCTCTAACCTAACTTACGCCTACATGAAAGATTGGTACATCTTATGAATTAAACATAGTCCTGATTTATGTTCGGTTATCCCTCATATCAAAAACTACAGTAGCAGAGATGTGTCACTGTGAATTCATTTAATGATATTGATGAGACAGCTTGCACAGAGACTGCAAAGTAACCACCAGTGCATAGCATGGCCCTATAAATCACTTCTGCAGAGTGGTTAAGCAATAAATAACAAGTCATTAATTCACTGTAAGTTATGCTAAGAAGCTCAAATTACATATGTACCAGATTGTAAATAAATGCCTTTGGTACAATATTTGAAACAGGCAATGTTTGGCATTAAAACAATTTTATAAGGGCAAAAAATCATTGGGCAAAATTAATTCATTGTGGATTTCTCTTGGCAGACATAAACTGACTGAATTTTTAAAAATCAACCCCCAAAACTTCTTTTCATCCAGAGGGAAACACATGTTAGGTATTAAATCAAATGGAACCTTTTTTAATACCCAAATCATGAAATTATGCAGTGAATGATATAATGGTCCTTCCATATAGCCCTTGAATAAGCTAACAGTATTTTTGTAGAGTAAGCTGGTGAGAATGAAGCTAGTTACTGAAAAGGTTTTGTAGAAAATAGGTAACTTTGGCCACAGTCACTGTTTTCTTATGTGAATAGAAAACATTTGCCTTCAAATGACTTTCACTAATCTCCTCCTCCCCAATCAGTTACCTCTGGTCAACACTCCTTAACCAGCATGCTCCCCAAGCCCTCAGAAACACAGTAGCTAAAGCTGCCCCTACACCACCTGGACCCATCTTGACCTCTGACCTTGTGCAAACCCCGTGCCACACATTTGCCTGTCCTGCTCCTCAACTCACAGTCCTGCTTTCTGCCACATGGCTGCTAAAGTTTTTCAGACAATTCATTTCCAGATTTATTCTTTTTCCCGGGTGACCAATGGGCAATTGAATGGAAACACTGGAATAGCAACCTAACTGACAGCAGTGACTTGAAGATAAGGACCTCATGCACTACTTCAGACAAGTAAGGGAGTCCTGGGCTGAAGGGTATTTGCATATGTATGATGAAGACTAATCTTTTCTTTTACACTACTTTGTTTTATTTAGATTTAAGTCTTTCTTGAATTAATCTGTAATCAAGGAACTTCAAATGAGCTCTCATCAGCGAAGAATGTTTAGCTGATCCTTTATGCAGAATCTGAATGCAAGAGAAATAAATACAGTAGCATTTTAGCTATATTGTATTTAAAGTTTATATCTATTTTCTGCTTGATATCACCTTAGGCCTCTTTTATCATTATTGCACTCTAATTCTAGCTTATCTAACATTAGGGTTTAAAATTGCTTTCTCTCTAGAGACATTTGATTGAATTTTTAAGGTTAATTTTTTTGTTGTTATTTCCTGATTATCTCTAACCATCTCTAGGAATCTTTTGAATTCCTCAAATTCCTCAAATTTTATCCTTATTTCTCAAAGGTACTTTGTAAAACACCTCTCCATTTAGCATCATCTGAGAATTTTCCCTTTGTTTCAGGACAATGATGAGGATGTGAATGTAGATGTGACATTAGTCTCCCTGGAAGGTTACTGGAAACTCTCTTTCTACATGTATGGCCAATTTTCTCTTATCCTCTGGCTAGCTTTTCCCCCCTTATTACATAGTATCACCCACATCCTTGTCAATTTGAAGTTTCTTAGTAACACTACATGGGAATTGAGAAAAGATATAGGCAAGTGACAATGTTTTGTGGTTTTACAATTCCTAACACTCAGGAGTATCATGGTGGCATATACTTAAGCAATTCTTCATAATTTTTCTCTGAAATAGATTTGGAAAATGCTAAATAAAATAAATTTATCTTCAGATAGAGAAAAAGAGGCAGAGGAGCCAATCACAACAAAACTTTAACAAGTCAATTTGACTAGTTTTGTCTTATACTTGTTTTAAAGGGAGGATATTCATTATTTTTAAAAGCCAGTATACATATGTACAGTAATGCTCCATTATTTGGACACAGTGTATTAGATTTTTCCACATAAACAAATTTTCCAGATGAGTCCAGAAAACTGAAGCTTATGCCATGAGCACAGCAAGAAAATCTTAAACATAGGATGTAAGAACTATTGTGTCAGGAAGGTCTTTGAGAAAATGAAGAAGGTTTAAAGATATTTCCCTGTATTTTTCTCATCTTCTTTTTCTCTGTTTTTCTAATGGTACATGCCATTTTGACTCCTTAAATGGATCAGAGCATGTCTCCTTTCTCTTATTGAAAATTTTCATTTCTCTCTTTCCCTCCAAACAGTGGTTTTCCTAAACATCAAAATAATATTTGTTAATCAATTTATTAACCATTTTCATGTAAGTGGACCCCAGACCACAGCATTTTTAAGTAAGAGTTTCTTTCATTTTCTTTTTATACCTTTACATACAGTAACAATCAACTTTGTGTGGTCACAGGAAGAGCATTGGTTAAGGGTCCAAAGTGACTCTAGCTAAACCTGAGCACAACACTGCGTCTTACTAGCTATATAAACTAGCCGTGCAATGAAAAAGCTATTTAAGTGTTTCAAGCCTCTGATTCCTCATCTGTAAAATGGGAATAATAATATCGTTTATTTCATAAGATGGTTCTGAAAATTAAAGAGGAAGAATGAGGTAAAGAGATTAGCATAGTGGATGGCGCACAGAGAGGAGACATTTAGGGAGTCACATATTCTTAAACAAAAATAAAGATAGTCTGACAGAAGATTTGTTCTGATTTGGAAGTTTATTATGATTCACTTATACGATAATGAAGATTTAGTTCTATACACTTAGCAAATGCCCTTATTGGAAAGAATGCAGTTATCTGAAATTGAGCCTGTTCCAGAAAGCCCAGAATATAAGGTAACGGTTTATATAGATTAATAAATACAGATGAAACATCACCGTGTTCGTCAGTAATCAAGGATCGGTGTTGTGGTGTTTAAGTGTTATGCTTCACTGTCTTTGCTGCCTTATTACTACCATGTGAAGGAAAAATGGAGAGCAGAAAGGTGGTACTCAGCCTGCAATGCCCTCTGTGGGAACAGAGGACGGAGGAGCTGGAGGGTCAGCATGGTGAGATGAGAAGGCAAGGAAAAGCCTTGGTTTCTACTACAGGCTGTCACCATCTAGCTCTGTGGCACTGAAATCACCTCTCTGAGCCTCGGTTTCCTCATCTTTAAAATGAGAGTTTAGATCTTTCTAGCTACCAACAGAAACTGAAGTTATGCCATGCCAAGAGAACAATGCCCTTTTCAGTACACTTACTTGACAATGTTTCTAAGAAGATAGCATTATCCAACTTTCTTTGACCGTCCAGAGGAATGGACAGTTGCAAAGTCCGTTAGGGATAAAATAAGAAAACATAGGCAATCTTTAATTTGATGCAGAAGCATGCTGGAATCTTTGCTGTGTGATTTTCCATTGTCAACTTTCAGCTGTCCAACAAGCAACTTTATATACTGAAAATATCTGTTCATGAAAGCGATTGAATTTGCAGAAGTGCCAACAAGTATTACAATAAGCTATTGTAGAACTACTACTTGAGTGAATTTTGCTATAGGTTTTTTTTTTTCCATTTTCAGATATTTATTTGAGAAATTTAGCTCTCAAGCCATATAATCATATGTTTGTTAATATCTGTCCTTGTAAAGTCTTACACATCATGACATATAAGTTTTATACTTTCCAGGCAAACAAAGTCTTACCCATGTGTTGAGGTTTCTAAGACAGGCAGCTGGGTGGATGTCTTTAAGAAGTAATTTTCCTCACATTTAAAGTAAAGTCGTACACAACAATCAAAATTCCTTGAACTTGTTAAGACAAGTGAACAGATATGATGTTGATGGGCTGAAGGGGGGAAAGAGAGGGGGAGGGAGGATTCGGTAAAGGGACACAAAAATCAACTACATTATATATTGATAAAATAAAATATATATAAAAATAGTATTCAAAATGGTGCTGCTTTGTTAGAAAATTCATATATAATTAATGAAATGTATGAGACACACTGTGTAGGCATAAATGAAGTATGTCAAGGACCCACTGTATAGAAAGGACAGCGTTTTTAACAACACTGACACTTTGAACCCATTAAAATCTTTCAAAAGTTAAAAAAAAAAAGTAAAATCATAAGTTTGACTGATGCATCAGCAAAAACTAAGTTATCTCTGAAAATTTAAGCTTTGAATAGCATTACTATATTTCTTGGGAATCTCATTAAACATTTGATTTGCCAGTGATCCTTACTTCTTGGTTAAATACCATTACTGGACATTGTGACAATTTTACACATAAAAATAAAACTTCTACTTGTGGATTAGCATCATGGGTTGTGGAAAGCCATTCTTGTGAAGTGGCAGAGGTGCACTAAAGTGCTGTAATAACAGTTTTGGTAGCCCCTTTGTACATCAAACATTTATCCCCAGAGACTTAAAAATTCACACACCAAAGTATGCTACTTTGAAAATCTCCATGAGAAAGCACCATTTCTTTTTTTTTTTTTTTTTTGTCTTTTTGTGAACGGCCGCACCGCGCTCAGCCAGTGAGCACCCTGGCCAGCCCTATATAGGACCCGAACCCGCGGCGGGAGCGCCGCTGCGCTCCCAGCGCCGCACTCTCCCCGAGTGCGCAATGGGGTCGGCCCGAAAGCAGCATTTCTTATAGACACTAATTCTCCAAGACTGTGTCCATCCCAAACACTGCTGTACCGAAATGCTCTGGGTAAATGGATTTGAAATAATAAAAATGTATTTCAAAGGTATCTGATATTTCAATCCCCTGACTAAGTCTTTCATAAAAAACACTAATTTTTTAAGTTCAATCATGCATAATGTCCTACAAATTAAACTGTTATATGTCAAGTCCTCTAAAATGGAAATAACAGGCACTTCTTTGTGCTCTAGACTTTTATCTTCACTTTCTCAACGTAGAATTAGCAAAAAAGGGAATATAGCTTTCAAGACAGGTTTCACAACATTAAAAAAATCAAGAAAATGTAAGTATTTTATATTTTAATTTCCATATCTCTGGAAACACACACACACACACAAGGCTTTCTTTCAGGACTGATATAATATGACTCTACACAAAAATAATTTTTTCTAACATTGCAACCACAATTCCAGGGACTACTGCCTGTAAGACTAACATTCTCTGTTCTCTTTCCAGCAGCCCTTGAGAGGCTTCCCAGAATTTGGGGGATCATGTCAGCTACAACACTGATTTCTTCAAGACACAGTCCATCATTGCTCCTTGAGCCCTCTTCCTCTTGGAACGGAACTGATAACTCACAGACCGTCACCATCATAGTATAATATAGCACTAATTATATTTCTTGTTTACATTTCTTGATACTTGTCTACATGCTGACACTGATTGTGCCGCTCTTCTGCTCATGCATGTTTACAATGTCATTCTACAATTTATTCACATCAAGTCAGCATGTCACTCCCTGAAAAAATCTAGAATCACTCATAAACTTGAATATTTCACTGTGAATTCTCACTTCTATGTGACTTATAAATTAATGAATTCAGACCAAGGGTAGGCAGATATCCAAAGCAGCAGGCCAAGGATCTAAATACATGGCTAGGGCCTCTCTATTTAAGGTGATATTCTGCTTTTAATTTAGCAAAAGCAGAGGGGAAGGTGAAAAAGACTTCTACCCAGGTGAAAAAGACATTAGTTTAAAGGTTTTTCTAAATGATAAAAAAGGTTAATATTAATCATGCTTGCATTTATGTTTGTATGATAAACCATCATGTCTAAGAATAAATCTGTAGGGGGTTTTCTTTGGGAAAAGCTTAAGGATATTTATATAATTTATTTTCCCAGTGAAGACTAAATAGAATATGGAAGAAAAGGAAGGCAAAAATAATGCTATTTTATTATAAATAAAATAAATTTTAAAAAGATGCCATCAACTTTTAAAGGCATTATTATGGGCCTACAATCATTAAATAATTAGAAATTTAGAAAGTGAATATTTACAGAACATAATAATGTCAACTCTCATTTACTAGTGGAATTTAAATTCTCTTGTGTTTTCCTTATAAAAGAAAAAATGGAAATTCTATAGTCAAATTGCACAGCTGAAATAACAAAGACATTTTTAAAAACAAAAGCATTAGACTAAGAGGATCACTTACTACTTACTCATTAGTTGCAAGGCTATGCATTTTGGGGGGCTGTGAAAAGGGGATAGAATGTATTGTTTTTCATTTGAATAAGTTTGCCTTATAAAACAAACATTTAAAAGGTATTTATTGAAATTCAACAATGGAACAGAAAACACTGCGAAAATGTGAGACAATGTTTTCTTAAAGTGTTAACTAGGTAATTGGAACAATGATAAAGAAACAGGCATTTATTTTGACCTATGAATAATTAGCAAACATTATTATCCAGGATTATTACCATCAAAAGTTGAAAACTTAACTACCACTAGTCTTTGTGATGCTGGCCTCAGTATAGAAATCACAATACGTCTTAGCTTTTCATTTTGTCAGCTTGACTTCATAGTTAACTGTAATATGAATGTAACATTCATCCATGATAAGTGTGCAAAGAGCACTAGTTACAAGGTTGCTCATCAGAAAGCTGTACAATAATGAACATTAGAAACAAGCAAAATGTTCATAAGATATTGATTACATACATTACAGTACAGCCATATAATAGAATATTATTAGTCAGATTGTGTTGTAGATGGACATTTATTGGGAAAATGTTCATAATGTAATGTTAGGTTAAGAAAAAAGCTATATCAGAAAATAGAATGAATTATAGAATGCTAATATTGTGAAAATAAAATTAAACACACATGTCTAGAGAAATATACCTCGAGATATTTACTATTCTTTTTTCTAGAATAGTAGAAATATGCACATGTAAATATGCATGCTTCGGTGTGAATGTGTCTGTACATACATAGGTATTTGTTTAGCTATGTTTTTAAATATAGAAGCATTGCTTTTATAATCAGAAAATAAAATGATTTTACAACTCATTTAAAAAGAAGTATTATTTACTGTCAAGTTTAAATGTGAAAAATAAAGTCTGTTTGTGATATATATTTGTTGACTGTCATTCTTTTAAATTATAAATATAAGTTAAGGCATTTTGTATTCTGACCCAAACATGAAATACAGAAAGCCAAAAAAAAAAAAAAAAAAATTAATTTGACACTTACAAAGATACTGAAAGATACAAATGTCTGAAACAAATGGTAGGGCAAAAATGTATATATTCCAGATACAATCCTTGGATTAAAAAACATTTCTTTTTTAAAAAAGCTTGACTGAGAGTTATCAAAGTGCAATATGGAATTGAAATTATAGAATAAATACTCTGAGAGAAAACTCTGTTCTCTTTGATCTTTGAAGAGGTTATCTCATCGTGCTCCAAAAGAACCATTTAGAAATCTCCTGCTATTTATTTGCATGGGATATCTGATTGCACAACAAATCTGAGATCCATTTGTATGAAATAAAGAAACATGTATTTTAAAAGCAAAATATAAAATTTAAAAATCGGGAATTATTTTCCTTTCATTAATGACTTAGTGCAGTTATTTATACTCAGTTTCTTCTAACACGTTCTGTCTTCCCTTAAGTCTGTAAATATTGCTTTCTGACTAATATCAAAGATCATTAAATAGAAATGAAAACTAAACCGTTTCTCCTATTTATAAATTCTGGTGATATATGAATAACACAGATGCAATTGTTCATCCACAAGATAAACAATACAAAAACTCTGTGAAATTATCCATTTTAACATATTTTTTAAAAAGTTTCTCGAGTGTGGCATTTATTATAAATGAGAAAGTCTGAAAAATATCAAATATTTCATTTTAATGTTTTAGAGTTAAACACTACTATTTAAAATTTCCTAAGATGTACTTATTTAGATTTCCTTATCAAAGTATAAAAATGTTAATAGCATTTAATTTTAACACCAGAAAATAATGAATGCCATAGTTGGCATGATATTTAAAAGACAATGTTTTCACCTAATGATTGTAGGTACATTTTTCTGTTCCATTTTTCCCTCCCACACACAAAATCGTTCCATGCCAAATCCCTTAAATTCCTCTTTTGAAGTTTAAAATTAATTCCCATGGTTACTCTTCTATAATCTCCATCTTTTAAAAAATGCAAAATATGCTTACACTTTCTGAAAAATCAGGTGAAATCCCAAATATCCTATGTATATGCTATGCTTTTAAAAAGAAAAAACACACATTCTCGAAAAAGCTATTCATCAAGGAGTCTGATTTTGTAATTAATAAGAAGGTAACAATTTGCTTTAAGTGTCCATTCATAATGTTAAATCAATGTTAAATTATAAAGAATTTCCATAGAAATACATGAGACATCCACAATGATTCTAAATGAAATTCATTATGAGCAGCTCTATTATATTGAATGGCAAATGAATTCTTAATAATGAGGCACTTGATGTGTTATCCAGAACTGGGGTTGACAAGAAAACCACTTAGCTTCACTTTCTAATAACATTATAGCTAGTAACTGATAAAGCATGTATTTTTCAATTTGGAAGGAAAATGTTAAAGAAAAGTATGTTTTACAAAACCTTTTATTTAAATTTTCAACTTTTAATTGGAAATTAAAGTGTGTGGGCTGGCCAGTTAGCTAGAGCATGGCCTTTTGGATTTGGATCCTCAAACTGGCCAGCAGCCAAAAAAAAAAAAAAAAAAAAATTAAAATGTTTCATTACTTTGTATATATATAAAAAAAATTGTATCAGAGTAGTTTGAACAGTGCCAAACCTTTTTAATTTAGTCTGTTTCCTGTATAGATCTGTCCACAGTTTTGCTCTTTTATAAGCTGATCTTGCCCTTACCATCAGAAGTACACAACAACAGATGCTCGAATAATTAAAAACCTATCACTGTAAACACTTCCATCACATGAAGACTAGGAAAATGAAGGCAGTTTATGGGTGTCCTTGTCTCACTTTATCCACCTCTTCGTGGCTGATGTGTAGGCTTTAATGTGCATCCTTGTACCTCTCCTTCGGCAGGAAGCCTGTCTCTGGGGATCACTTGCAGAAAATAGGACATTGAGTCCATAATTAAAGTAATCTCTTTCCAGGCAGATGCTGCAGTTGGCTCTGTTATCGCATATTACAAAAGGCATCTTGAGGGTTATAAAATGTGCAGCAAATAGCTTTGGAGATGAGAAACAGCAATTTTTCATCTAATTTTGATCCATAGACATGTAAGTACGGTACTGCTACTTTTTGGTTTTGAGCCAAATAAACTATTATGGTGCTGAGATGAGCCGGGCAGTAACCAAAATTAAAGAATACTTTAGCTTTTATCCTCAAAGTGAGAAAAGCTCTTTTGTAACCATCTTTGCACTTAGCAAATAAGGATGCCATCTCAAATCTGAGCATTAATACTTGCAGGCGGATTTAGAAGAAAGGCTTATGTGGCTTAGCTTTACAGCCATACTTTCAATATGTTTGCTTAAGTTAAAACCAGGGCTTGATTAAAGGACCTTAGCTTCTTCATAACTACAGTGTACATTTTTAATTAGAACCTTTTTCACAGTTCAGCTTTCCTATAAAATTTAGGACATTGCTCTTTGAAATATATGTCATCCCAGATAACTAATATGCTCATGTTAGTTATAATCCTTTCTATAAATACTAATAGTGAAAAAAAATGGAGATTTGACTAACAAATTTCTGTTTCCAGCTTAGGACCTGTCAGTGTGGGTAACCAAAACCTGACTTCAATCTTATGAGGTGCTAAAATAGAGATAAAAATACTTAACTTTGTTTAATATTTATTTCTCAGTGTTAAATAAGACAACTTATTAATATGCATTGATTTAATTTTTTAAGTTTAATTTTATCTTTAATTGACAAATAATTCTACATATTTATTAGGTACAATGTGATGTTTTGATACATGTATACATTATAGAATGATCAAATTAGGCTAATTAGCATATCCATCACCTCAAATATTTATCATTTGTTTGTGGTAAGAACATTTAAATTTCTTTTACCTATTTTGAAATATACAATACATCATTATTAACTATTGTCACCATACTGTGCAATGAAACACCAGGACTTATTCCTCCATCTAACTGGAACTTTGTAGCCATTGACCAAGTTCTCCCACTTCCCTGTGCACTGATTTCATTTTGAAGAGGTTCTCTTAAAATTCCAGAAAAGATATGGTTCAATTTTTTTTTTATTTCCTCAATTTTTCTTTTTTAAATTTTCTAACAACAAAGTTTTACACGATCTTGGGCCATTCAATTTAAAAAATATTGTTAATATTAGCTATTAAATTTTACATTAATCTAAACAGCATTCAAAAACAGGAAAAATCTAACTTAGTAAACAATAGAAGTATTTGTATTTAAGCATGTTTGTGCCTGCCTTCAGAATTAATATTTAGGAGAAGAATTTATGTAATGTTGCTTGAATTATTAGAGAAAAACTAACTGCAAACCAAAATCTAAAATTATCAATAAAGTTTTGTTAAATGACCAGACTGTTATTTCCAGAGCACCTAGAATACTATAACATAAAGCCAGCTGTCACTCATGTATGCCTGGAGGTAATAGCAGAGTATAAACCCTAATTCTCTAACATAATCTTCTGGCATATTCATGCATTCATGCATTCATGCATTTTTCTATTCATTCATCCATTCAACAAATAACTTTTTAAATGTTTTGTGTTAATAATTTTATACTATCTGCAACTGAAACATTAAGAATATGTACTCAATATTCTGCCGTAACAAAGACAGTTTTTGATTTTGCATATTTCTTTCAGCTCTATCTATTACAAGTTATTTTGTTCTTAGGTAATTACCCTTTTATCCCTAATACTGTTAATTTTACTTATTTTATCTGATATTAATATTGTAACATTCTTTTTGGTTAATTCCCGCTTGGTATGTCATTTTCCATCTCTTAACTTTCAATATTCTTGTGCCAATATGTTTAGGTTGGAAGCAGTATATTGCTAGATTTTTGAATTGCATTCTGAAAGTCACGTTGTTTCAACTGGTGAGTTTAATCTGTTTACATTTATTGTAGTTAAGGATTTATTTATATTATATTACATTTTATACTTCTACAATTTTTAAATTTGCATTTTTCTTTATTCTGATGGATTATTCTTTAATCCTTTCCCCATTCCTTCCCTATTTTGTAAATTATACTTTTATTTCGTTCTTTACATTTATATCTTCAACAATCATCCTTAACCAAGCCTACAACCTTCTTCCAAAATAATTTGAGAGCATGAGAAAACTTTAATACTGATTTCCTTCCTTCTCCCAACTTATACAATAATACTGCTTAGTATTTTAGTTGTACATTGCCTTTAAATTCTACCCCAAAATAGTTATCAGTGTATACTTTATATATAAATTTATTTGTACATTCAATGGTTATTTAGAGTTTCTAACATGCTTACTAATTTCTTTGCTCACCATTAATTATTGCATCACACCATAATTCCCTGTATCCTACACCTTTCTTCCGAGTTTGTTTTCTTTTTTTTCAGAAGCACATCCTTTAAAAACTTGCTTTAAAATGGTCTATGTATGGTAAAAATCTCAAACTTTATTTTTTTGAATAAAGTTTTCACACTTGACTGACACTTTATTTAGATGCAGAATTTTAGTATAACAATTATTTTCATTCACCACTTTGAAGATATTGTCTTCTGGCGTCTCTTGCTGATGATGAGACTACTGTAAGACTAAATGTACAGGTAATCTCTTCTTTTTGGTTGCCTTTGATGTTTTCTGTTTTTGATATTCTGAAGGTTCACCATGTTCTGTATCAGCTCTAATTTATTTTATTTATCTTCCCTATATAGAAAAGACTCACATCTTCCTTAGTTCTCAAAAATTCTCCACCGTCATCTCTTCAAATTTGTCTGTTTTCATTCTTTCTATTCTCTCCTTCTAAAATTTCTGTTAAATGTTAATTTCTTAACTTGGTGTTCTGCACCAAGTTGATAACGTGATTCCAGCCTCCTCACACATTGAGGGCTTTAGTTTCTTATAAGTGACTTATCTTTATCAGAGGCTCCATTCAGATGACAATTTTCTTTGCCGTTTTCCCAGGCAAAGTTGGATAATACTTTGAGGCTCCAAGCTTCATGCAGTGGATGACTTCTCCATATCCTTTCCTATCTACCATTGTCTCTGAAGGGGCTCATGACTACAGCTCCAGGACCCACATAGGTTAAAACCCAGGCCTAGGACCTAAATCCAGATTTAAAACACCTGTAGGCCACCATAATGTCAGCTCCCATTTCTTGATCCAGCTTTGATATTTCTCCTATTTTTCTAGAACCAAGTGTTTTCACTTTATTTCACAATAGTTTTATGTATATTTTAAATGTTTGCTCCATTATAACTAGAATTTCTATGTGATTTTAATGGAAGGGTTTCTGCTATGCCAGCTCAGCCTTCCACAATACCAGGAGTCTTCTACAAATAAAATTTTAATGTGTTTAAAATTGTATCAGGGAAATACATTTTTTATGCTTTTATCATGTAATATTCCAAGCATTTTCCAAGTTGCTATAGTCTTCATAAATACTATTTTGGAAGTGACATGGGGTGGTAGTATAGGATGGTGGTTAGAAAGACAAGTTTTGGATCAAAACAGACCTATCTCTATGAGGTCTTCAAGCTCTTCCTTCAGTAATAGGTGGTTCTGGGAGAGTAAAGGAACTTAGTGGGCTAGCTGGTACACAGGTGATCAATAAATAGAAGTTGCTGTTTTTACTCTACCATTATCATCATCATCATAAAATGGTATTCCAAATTCTATTATTGCTCATTTCCATATTAATAATGATTAGCCTTCCAGACCAGCCAATTTAAAATATTAGGCACATGGCAGTAAATTTTCATGGGATAAGGGCACATTTGAAAAGGTGCAGAACCTAAAACATTGTGGCAGGATGTAGGAGAGGATTTGCAGGGTAGGAGCAGGGACCGAAATCCAGGAGTTGGGGCAGGCAGAGTAAAAGTGCCTTAGCCCAAGGCAGCCAAACAGCAGCACTAAGCCCTGAGCACTGTAAGATATAATAACCAGAGACAATTCTTACCTGTCATACCTGGCTTATCATTACCCATAAAGGTAAAGATTATAGAAACTGCTACACTGGCAAATAAAGCTAAAATGAACAATTAGGTAACCAACTTTTTATATAAAACTGCCTTACTTGTTGAGGTTACAAATTATGATGGTTCAAGTTCACAGGACAATTGCAAAACCTCAGTTTTGCTTTACTCCTTTCTATATGTCCTTTGAAGTGCATGGTTACCTGCTGTAAATGTCAAGGTGACATCAGAAGAAAAGATTATTTGAAAGATTCTCTAAACATTTGCTGCACAACAGCACTTTCTGTAATGAAGGAAATGTTCTATATCTGTGATGCCCAATATGACAGTTCTTTGAAAAGTTCATGGAAAAATACAGTTAAAAGATTATACAAATCTTCCCATGAATTTTTTGAAGACCCCTTGTATAATAGTCACTAGCCATATGTGACTATTGAGAACTTGCATTGTGGCTGGTGCAACAGAGGAACTAAATTTTTTATTTTAATTTTAATTAATTTAAATTTAAATAGCCACAATGGTTTATACCTACCATGTCAGAAAGTGTACAGTTCTGAACAAATTTTAGAATATATATGTGTGTGTATGCATTTATGTGTGAATATACATATAAATACACATACAACACATACACATATAGGTGTGTGTGTATATACACATATAGGTGTATAGGTGTGTGTGTATATACAAACATATGTATATATCCAGATAAGTCATAGAAGACAAAATAAGTTATTTTAAAAATTCTTACCTGCAAGCAATCAAAATTTTATTTCACCTTTGTAATAATGCCTTAGTATTCAGAGATTTTACTAAAATCAGAGCTTAATAATATGCTGATGCTAGTATATATTATCCAAGGAAATATATTGGCAAACCACGGAGTTGTTACCACCATGGGAAAAACTTATTCACCTGTTTCTCAGACATCCTCATCATAACTATTTTTGACTGTGTAAGCAGTGTGGGGAGAAAAAAATTTCACACTTAGAGGTTCTAAAGCTGGTTTAGTCTACTCTAGTAATAATAAAATGACCCAAATCTCTGCCCATACCTCATTTAGGAAATTTATATTAAATTTAGAGAATTTCTAATAATTGTAACACATAAAACTTTTAGATTTATTGACTTTGGTTGTTTTGCTTTCATAAATACTCTATGTGGTTTCAAATAAGTGCCAAGTACAGTAGTAATCCCATCTAAACCACAGGCCTTGTAATAAGGAGCATTTTGTGGATTCCAATCCTCAGCCCATTGACTTGAGAGCCCTCCAAAAGTTCTCACACGATTATATGAAAGGAAAAGAGGAAGGGAAGAGGTAGTTTTCCATAGGATTTATTTATTTTTTTGCTTCTAGACTTAGCATTATTAAAAAAACATTTCTGTCTAAAAAGAAAAAAAAAAAAACCCAGAGATTAAAAAAAAAGAACAAATTCACTAACACAACTATTTGCTATGGAATAAAATTCCATAGAAGCAGGTCTATCTTTGGACCCTGGTTAAAAATATTTCATTACTGTAATAGAAAAATTTCCCACCGTAAAGCAGTTATACTTCTCTAACGGTCTTATAATGCTGATGCTAAGAAAAATATCCTAGTGGAGACTCCACTAGATTGCCCTAATATAACCAGTGCTGCTTACACTGTGACTTCTTAGAAGAAGGGGGGGACACAGGAAGGAAAAAAAGACAGAAAAATGAAGGAAGTGGTTTTGTGTTTTGAATATGTTTAATTTTTAAAAATATGTTGTATAATCAATATAATAAAAATAATTTCTTCAAGTCTTCTTGGAGATTTGTTGACATATTTTATCTCAACCATACCCTCTAAAGTTAAAAATTAAATCCCCAAGAAGCATCCTGACCTCATTTGCCAAAGTGTTGATACATGAGAACACACATTATTCCCTGAACTTAGACTGTTTCCTTGTCCAAGCCTAACTGGCGATTTGACTTTGATAATTTAATAAGGACCTACAGGGAAGTGAGGCTTCTAGCTGTCTAAGGATAGATAATACATTTTTTAATCCTGTCATTCAGAAGTAGGTTTTGATCAGCACTGAAATAATTGCCTCAAGTAGGGAAATGTCTGCTTAAAAAAATAAAACTAGACCATCAGAAAACAAACAAACAAACAACAAAAAAAAACAGACTTGTGATTTAAGAGACAAATTCATTCTTTAGAAAATAACATATCTGGTTTTATCTCACAGTGTGGATACAACCATCGCAGACTTACATGAGCAGTAATTTATTTTTGCAGTAAGCTTTTATAATCTAGAAAGTAAAATACCATTTGTATGTATCAACTGTTGGCATCCTTATCGATAGGTATGAATGCACTCCCAATGAACATACCCATGGGGAAGTTCCCAATCTTCTTTCAAATGTTTAAGTAACAAGGCAAATACATCTGTGGTGTTTTCTTCTGATGGATGAAAATAAATGGGCAACCACATTATCTTTCCTGAAGCATTCTCCAGACAGACTGGAATGGCTCTCATCAAAAATTAAAGGCATTCGAGATACACTCAAGGCAGCACTTCAAATCTCAGCAATTGTATTATTTTGAGCTGTCAGGTGTTCAGAAACTGCTAGTGTCTTTAATTTTTAAAATGATTTTTTTTTGTCTTCTAGTTTAGTG
This sequence comes from Cynocephalus volans, assembly GCF_027409185.1. Classification (NCBI taxonomy): domain Eukaryota; kingdom Metazoa; phylum Chordata; class Mammalia; order Dermoptera; family Cynocephalidae; genus Cynocephalus; species Cynocephalus volans. The sequence continues at coordinate 50,720,832 of NC_084465.1, read as the reverse complement.
TTCTTTAAGGAAAAGATCCCTCTGGGAGATATTTCCTTTAAAATATCAAATTTCAAATATGGTCCTCCTGTGTTCCTCTTTGCTGACCTGAGTTTATTCTTCATTGATGTTCAATATCTTAAATAGACCATTGCTTAGTTCATTCTGTTTTCAGTTTTGTGAAAGTTCATTTAAGGTTAAATCATCACTGAATGAGGCAAAAATGAAATCTTCTTTTATGTTCCATTTTCATTCTACTATTTATGCCAGCATCTCTGTCCTAAAGTCTAATTGTGATGAATTTTGCCTGTATTACGCACATTCACTATAAAAAGTCCCCTTGTGACAAAGGACAAGATAGAATCAACATCCAAAGAATGGACCTACATCATAATATCAAGATCAAACCCACGTCTGAACATTAGTCCAATGTGTTCTCCACCCTTCAGTATAAGGGTGAGATCAAGGCCTCTTGATATTTGAATAAAATAGATATTACTGTAGCCCATATAGAGATAGATTTAAAAATGAAGATAGAAAACATGTTTTTAAAAGTTACAGAGATTTTGACACCACAACGCAAACTCTATTTAATTTTCATTGCATTTATACCACGGATATTTTGCCACAATAAAATATACATGTGATCATTTTAAGGGCGATTGTAGTGAAGTGGCAAAACTCACCTGCTTTGAAACCAAACTGCCTTTGAACACAGGCTGCATTATTCACTGGGTGAGTTACCTTAGGCAAGTTATTTAACATCTCTGTACTTTTAATTTCCTCATTTGTTAACCAAGGTAATAACAGCACCTACTTTATAGAATTACTGTGCGAATTAAATGGAATTAAAGATGTAAACTACTTAAAACAGTGGCTAGCACTTGTAAATTTTCAAAAATATTTTTTATGTTATAGTCATTACTTTACAACCCTATTACCCTGGTAGTTTCTCACCAACTTACATTTAGTGTTAGATGGAGATTTCCTTTCTTCCTTTCTCCCTCCCTTGGTTCATCCTGTCCCTACCTTTGCCCCTCTCCTCCTCCTCCTCCTCCTCCTCCTCCTTCATCCTCTGCTCCCCTCCCACTCTCTTGGGATTGGAGGGTATGTGGGAGGGGGAACTGACATCCAAGAAGTGGACTTCTTGGATAATTAAGTACCTCTTTTAACTTGAGGCTTACTAGTCACTAAAGACTATAATCAAATATAAAAGTGAAGACAAATTATACTGCCATAAGATCTGGATACTAAACTAATTTCTTAGTGAAATTATCACATGAAATGTAAATGCTATCAACAGGTGTCATAAAAGAAATGATAAAATAATTTTAGTACATTTTCTACATCTGTGCCACTACAGCCAGCACTTTATCCTCAGGGAATCATCTCTTCTATATCTCTCACTTGATTATTTTTAACAAGAAAGTCAGTAAACAGCCCAAATGACCACGTGGCTAAGTGGTTTACCAATAAAACATGGTTTATTCAGACAGCATGCTCTCACTGGGAAAGACAAACACAGCACATTATATAATTGTCTTGAATTACATTTCAAATGTTCTGTAATTCTTAGTATGAGGTTTTTTTTTTAAAAGATTTTAAATAGGTAACTGGGTTTTTAAATCACAGAGTTTGCATCACACATTGGCTATACTAATATGGGACTGCAGGAGTGGGTGTAGTGTCAATTCAATTGCCAGCTTTAGAAAGACCATATAAGTGGTAAATGTTAGTTGCCAGATTTCTTCAAATCCAACACACTATCAATTGTAACACATTAAGAAATAAAGTAAACGTTGCCAATTATAATTGTAGGATGTCATCAAATGTAAAATGCTACCCTACTTCAGAGATCCCAAAATGTGAAATAAAATATATTCTGCATCTTAGAATCAATGAAATATAATATCATTACTGTACTAGCATTAAGAAATATTTATTGAGATGTTCTACTGTCTATAGTTCCATAACAGGAACTATTAGGTATACAAAAATACTACATGTAGTCCCTAACATTAGGAAATTTAAAATCCAATTAGGAAAAGAAAACAAGCATGTGATAAATCAAATAATGATATGAGTTAACAAATGATATTTTAAAAAGTTACAGAATATATCACAAAAGCATATAAGTATGGCTGAAGTTTAATTCCTAAGAAATAATTCTTCCTACTTAAAAAGGTCACACCTTAATTTTGAAGATTAACCAGGTAAGAGAAAATCATGGTATATATATCTTCAAATGCCATAGGTCTTTGTGTTTTTTTGTTTTTGTTTCATAACATTGAATGTTAGTAATCCCCTTCAAGTATTGCTGGGCATTTAATAATCACAGATACTAACTCTTTTATGTAGTTTTACTCAGCTCATAATAAATATCATAGTAAAAAATAAAAGTAAGAAATTGCAAGACTTTAGTTCAGAAAATTTCAAATGAATTTCTTCAGTGGTCCATGTTCAATCTTCACTTTTCCTGTGATCTCTCACAAACTGATTAGGAAAAGAGATCAATAAAAGCATCTTGCCCACATAGGAAGCAGCTGTTTTATGTAATGTTCGACATTCTCGTGGCTTATAATAAAGAGGCTTAACTACCTATCAAAAATGCCAAAAATACAAATTGTATCATCAAAATTGTATCGGGAAATCCAAATGAAGGTGTGTAAAATTTGTTGCAATTAGTAAAAATTACTTCTGACCAAACTGCATTTTTCTGACCAGCTGCTGAGAAAACACTTTGGAGTTAAAACTCAAAATACCTAAGAAACACCAGGGCCATGGGTTTGTATCCCCTTGCTAGCTAATGGCCAGTAGCTAGTATCTAGTATGTGTATATAAACTAGTACCTAGCATATATATATACACATCAGAAGAAAATGCAGTTTCATATCCCAGGAACAATGAAACCATATACCATCAAATATTTTTAAACAGATTCAATTAAAAACCTGTATCTACAAGGGCACTTCAAAAAGTTCTTGGAAAAGCAGAATTGAAAGATGAATCTTTCCAAAAAATTTTGAAGTACTCTCATTTAGGAGTAGGTAGTTCCATATGGCTGACAAAGATTTATTTTGTGTTCTATCTTTCAAAAAAGCAATTCTTGTTTTAAATTAAGAAGTTATGCATGGAAAGAATTTAAATTATCCTTCTGAGGGCCAATGTAAGTCGTAGAGAGCATGTCAAAGGAGTCGGGGATCACTATTAAACTAAAGGAAATTTCAACATTGAATATCATACAATTCAAGGAGCATTTCCTTTGATGTTTATATATAAGACACTGTACCAACTATGGGGGAATTGAAAAGAAATAAGAATTTGTCCCCATCCAATCTAACCTGATAGAAAAGGCAGGAAATTAACTGAAATAAGTATATAGTAAAATATATTCAGCATTATAGCAGTTACAAGCAAAATGTGACCACACACAGCACTTTTGTTGTTGATATCTTGGCAAGTTTTATAGAAGAGTTGCCATTTTAAACAGACCTTGAAGAATGGGTAGGATTTTAACAAATGGGGTTGAGAGAAAAAAGCATTCCAGACTAAAGGAAAAGCATGGAGAAAGACAAAGTCATAGAATGTTTAGGGAATTGTGGGAAGTTTAAGGAATTGTAGGAACTCTGATATTGGCAGGCTGGGTAACCCAGGGAACAGGTGGAAAGAGTATATAGCCAGTGATGTGGGAGCCACAGAAATCCCTGACACTAAACTGTATGGTATCAAGCAGAAGGGAAGGTAGTGGTAAATTTTGCGGTATACAGGTTTTATGGGACTTTTTGTCTGAGCAGGAGGTTGAAATAGAAAACCACTCAAGGTAACTTCTAGCTCTATTTTGTTAGACTGCTCAGCAAACAACTGTTTCTGAACTGCCTTTGACTTTATCCTACTGGAATACTCCTCCATTCCACAAATATTTAGTGTGCCAGGGATGTTCTAGACAGTTGGGGCAAATCAGTGAACAAAACAGAAAAAATTCTCGCCTTCAAGGAACTTTCTTCTTGGTGAGAAGAGAAAGATGATAAACAATGTGCATAATTAAATAAGTGAAGAATATCATGTGCTATAAGTTTTTAAAAATGCTATGGAAAAAATAAGAGTGGGATAAGAAGGAGTGGGGTGGTGACTCTAGGGTAGAGGCAGGGGCATAGTCTGCATTGAGAGACGTCACAAGTTGCAGCCTTTGCACCATAGTGCAGTGTTTATCTAAGGATGCTATGGAGGACATTGCTCACTACACCTCCTGGTTTCCTCTTCATGAAAGCACATGAGGGGGTTAGGTTTACTGACTTCTGGCCACCATGAATCACCTAACTGATCACATTTTCCTCTTGGTACTAGTGGCCAGAAAGATCAAAGCTAAATTTGTGGTCTTCTTCCAAAAAGTGTATGGGGTCTTAGAGCATTTTTTGTCCCTGTTTTTATTTTATTTTCTGAACATTCATTTTCCTATTGCACTGATTTCTTCACTTACCTTTATCTTTTTTAATGGATAAATAATTGTATACATTCGTTGAGTACATGTGATGTTTTGATATATGTTTACATTGCGGAATGATTAAATCAAGCTAATAAACATATTTTTGTATAATGAGAACATTTCAAATACACTCTTTTAACAATTTTGAAATATACAATACAGTATTATTAACTATAGTCAACATGCTGTGCAATAGACCTCTGAAATTTATTCCTCCTAAATAAAACTTTGTACCCTTTGAACAACTTCTCCTCATTCCCCATCCTCCGCACCAATTTATTTAACCTTTATTTTGTTGTGTACTTTTTGTCAGCTAAAATCCAATTTAGAACTCTGGAGGTTATAATAAATATGCAAAAATAAACTTTTTTTAAAAAGCAGTTTTGACCTCTTTTGACATAAAAGTTAGTGGCTTTCATTAAGGACAAACCTGTAAAAATGATACATTTAAATAGTTACCCTATGTGTAATCCCATGAGAGGTCGTCAGTACTTGCCTTCTGTACCTGTCACAGACTCCTTGGGTACTTACATGAAATTCACGCAGCCTGTGCCAGCGGGTGGAGCAATCCAGACGAAGCTGAGGTTGGTAGTGGGCAGGTGACTCACATGGGAGGCCACCACGCTGCACATAAACTGGTTACCAAACTGGTGGTCAGACATGATCCCTGAGAAACAGAAAGGAAGGCAAGTTGTTATAAAGACAACAAAACAAAGTCCTTTGTATCATGGCATAACAATATTTTCTGGATGTGTTTCTTTTATGGTAAGATTCATTATGCTATTTGGCTTCTTCATAAGTTTATGTAATTTTTCACTTTTTATTTTTAGAAGGAAATTAATCACTTAAAACATTATTGTTAAGGAGTAACCTACTAAAATTGTTGCTACAGTATTTTCTTTCCTTTGACTTTATCGATTGATCTTTGCCCATCATCAAAGACCACCAGGAGCAACCTGCAGTTGAACAAGGTTGCGTTTTCTGGAACTGCCTGCATCACGGGGAACTGGGAGGCATTTCACTAAAAGAATGTTAGAAGGGGCTTGTTAAAACAATTGGGCTTATGTTAGGTTATTTCAGAGAATAAGGTGATCAGGTTTGCCTTGGACTTTCTCGATCTTAGTATTAAAAGCCCTGCATTCTGGGAAATCCCCCAATCCTGTTGGGGAAGTTTCAGAAATAGGTGGTTTTACTTCTGGATTTAGGGCTATCATAAAGCAGAGGTAATTTTATCACTGAATATCTGAATTTTTATCTAGCAGGCATAAGGAATGGAGTGGGCTAAATCTGTGATTGGTAAAAAAGCAACAATAGTAATGTTAGCATGGAGAGAGGAAGGTTGGCCATTTTTGTGGCTGACACCACATTCTTGCTTTGTTTGTGCTCATGCATAACTGTAGAGTGATCCTGTGCTTTCCTCACACTATCACAGTCACAGAGTGGCCTTATCTAGTGTTAGTTTTCTGTGAAATTGCTCATGTTCCACATGAGAACACCATGGCCAAATTGTGAGCATGTCAACTACTAGCTGAACTATCAAGAGATGCTTTTTCTCTATTTTAATAAGGTGATTCTTTTAGGTTTACCTCAGATATAAAATACTAATAAATAACTCAATGATAAGAAAAGAAACAACCCAATTTTAAAATGGGCAAAGGACCCCTACAGTCACCTCACTAAAGACATACAGACGGCAAATAAGCATATGAAAAGATGCTCAGCACTATACATCATTAGGGTAATGTAAATCAAAACAACTCTTGTTGTTTTTCTGGTTGTTGATATCTCTGTCACTACATATCTATTAGGATAGCCAAAGTCCAGAACACTGACAACACCAAATGCTGGTGAGGATGTACATCAACAGAAACTATCATTCATTACTGGTGGGAATGCAAAATAGTATAGCCTCTTTGGAAGACAGTTCGGCAGTTTCTTACAAAACAGAACATACTCCTATCATATGATCCAGTAATTGCACTCCTTTGTATTTACTCAAATGAATTTAAAACTTATGCCCACACAAAAACCTGCACATAGATGTTTATAGCAGCTTTATTCATAACTGCCAAAACTTGGAAGCAACCAAGACATCCTTCAGTAGGTAAATGGATAAATAAACTGTGGTACAAGCAGATGATGGAATATTATTCAGCACTGTGAGAAATGAGCTATCAAGCCATGAAAAGACATGAAGAAAACTTAAATATGCATGTTACCAAGTGAAAGAGGCCGGTCTAAAGAGAGTACATACTGTATGATTCCAACTGTATGATATTCTGAAAGAGGGAAAAGCCATGGAGATGGTAAAAAGATCAGTACTTGCCAGGGTCTGGGGAGTAGGGAGGGATGAACAGGCAGAACACAGGATTTTTAGGGCAGTGAAACTATTCTGTATAATTCTACAATGATGGATACGTATCATTATACAAATTTTCAAAACTGTACAACACTAAGAGTGAGCCCTAATGCAAGCTATGAACTTTGGGTGATAATGATGTATTGATTTAGGTTCATCAGTTGTAACAAATGCACCACGGTGGGGCAGGATGTCCATAGTAGGGAAGGTTTTTCATGTGTGGGGATAGGGGTTATATGGGACTCTCTGCACATTTCACTCAGTTTTGCTAAAACTTCTAAAACGTCTCTGAAAAATAAAGTTTATTAATAAAAAAATTAATAAAAACATTGCCAGGAGTGGGAAGTTAAATTTAAAACTTCTCTCATTTATTGGCTTTGTGACATTGAGCTAATGACTTACTCTCTCTGATTACCAGTTTTCTTGTCTGTAAAATGGAAGTACCATGCCGCCTATATCTTAAAATTGTAAGAATTAAATGATCTAATACATATGACAGCACTTAGTACAGTATCTAGAAGTAGTGGGCTCTCAATAAATCTTGATTTTCTTCCTGACTGCTAGAGTGATCTTTCTAAAATATGATTCTATTCAGACTATTTCCCTACAAAAAAATTTTCAATGACCCCACGTTGTCTATAGCTGGACTGTTCAATATGGTAGCTGCTAGCCACAGTGGTTATTTAAATTTAAATTAATTAAAATTATATGCAATTTAATAATTCAGTTTTCCAGTTGCACTAGCCACATTTCAAGTGTTCAATAGCCACACGTGGCTAGTGGCTGCCATATTGGATAGCACAGAATAGAATATTTCTATCATCACAGAAAGCTCTATTGGACAGCACTGATATGTAGGATAAAATTAAGACCCTTTGGGTCTGCTCTCATCTCCTTCTCCAGCTTCAGCTTCAGCACTTCCTGCCCCCATGTCTTGCCCATCCCCTTGCACTTTATACAGCAAAAATACAACATGAACCTTCCTCCACCTTTGTACAAGCTATACCATCTACCTAGAGTGCTTTCTCTCCCCAGCTGCTCTCAACCACCTGACAGATCCTATATCAAGATTTAGCACATTTTCCACTTTGGCAAGCCTCTCCTGTCCACCTCCAAGCAAATTCAGGTGGTTCTTTCTATAAGTTCCTGCTGAACCTTTTACTTAACTCCAACATAGCTCTTAGTCCAAGGCATTTGTTCTTCTCTCAAATTTATTTAGTTCCTTTTTAACTGACATAAAATTGTATGTATTTATCATGTACATCATACTGTTTTGAAGTATATATACATTGTGGAATGGTTAAATCTAGCTAAGTAACAAATATACTATCTCACATAGTAATTTTTGTGGTGAGAACAGTTAATATCCACTCTCTTTGCATTTTTCAAGAATACAATATATTGTTATTAACTGTAGTCACCATACTGCACAATAGATCTCTAGAAATTATTCCTATCTAGCTGTAATTATTTATCCTTTGACCAAAATCTCCTCACCCCACCCCCAGCCACCCCAGCCTCTAGCAATCACGTTCTACTCCCTACTTCTTTTTTTTTCTTTATTTTTATAGCCGTTTTAGTTTTACAGAGAAGTTGAGAAGTACAGACAGTTCCCATACTCCCCTCCGCACACACTCAGTTTCTCCTATTATTGACATATTAGTGGTACATTCAATGTTTTTAGATTCCGCATGTGAGTGAGATTATGTGGTATTTGTCTTTCTGTGTCTGGCTTATTTCACTTAACATAATGTTTTGAAATATTCTGTTTTCTTATCTTTCTCTACATCTCATTTCTTTAAAAGCACAAATCAGGTTTACTAATCTACATTCCTCTAGCATTTAGCACAGGATGCATAGTCAAATATATTATATATTTTCTTTATATCTTTGGGCTTGGGTCTCAGCCCTCAAGATTTTAAAAAATATTCTCCTATATTTTCTTTCTACTATTTCATTGTTACATTTACATATTTAATGCTTCTAAATTTTGTTTTTGTTCTGTTGTGTGATACAAGGGAGCATTTAACTTTATCTTTTTCCTAAGTGGTTCTAGGTGCTTATCATTCTTCCCCTGGATGTCATAATGGCTCCTTAAAGGCTTCTCTGTCCTACATTTCACTCTCCTCTTATGCTAAAATGATTTCTCTGAAAGGCATGTATGATCACATCAGTCCTCTGCTAAATCTCTTTCAATGGTTCCCCACCAGATTCCAGAGAAATACAAACTCATTAGCATCAGTTATAATGTTGGGCCCAATCTGACCCCTGCCTGCTGTCCCTGAACTCCCTTACCATTGCCTGTGTCTGAGCTGTGCAGTTTTTCTCAAGCACTGTGGTGGAGCTGCCTTCACCCACACTTTAAGCATGTGCTCTTCTTTAGTCATAGCAGGCCCCAGACTTTTGCTCTCCTCCTACCCTTCCTTCTTTGCTAGGCTAACTCCTATGTGCGCTCTTCAAGGCAATACTCAGTGTAGCCTCTGTTTAACATCAAACATTGAGAGAAGTCACTCACTATACTAGGCCTAATGACCCAAAGATATGTCAGACATGGCCCGGTCCTCAAACACCTCCCTCTGCACTCACTGACCCTAACCCAAGTTTGGATAGATGCCCTTTCTACATGTCATCATTGCAATTCATAAATCCCTCCAAAATAGCACTTGATCATCTCCCCAGGTAGCCTAGGAGGGACTCCATCTTTAATCTTTATATCCCAAGCACCTATCACAATGTCTGACTCATCACGGATACACAAGAAATGTCTTCTGAATAAATACAAGGGTGACTTTAAAAACAAAAGACAAGAGAAATTGTAATACGTAATGATTCATATTATCTTTTAATTCTATTTTCCAAGAACTTCTTGAAGTACTTTTATATATCACATTAACTAATGAAATAGAATCTTCTACTATAGAAATTGTTCAGAATAGATCATAATTGGTCTAAGAAATAGAAAAACAAGTCTATATTTTGATGTACCCAAATGGTTCTCTTTTTCTCACTGAAGGTTTTATTTCTTTTAAAAGCTACATCTTGAGACAAATTCATCAAGCCAGAGAAACCACAAGGTTAGGGAGGATAAGAGACTCCCAGAGAAATCACAGAGTGTGAAGGAGTCACTCGACAGCTGTGACTCAGGAATTGCCAATCCACTTTGGTCAGACATAAAGGAGGGATCCAGTGTGTGGAATATGACACATATGCAGGAGTCAGCCTAGCCAAAAATGAAAACAAAAGTTCCAGCCACAATTTTGTGGGAAGGGAAACGAATCAAACAAAATAAAGTTTCAGTGTTTCAGAGCCTTGGTGACAGGATTCATGGTCAAATGTCTCCCCATTACTCAAAACTTCTCTTAGAAAGTGAGTCAATGTCTTGGCCACATATTACTTGACAGAATTTTATACAGCAACTACCTTATGCCCTACTCCATGTGAATATGTCATAGAACAACATTCTTGCAATCCAGTGGTCTTGCATAGTAGTTCCCCAACTTGGCTGCAAAGTAGCACCACAGGAGGAGTTTTAATAAATATTGGTACCCAGAGATTCTGAGTTATCTGAGCTAGGGTATAGCTTGGGTATTGGGATTTTTAAAATCTCACCAAGCAATTCTAATGTGAAGCCAAGAACTTGCATTAAAAATGTGCCTTAGTAAATGTTGTCTAGAACTCAAGGTGAAGGTGAATGCTATTCACATTCACGATGGTACCAATATACAGTTTGAAGGTATCTAACAGTGTCTTATATATAATGGCCCTGGTAGTGACGCAAAGTATCTTATTTTCTTACCCACTACTCCTAAAACCATCCCAAATATGTATTCCCTGGACCTTTTTATGCACCTTCTAACACTATGAGCGTGCAGTGGGCTTTGCTTTTTTTAACACAGAGAACTGGCCTATTATACTACTACCACGTTGTAACTGGCATTTTATCTAAGAACATCTAAAAGCTGGCCAGAGTTGCAGATGAGCAATCAATCTATTTATCTAACTACCAATCAGCATGGAAAAAAAAAAAAAAACACCAGTATTTACAGAATCCCTATTTTGCATTAAATATTGTGTTAGGCCCTACAGAGGCATATAAAACAAACGTAAGAGAGTCCCTGCCCTGAAATAACTTGAGATGGGAAGAGGAAACTAGAATAATAGCATTCTAAACGAAATAGCTAAAAAATAAGTAAGTGCTAACTTGGTAGTATTGATAAAAAAATTAAAAATAGGGGTAAAAAAGTGATTAATATGGACAATTATAATAATGACAGCTAGCGCTTCCTGAGCACTTACTATGACCTTACACTGTTCTCAGTGCTTTATGAATATTAACTTATTTAAGGCCCTTAACAACCCTATGAGGTAGAAGCTGCTATGTTCTCCACTTTACTGACTATGACTATGACCATAAGAATACGGAGATAAAAGAACTTGCTCACCGTCGTACAGCAAGTAGGCAGAGCAGTCTGGCATCAAGCCAGTGCCCTTGCTACACAGTAAGAAGTGGTTCTATTGAAGTGTGAGTCTTGAAGAAAAAGCTAAGATTTCCCATATCTGTTTTCATTTACATGAAGCAGCAGGGTATAATCAAGAGAGGGTCCCCTCAGCTCTGCCACACACTGCTGTATGACCTTTGCCAGGGTGTCCCCTCTCAAGCTTTATCCTGACATCTTTAAAATGCTGGTCCATGGTCACCAAGAACTCTTGCAGCTCCACAGCTCTTGAAGAACAATTTAAATGAGTAGAAGAAAGATGGGAGGACATTCCATGAAGGCAGACATACTGAGAGGAGGTGCACATGAAAAAATGACAACCAGAATGAGAGCAGAACATGTTTCCAGCATTCTGTGAAACAGTTTACTGCATCCATCAAGATGATCTTCTTAATGCCTTTTGCATCATCAAGGACATATACCCTCTAATTAATACATGTGATTTGGAAACCTATTCTTGAGATAACTAAAATTTGAATTTGATAATTAATTTAAATTTATGTTATTGCCTTCCTGCTGCATGCTGGATAATAAGGCACATATTGAGTTTTTAGTATGACTTGGAAAAAGGAAAATAGGATCTATTAATAAAAGAATTTAATTACACTGTGTTTCTCAAGGAGATATGTACATATAAAATACGTATTTGTGGGGCCGGCCTCGTGGTGCACTTGGGAGAGTGCAGCACTTGGGAGCGCAGCAGCGCTCCCGCCGCGGGTTCGGATCCTATATAGGAATGGCCGGTGCGCTCACTGGCTGAGTGTGGTGCGGGCGACACCAAGCCAAGGGTTGCGATCCCCTTACCGCTCACAAAAAGACAAAAAAAAAAAAATATGTATGTGTGTAGTGTAGTTATAATTGAAATTTTATTTTCATTGTTGTGGTTATGTAAAAACTGTCATACCAAAACTTTTTATGTGGAATATCTTCCCCAGAGAAAGAGGTTATACTTTCCCAAGCAAATTGGACTATAAGAGAAAATAAACACTTCAAATGTGGCTTTTCTGAACTTTGGGCAAAGAAAGTAGAGTTTACCCTTCAAACTCTGAAATTCTACAAAATTGATAACTGTCTTAATTTTAGCAAGATTTCAAAGCCTCCATGAAATAAAAACATTTTCCTTCTTTTTTGGGGATCTGAAATAAAAACATTTCAGATCCCAGTACCAGCAGGTGGCTGGTACTGGGATCTGAACCCTTAACTTTGACCTTGGTGTTATAACACCACACTCTAACCAACTGAGCTAACAAGCCAGCCCAACAATTTCCTTTTGAATATTGTGTACACATTTGAAAACAGAATATTCATAACCTAGCTGTACTTTCTATATCAACAATCAATGTAACTCTTTAAAACACCTAATCCTTTGACGCAGTGTGGGTGTTTTAAATTTATTGTTATAAAAGCCATTGGATATTTATTTTACAAACGTCCAATATTTGTCTTCTCTATCAAAGTGGTGGTAGAAGGATAAGAATCAATAGCAAAGTTTCTTTTATCCACATTATAGTTCAGCAAGATTAGGCTCAAGATGTCTTTAATTAATTCTAAAGTTGCCTCCACAATCCCTTTTAAGACAGTGACGTACATTTCTGTGCCTTCCAGGATGTCATTTTCCTTGACAAGTCTTCAGTTATTTTAGGTTTGTGACTAAACCTTGTGTGAACCCCATTTTCCCTCAGGAATGCTTTTCTATGCTTTTAATGTGCATACTTTGGGGCTTCAGAACTGTAACTAGAAGTTCTATGATCCCCCATCTCTAAAATAAAATGTACATATTCTCATAAAAATGTAGGCTATTCACTTACAAGAAACACACTGAAGATTTTATTACCAAAAATAGCTAACCCAGTGAGAAAATTACACTTTCAGGTTGGGTTTATTCTATACTTTATAGGTTAAAAGTGTGAATGGTCATAGTTAGTGGTAAAGTGGATAGAAAAATGTCCTGGTTTCTTTCTCATGGGTTTCAAGAACTAAGACATCTATGGATGGGATATCACCAAAAAAATGGTAATACATTAAAATTACCGATTTTTGTGATGTGAAAAATGTAACTGCCATATATAAAAATAATAAAATCATTTAAAAATTATTATTTCAAACACTTTCAGAAAGCTTGGAGGAATGTTTTGTCAGGAAGTTTAATAACATTATTAACTTACGCCTACATTAGAAGTATAAAAATGGCACAAATATTTAAGATGATTTCTATTTTCTTCTATTTTCATCATTTGCTCTTTGTTTAAAAGGGGTATCTCAAGGCTTCCATCAGTTAATAAAAACCAGACTGTTCTGAAAATCTAGTTTGGAAAGTTAGTGTTATATTATAAACAGACAGGAGAAAATGAATTATGGAGTTCCTTTTTGGCATTCTTTACTTTGTTCATTTGTGATTCTTTAATCTGTTAATTCAAATATGAATAACTATTTACTTACAGAATTTGGCTTGTCTATTATTTGTCTTCTTTGCTAGGTCAATGTACTCAAATACCTCAACAAAGCCAAACACAATTTTATATGTTGAAAAGTAATCAAAGAACTTCCTGAAAACACCCTTTTTCAGCTTATCTGTGAAGTACCAGCCTGGCAAAATGGGCATGGAAAGAATAGCTCTCCAGTAGTGCTACAAGATAATGAATAGTATGTGCACACACTCACACACATAGACTGTGTATGTTCATTTTCTAAATCATTAACTATAAGAAGCAAAAATGTACTAAAATCTTTTTAAAAACATTCTAGAATTGTACATCTATGGCCATAAGTTAGAAATGTATGACGATCTACACTATTTCCACACCTCTGGTTAGTTATATAAATAGAGCCTATTCTAAGTCAACCTGATTCTTCCTTCACTCACTGCAGTTGCAAAGATGAGAGTCCTTGCTGCTGCCCCACCACTTACCGAATGCCTTCTGTGGGCCAGGTGTTTTACACATACTGTTGCCTTGCTACTATCAGAGAGGCAGCAGAGGAGAAAGGTTGAGAGAACAGACCCTGGAGGCAGTCTGCCTGTGTTCAGATCCTTGCTCCACTATCGAAGAGTTGTGGAACCTTGCACAGGTTACTCAACCACTCTGCTTGTCAGCTTTCTCTACAGGAAAATGGGGATGATAATCATAGGTGGCTGTGAAGATGTAATAAGTGCATGGCACATAATACTATATATGTTAGCTTTTACTGTCATTCCCATTTTAGAGATAAAGGAACCAAGACCTAGTGAATTGGGTGACTTGCCAAGAATAACAGAGCTAGTGAACAGCAATTTGAACACAGGTTCATCTTCTGTCTTACACTGTTAATTGGCTTCCTCCCTTCATCCTTAAATGGTAGTAGCTCAGCTCTGGAACAGACCCCTGTCCTGATCCAACAGAAATCCTGTCCAAATCCAGCAATGGAGTGCAAACACTGAGAATGAGCAGGAAGAGAGCCACTCTTCTAGGCATAAGCTCAGGTGTGCTCTGCTCTGAACCTCTTTCTTTCTCTCCCTACTTCTCCCCCACCAAAGGCCTCAATTTCTCATCAGTTATTGTATACCCTTTTTTCCTCTCGGTTGACACAACTTTGTGTCAGATATAGGTGTAAGACATCTTTAAGTCAAAAGTTGTTCCACTAAGGGGCAAAGCCATCCAGTCACGCTTAGGTCTCTGTAGCCACTGAGTTTGACAGAGCAGCATCATTTCCAGAGTTATGTGACATCTGCACTATCTTTAACTGAAGCTTTCTGAGCTACTGGTCCAAAGCTTATCTCTGCTGCCTTCTCTTCTAACACTGCATACTCTCCCTCCCCTCTTAACAGCTGCTTGGTGATAGGTAATCACCACACATTGCCCCTAGCCTCTCCTCAAACTAGTCGCACCACAATGGCTACCTGTCCAGACTACATTCTGCCTCACCACCTATTGCCCACTCCTGTGACCTGCTCTGGCATGTGATGGATTCACAACCCAACTTCCAGTTTAGGAGTCAGACTTTACACATATGCAGGCCAGAGAAATCCAAAGAGGAGGCTTTAGAGACATAAACCCAAGCCATGTAGGAGGATGATAAGAGCTTCAGCAAGGCTTTCTTTAAAAAACAAACGAAACTGATTTTTGTGTGTTGATTTTTTATCCTGCTACTGTGCTACACAATGGAATACTACTCAGCTATAAAAAAGAATGAAATACTGCCATTTGCAACAACATGGATGGACCTTGAGAGAATTATATTAAGTGAAACGAGTCAGGCATAGAAAGAGAAATACCACATGTTCTCACTTATTGGTGGGAGCTAAAAATTAATATATAAATTCACACACACACACACACACACACACACACACACACACACACAAAAACCAGGGCGGGGGGGGAAGAAGATATAACAACCACAATTACTTGAAGTTGATACGACAAGCAAACAGAAAGGACATTGTTGGGGGGGAGGGAGGAGAGGGAGGAGGGAGGGAGGTTTTGGTAAGGGGCAACAATAATCAGCCACAATGTATATCGACAAAATAAAAGTTAAAAAAAATAATAATAAAATAAATAAGTAAGTAAGTAAGTAAGTAAGTAAGTAAATAAATAAAATAAATAAATAAATGAATAAATAAATAAAAATAAAAAACAAACGAAACAAAAAACTAGAGACTGTTGCCTTGTTGGAATAACTCCAGGTCCTAAAAGTCACCCACAATATTGCCAAGCCTTTCTTCTCTCCTTCCTCACTGCCAAAGAAATGCCCAGTTTCTATCTGGGAAACTTACTGCAATACCAAAATTACTATCCAGCACCCTGGTTCAGGCCTCTGCCTATCTGAATTTTCAAAAAAAGAAAAAGAGAAGATCATGGGCAAAATAATAACAGCTAGTATTTGCCAAGTATGTGGGCAAAGTTCTGAGTGTTTTACAAAGATTAACGCATTTATTCATTATATACTTTAAGAAGTGTTATTATTATTTCCATTTTATAGAAGTTTAAAGAAGTTAAGTTAGTTATCCAAGTCACTAGTCACTTGAGTGACCACTAGTCACCTGGGATCCAGCTCTGTCACTTTTTAGTGGTGTGATCTTGAGCAAGTTACTTAAACTCTCAAAGTCTTAGAATTATTATTATTTAATATATGGATAATAATATCTATTCAATAGAACTGCGGAACTTATTAAGTGCAATAATTCATGTTGTGAGATTAAATGCTAAATTGCATGTAAAGTGAATAGAACAGTGTTTATCAAATGTTGAAATTTTATTTGCACAATTAAAGAATATATCTCAGTCACTTTCTGTTTCTACTTCACTCACATAAAACTCCTCTTTAAATAAGTAAGTAAACTGCAGCTCACCCAGGCTGAGCATAAAGACCAGAACAACAAACGTGAGGCATGGTAACCCTTGTCTAACTCCAGAAAGCCTCTGCTTGTAAAAACAGGATCTGATTATCTTAACTGTACCTCCAAATTGCCTTACCTAAAAGAATTGCACCTAGAGAGGTTATCTCTAAATAATCCTTGACTGCTGCCTTGTAGATACAGCTTCAGATCAAACTGTTTTATCAAGTATTTTATCATTGTTAAAATGAATAATCCCATAGTCTTCAATCTTCAAATGCCCAACATCTTAAAGGCACATTGGTGACTCCTCCTCCCTTCTCCCCTGCCCAGACTGCCACTATAATATCTTTGAATTGACCTGTTGCCCATTCAGTTTATGACAGTGTTTCTCAACCTGTTTCTCCATTATTATTCCTCTAACAAGCCTTTTTAGATATTTTTCCTAATTGTCCCCATTAAATTTTATATAAAATATATAAGACCTGGGTATACCTACTAACATTCTCAGTTGCAAACCACAGAATACAGCCTAACTATTGAAGGGATTTTAGAGATGTTATACAGCTTCTCTTGGAGGGCCAGAGAAGCAAACTTGGATGCTGCACAGCAAGGAGTGATGTCCACCACACCATGGGACTGGTCCAACATATAATCAGTAGCTGCTACTGCCCACTCCTTGACACCAACAATATTTGGGCTGAAATAATAGAACTTTCACCTCAGTTATTCCCCCCAAATGATAACCTTCCCCTACTTCACTTGATAGAATATTGATCTCCTCATACTGGGTCCACCACGTATTGAAAAAGCTCCCCACATCCTTCATGTACAGCCTAATAGACTTTCCAAGGAGTCACATCAGGTCAGAAGATGTGCCTATGCTCTCTGACCCCAGATGGTGTGATTCTGGAAAAAATGGCAGAGATCCTTTTAACACAGAATTCCCACTAAATGATGAACATTACTGAATTAGCGCAATATTTATTATCTCAGTTGAAGCAATGCTGTATCACCTGGGAGACATTTTTGACTATTCTCTCCACTCCAGTCAATCAATCATCAAGTCCTTCTGATGTTACTTCAAGATCTTTTTCAACTGTGCCCCCTCTTGCTTACCTTTCCCACTATTGCCTTATTTCAGGCTTCTGTGACAATTTTTTTTTTTTTGGACCACTGTCAACAGCTCTCTGATCAGTCTCTTTGAGTTCAGTTTTTCCTCCTCAGTTAATTCTCAACAGATATCTTTCTAAAATGCAAATACAGGTCTATAATTCCACTGATTTATATCCTTCAGTGGCAAACCATACCTATAGAATTAGGCCTAAATTCTTCAACACGACATACTGCCCTATACTTACCTCTCTACGCTAATTTATCATGACCCTTCTTCAAACTTCATATGCCATCAAGACCAAACTGTGTATAGCTGTATGTACACATCTCTGTTTTTGCTCTTGTCCTCTCTGCTTAGATCAGGAGTTAGTAAACTATAGCCCATGGGTAAAATTTGGATCACAATTTGTTTTTTACAACTCTTGAGCTAAGGATAGTTTTACATTTTGAAAAGTTGTAAAACTAAAAGAAAAATACGCAACAGAGAACTGCCATATGAGTATATGACCTGAAAAACCTAAAATACTTACTATTTGGCCATTTATAGAAAAAGTTTGTTGACCCATGGCCTGAACTGTCCTTTCTTTCTCTGGCTTGGCTAAACTCCTACTTGTCACTTAATACACGTATAAGATCATAAGTCATCCCCTCCAAGAAATTTTCCCGTACAACTCTTTCCTGTACCCAAGACTAATGTTAGGGACATCATGGTCCCATAACACCCATGAAGAGTTCTGTCATTGAACCTACCCATTGCATTACAGAGAGTTATTTGTCTCCCCAATTAGACTTTTAGTTAAGTGCAATGAATTTTTCCATCCACAAAATCCATCACAGGCACATAACAAATGTTTATGAGATGAATTGTTGCCTGAAGAGGCATTACTATTTACATCAAAGTAATCTATCAAAGTAATTTAAATAACGGGAGCTCTCCGTGGTACTGAAGTCTCTGCTCCACTCCCTCCTATGAGAGGCCTAGAGCTTTTGGTTTTCTATTTCTCAATTACCTTCACCAGCCTCCATCAAGACTTTTTCTGCCACTCTCCAGTCATTTCACGTGGCATCCTAACTTACTCTTACCCAACCCCCATTCTGCTCCAATTGACTGTACATACCTTCTGGTCAGGGCATTTAGTGCTCACCAAATATGCTCTCCCACCTCTCACTTTCCAGACCTTTTGAAGTTCAAGGGGACAATTACTCAATGGATATGAGCAGAAATGAAGTATTCTATTTCCTAGTTGAAGCACAAAACAGAGGATGTGAGTCTTCCATGTTCCTTTATTCCCTTGCCCTAACGATAACGGAGGCCACATGCTGGGATGTCAAAGCCACAATATGGAAATAGGCTAGATTGCTTGCAGGGAGGACAACTATCCTGAAGAGTCATCTGACTCATATAAGACTATTGAGTTAAGCTGAGACTTTGGAATCAATTTGTTATCACAGCAAAATTGGACTTACCTGATTAATAAATCCTTTTAATATAAAACTTATCACAGTTCATTTACTTCTATTTCCTTGACTAGATCATAAATTTCTTAAGAGAAATGATTTGGTTTATTGATTTTGAACAGCGTCACTCAATAATTGCTTGCTAAATGAATAAACAGACTTTTCTCTCCACTATGTTATTTCTTACTCTCAAAAAGGACAATCGGTTTATTTTACAGCAGTCAAAGAAAACTGTGATGAGTGTAAGGTATATAGTAGTACTCAAGAACAAAGACTCTAGACCCAAATAGCGTGAGTTCACATCTCAGTTCTGCCATATACTAGCTATGTCCTTGGTAAATTATTTGTAAAATCTCTACTCCTCAGTATCGTCACATGTGAAATACAGAAAACAATACTACCCACCTCACTGGTTACATACTAATGTGTATGAAGTGTTTAGAACAATGCCTAGCACATGGTAAGTATTAAATAAATGTTGACTATTACTATATCAGTAAAACTTCTTTTTAGGAGTACTAAATTTTCATCCTTGTCCTTAATGGCTTAAAAAATCAATGATTTTTTTTTCTAGTAAAGTTACTTCATTCAGTAAATCATCTTTATTTTCTTATAGAATTAATTAACAAATTAAAGAATATTAAGTCACATATACTACCAAAAAATTATAGTTTAAAAGGTATCATATTACAATTGTTGCAAACACTTCACCTATTTACATGGCAGCAGATTATGTACCATAAGAAAGAACTGGCACTTAATGAATAAATTCTGATGATAAAATATATTTCATCATGTTTTCAGTTTTTCTGATTCCAAATAGTGCCTGGATAAAAAAAAAAATAGCAGTACATTTTTTAAAAGACATATCACAGGAAAAATGATTTTTCACGTGATGTATACTACTTCCATTTAAGTTTTATTAAAATTCACACTTCAATGAGGCAATAATTTGAATACTGAATAAGAAAAATGAGTGTTTCATGCCCCTTGAGGCTAAATGATTACAAATGTAGTCTTAGAAATTCTTAAGTTCCCTTCATATTTAAAATAGATTAGGGGGAAAAATAGACAAAATACAGTTATTTTAAAAATTGTTATTATCTATTAACTTGAAGTTAGAGCATATTGATTTGACTAAAAATGATATTGGGATTATTTGAATATACATTCATTTGAAAGGTCACCAAAAAGAAAAAAAAAAGGATTCTTAAGAAGGCAAGTTACATGTTAAAGGTAAACTTAATTTTTTCTTCTCTGTGGTTTTTATTCTTCAAATATTCTTTTTTATTCAAATTCTATTACTCCAAGCATCAATCCAAATGATTATATTCCTACTATATGGTTTCTTTTAGGTTTTATTTACAATATGTTATCTTTAATGTCAATTTATAATCATATACCACTTCTTATATTATTGGTAAAGTAACATCATTTTCAGTTTGTATTCCTTGAGAGAAATAAATTTAATTTTAGGTTTGGAATTATTTTACCTACAATTTCTAACTGAAAAGGCAATCACCCAACTATTTTTTAAAAGAATTCATTTACATACCTCTATTTATAGTTAGAAAGAAAATATTACAACTTTTGCATTTTAATATCAAATTTGTATGTTCTATAATATATGTTAGTATGTTAGTACAGAAGTATACATAATTTGTAAATATGAGTAAATAGACAAGCATGTAATTATATATGCACACTCAAAACTTCTACTAATACATACAATTTTATCTGTCAGCTCTTAAAAAATAAAATAATATTTTTTAAAGCATAACAAACAAAAAATAAGAATAAAATAAAACAGATCTTGACCTTTCAAAAAAATTTGACTAATAGAGAAACCCAGCAAAAAACTTTGGCTCAATTGGTTTAGAGACTTCACCAGGCCAGGACGAATTAAGGGATTAGGAGACTTAGTGCAAAAAATCATCTCCCTTGTGACTTTCTGAGATGAGGGAACCGTCAGATTCTTAACTTATCCTGCTGTGGTCAGAAAGGAGATATCAAGTTTAGTAGTGATGGGAATAAGAAAGAAAAGGCTTTGATTTCAGTCCTCTTCAAGGCAATGAAGGAGAATATGCCAAGAGAAGCACAGCAGAAGCCTGAAATTGGCAGAATGTGTTCTGGTTGGTCTGCTGTGGAATTATGATCCAGTCTGAAGATGCTGGATTCTGTTAACAAGGGCTGAAGATGCCTTGAGGACATACTACAATGGAAGGCCAGTGCACAAATATTGATAATGCAAAGCAAATTACTGTAAGTATTGTAAAAGAAGTGTAAATTATCTTGTGAACCCAAAGAGATAGCAAATGCATGTAGTTGGGAGAGAATCAATTATTACAGCAGCATTTGAGACAGGTCGGGAAAGAAGAGAAAAATTCTCTCTGGGGGTATGCTGCAAAGGGAACAGTGTGTTTGAAGTGGACAAGTGCTGGTCACACTGAGAGAACAAGACATGCAAAGTGGCTAGAATGCAGTGGGGCGCACAGGAGGCACCGTAGGGAAAGGGCTGGAAAAGCAAGTGAGGCTAGAATGGGAGACCCTCGACTACGTCACCAAACAATGTATACTGCGGCAGACACAATGCAGAGTGAGCATTGGGAATTTGTGAACATAGAGGAAACATAGTAAATTGGTAGTGGTGTGTAAAATGGATGGGTGCAGGCCAAAAGAGCATCGAGGACCATGTCTGGAAGATTACTGCAAGAGACCAGGCAAGGCCTGAGAAAGGTCTGGGTTCGCGTGTTAGGAGGAGAGACAAGAAGAAAGGTTCGTGATTTGAGTTCATTGCTTTCTGCCTTGTATTAGTTTGCTGTAACAAAATGCCACAAAGTGGGCAGCTTAAAGCAACAGGAATTTATTGTCTCACAGTTCTAGAGGCTAGAAGTTCAAAATTAAGGTGTCGTAGGGTTGGTTCCTTCTGAAGGCTCTCAGGGAGAATCTGTTCCATGCTCCTCTTCCAGCTTCTGGTAGCCCCAGGTACTCATTGGCCCGAAGATACATGGCTCCAATTCTCCATCTTCACATGGCATTCACCCTGCATCTCTATGACCTCACATGGTTGTGTCTCAGAAGAACAACAGTCATATTAGATTGGGGGCCCAACCTACTCAGTGTGACCTCATCTTCATTTAAGTAATTACATCTACAATGACCCTATTTCCAAATAAAGTCACATTCTGAGATTCTTGGGGTTGGGGCTCCAACATATCTTTTGAGGGGACATAATTCAACCTATAACATTCCTCAAGGGGTTGGAGAGGAACACGAGGAGCTGCAGCATTCTCATTCACAGAAATATGTTTGCAATGACAAAAGTACAGACATTGTTCTGCAAATCAGAGTTAGGTGGAAGGTTATTCTTTATGAACGTGTTATCAGATAAGAATAACTCATTTTCTACATGTCATTTGATTTTACAATTTAAACTTGCATAAATACAAGGCATAATAGAATATAACACCACATAAAATAAGCAGGGGCTAGTTAGAAGGATGGACAGGAGCAGGAGGGGGAGAGATCATTTACATCAAAAAACAAATAGGTTAACAAAAATACAAAAAAATTCTAGCTTTGCAATTGGAAATTGTATGCAGGAGCCACCACAACTTTTTGAAATTAATATGTACCTTTAAAGAGAGGTAACCCATTGTCATCCATACTTTTTCCATAATATTGAAAATCACCGGTTAATGTAAACTTTGAAAGAATATATAAACATTTATAGGATAATGACAGTTAAATTTGTCATTTTAAGATTTTTAAATAGGAGAAAGTCATTGTACCTAGCAAAAGTTATTAGTAAAAACTATCCTAGTTGGTTACTTACCAATTCAATTAACTATACTATCCTCTCCTTCCCAATGTACGTTATTGTCTGCTTATAAGCCAAACAGAGTTTAGGCTTACATTATAATAATATAGTTCCCTATAAAGATGTCACAAGGGGTGACATCAAGATCTCCTTCTAATGACTGCACAGCTAGGAAAGACCACTATTTAAGCTATCATTGAATACAGAGTTTATGAAATTTTTTAAGAAATAAGGAGAGCTCCATTGAAAGATTGTGATTGCAATCACATTCCATGAAAAACTGTGATTGCGAAACACCCACCCATACTATCCAGTTTTTAGAGGAAGTTAAATTGGCCTCTTTTAAGCAGATTGTCTTTTCTTCTCCATCCAATACACAGGGTGTAACACAGCCTCACCTAGGTGTATAGGGATTTGTGAACACGATTCTAATTACAAGGAACAGGATTTGCACATGTAAGGGCCTGCCCAGAGAGCTACAAATTCACGTTCTAATTTGCAGTGTTGCCCCCAGAGGCTGAGCATGAGTCTGCCTGCATACGGCGAGTGTGTGGATGCTTGTGCCCAGGGCTCCAGGTGGGAGGTACAGAGCTCACAGTCAGGGAGACTGAGCAGATGTTTTACAGCTGACGTCTAAGAGCTCCTTAGAGAACCACTGAGCACGGCACTAAACACCACCAATCAGGCAAATCCAGTTGTGGTAAACAGCCTTGGCATTAACAACAGAAGTAAAATATGCTAATCAGTTGTTCTACTCCAGGAAAACAGGTCACTAGGGAAGGAGTTGGGGGGAAAAAAAAAGCCACATCTTTAAGGCTTTGCAGAGGTTTTTGGTTAATTTTTTACATTTACTTCTAGCTATGATTTCACTGATATTTCTACCTCATTTAAAACATAATAACTCAAATCTCCTTTTATGCAACTTGAAGTTTATCACAGTATTTAAATATATACAAGTATATATATATATATATATATATTGTGTCTAGTTTGTTTTTCAATATTCTTTATAGGATGAAGTATAGTGTAATGGATAAATACAACAGGACTGGCACTAGGCAGCCTGGGCTCAAATACTGCCTCTGCAGCTTAATAGCCAGGTGACTGTGGTCAATTTACTCTCTAGGCCTCCATTTCCTCATCTACAAAATGGGATTATAATGCTTAGTTTTTAGAATTGTTGGGAGGATTAAATGGGTCAATATAAGCAAAAATCTTAGAATAGTACCTAGCACATAGCAAGTGCTCAGTAAGTGTTAGCTACTATAATTCAGGATACCGTCTGTTCACTGTTGACATAGCCGTATTGCTAATAAATATAACGTAAAATTTGAGTAATCAAGCCAAATACTTTGATGGCTTGTAATGGGAGCTAGGGGTTAGAAATATTCAGGAATAATATGTTTTTTATGGAAGTATTAGAGGCTTTGCTTTTTTCCCTGCAGTTGTAAGTATATAATAAGAAGTCCTAAACATCACTGATAAAATATAGTATATGATTATACTCAGCTTATCTACAAGAACCTTTCCTTTCTGACCTGCACCAACCCATCACTGTTATTAGTGTATCCATTACGATACATCATCATTTCATCACCTTGATTACTCATGCTTTAATACACAAAACATAAAGACACTCCCACGATACAGCAATGGTGCTCCAACAGCATTAATTCTTTATTATGGCAGATGTTGACAACATGATGCAAATTTTATTTACTAATTAATTTGATCCTATTATATCTAACTGGCCTTAGGAGTGAATGCTATACCTATAGAGAAAAAATTCCTGCACATTTTATTACACATAATAAAGATCTGAGCACAGGCTTGCCTAGAGGACAGAGAAAATAGAAGATTGAAGATGTAAGACTTCAGTTCTGTATTTTTCAACTCTTAATGACTTAGGAACAGTCATTGGAGAATGTAACAAATACTTGCTCCTTTTAACTTTAAAACTGGAGGAGTTAAAAAAAATCTGGTAGGGTGAGTGGGGAGAAAGAAGTAGAGGAAATTATGGAAATTATTTTAATGAGAAAGCAATGCATGTTTTGTGTACTTTTTGAGTGTGTGCATACCTCTGACATTAACATTACTCAAAGAATGGCCACTTCAAATTTCACCATAACACTGTGCACATTTAGTATCTTTAAGGTTTCATATTTAATTTTATGAATATTGGATTAAACATAATGTAAGTAGAATATTAATTGGATTTTAACAACATGGTACATAGCATATTCATTTCCTATGGTGCAACAACTTTATGGCACTTGACCTCTTCTTCAGAAAACCTACAATTCTGTACCTAACTTTGTTTTTTTTTTTTATCAAATCTTTAGAAGTCCCTAGAAAGCTGAATAAAAGCAGCATAGAACTTAGTGACAGGGGTTCAGAATTTGTCTGACTTGCCATCATTGAGAAAAGATTACACAGAGAAGATAAGATATCCAATGTAAGACACTGAGACCACTTCAGTTTTTTTAAAATGTGCACAATGACAACAATTAACATTCCTCGAATCCCCCCATGAACAAAATGTCAATTCTATGTTAAGTAAACCATTATGCCCCATCCTCTAAAGGCATTAGTACAATTACTTGTTTTATTGGCTTTAAACATACAAGCCCAGCCACGATAAACTGACTTGGGCATATGTTGTTCATCATATCATAACTGTAAATGGAAAACTTAATATTCCCCAGATGTTTATATCAATAGCAGTAGGTAATTTAATGATGACAGGACTAAAAATAATACTCAAAATAACTTTATCCTCAACTCTCAAAACACTTAATATTCATCATATCATGAATTCTGTGAGGCAAATACATTAACACTTTTTTATTATATATTCCCTAAGGGATCAAGGTATTTACATTTTTATTATAATTATTACGTGTAGCAAGCCAATTATTATAGGAAGTATAGCAATGAATGGGATCACACTGTTTTATGCATCCTTTGGTAGTACTGAAGCCTGAATGTTAAGATGCAGGAAAACACATGATGAGGAGGAATGCTCTCAAATGAGGAGGGAGTTTCATTAGGCTAGATATAATAATAAAAATAGTGAGAGCTACCAATTATTGATGCTTACTGTACAGCCTGCACTCTTCTCCCCCAACGAATCCTCGTACAATCTTGTGAAATAGCAGCAGTCCAGTGGGGCTGGCTTACACTGGCAAGTGGAAGCTGGTTACACACATCGCTTTCTAACTCCAGTGGCATCACATTGCTAGCTTGAATATGGCCACGGTGCACGAATCTGCACCACAGAAATTGGCAAACATTACAAATCAGGGCTTGTTTTTATCCTGAAGAGCTGATTCTTTAAATAAACATTTACCAGCACACCACTGGAAATAGGTATGATTATTGCCACATTACAGAGAAGGCAACTGACAGTAAGTGATTTGAGCAAGGTCAAAAAATCCAAGGCTGGGATTTACTTCAAAACAACCCAGTGAAGGAAGGGAAAATGGGTGGGGATAGAGAAAGAATAAAATTGGCTCTGAGTTGATGATTTTTGAAACTAGGTGATGGATGCATGGGGGTTCATTGCTATTATGTCTAGTTTTATATGTGATTAAGTTTCCTTTTTTAACTGAAACATAATTGGTTATACATATTTGCGGGATACAGAGTTGAATATCAATACCTGTGTACAATAAGCGATGATCAAGATAATTAGTATATTCATCATTATAAAATGTAATCATTCTTTTTGTGTCCACTAACTAATTTCTCGCTAACCCCTTTCTCCTTCCACCTTTAAATTTCTTACCATAAAAAGTTTAAATACACACACAATATTGACACTTGGATAAACAAATCAATTCAACATAATAAAGACCCACCGAATCAGGAGCTGAGGAGATAGAATTCAGCAATCTGTTCTGATGTTAAAAGTTAATAACCACTGCTTTACAGCACTATTTATTTACAGGAAAAACAACACAAAAAACTAGAAACAACCCAAAAGACCATTAATAGGGGACTGGTGAATAAATATGGTACACACAGTGAAATACTATGTAACTGTGAAAAATGGAATGAGGAATATCTCTATATACACTATTGATTTGTTTTCTACAACTATTAAAAATCAAGTACTGAATTAAATTTAACAGCTCTGAGACACCAGATACAGCATCTGGAAGAAAAGACTAAAGGGCAACACATTGGAAGCACACAAACAAATTCAAAATTTCTTTTCTTCATATTTCTTTTTTTCTCTCTTTTTAAAGAGCTTTATTGAGATATAATTTATACACCATAAAATTTATCTATTTTAAGTGCACATTTCAATGATTCTTAATAATTTTAGAGTTGTGCAATTATTAGCACAATCTAATTTTAAAATATATCTATCACCCCCACAAGTTCCCTCATGACCATCTTTCCTCTGACTTCTAAACAAGTTCTTTTCGAAAGTGAAAATGTAGAAAGTACCAGCACTGGGCCTTGGCTCTTATGTTGGTTTTCATATTTTTCTAGTCAAAACAGCCCATTTCCAGAATAGAGTTAAGAGTCATTTTAGGTAATGCCGGGGTATAACACCCAATATTTCACAACAGAAATTAAAATTTCTGATAGAGATTTGTAATTCATGTAGAAGACCATTTTGGAAGTATTTATTTGAGATAACTAGATATTTCCTGGAAAATGTACCAATCATAATTCTAAAACAGGCAAAACTGTCATAAAGAGTGCTATTACAGATACCTAAAATGTAGTGGTTATTTTAATTATTAATATTACCATTGAAAAGATAAATGACTTACTGACTCCTTGTTAACTTCCTCAAAGTAATCAAGCATACAACTTTGATATGAAAATTTCATAACATTTTGATGATAACTCTACTATGTGTTCAGCATTGTAAAAAGTAATATCAAGAATACAGACATAAAATGCAAAGCTGGTAACAAAGGCCTTATATCCTAATTGAGAAGACTAGCAAATATTAAAGCACAAGACAGAAGATAAGTGCTAATTTATAAATGCTGGATTAATATCAAGAGTAGGAAGTATTCTCTTCTTTTGCATAAAGTGAGGACGGGCTGTTTAAATAATAGTATATATTCTGTATTTTTTTGGATGGATGCATTTACAATTAAAGGTGTTATAAGGCTCCTAGAAGTTGGTGGTAGAACATGATTGCAATTCTCTGGGAACTCCATCTCATGCAACTACAAATATTATCCAAGTTTTCTAGAAAACACAACTATCTCAAATCCTTGAAATGCTGATAGCCTCTTGGGGTTTACATTTAGGAAAGAATGCAGCATATTACAAATTACTGCATTGTAACCAGCCCAGGGATGGGGAGGGAAGAGGTGGGACATCAACAAAACTGAAGGTTGGCAGAGCCTATGCCATGAATCACAGTATTTGGTAATAGGTATGTTTTAGGTATCTCAGCGATGGATATTTTTTAGTGAGTGGCACTCTGCCTATCTACCTGCCCCTCATGATGTCTGCACAGCTTCCCCCCACCCCTGTCATACACACAATTCAGAGACACAAAACTAGGTGGTGCTTTGTTCGTTAATTAAAGAAGGAACCATTAGCTATCCCTAATTACCACCCTAACAGATCAATATATTTCACATATTAAACAAAACCAGGAGATATGTAAAATATAGTTGTATAATTTAGAATTAAGTAAACCCAACTAAAAAAGAGAACTGGTAAGACTAAAATAAGATTGCTTCAAACTCACAACCATAACCGAATAGATGCTACACAAGTTCTGCAACAGCTGAATAAGTAACAGTTAATATTTACCTGAAGAAATTTAACTAAACATCTCTGTGTGGATCTTGTTATAAAATAAATGTTATTTACCTACTTTTACTGCTGTACACAGTGCATTCAAGTCATGAGGTAGTTCCTTCACTTAAGAAGAGAAACTTGACAAACCAGACCGTTTATATTTCCCAGTTTGATATGTCCTCCAAAATGTCAATCCTTAAGAGAAAGACTAGTTTATTATATTGCCTTAGTAAAAAAAAAAAAAAAAATTCCCGTTTGTTATGAGTCCTTTGGGCATGAAAATACAAAGTCATAGAAGATTCTACGCTACTTTTTGTTTTGGACTGTATATTACAAGCCATTTAAAAATGTGCTGGATAAAAGTCACTGAGCTTTTCAGGCAACTATTATATTTACATAAGAAAAAAAATAAAATTTAACTGGGGATATCCAGAAATATTTCGTAGAAGAAAAATTAGTATTTCTTCAACTGAAATATCTAAGTTAATTTTGGGGCTCAGAATTCTCCCCTTCGACTATGCTATCTAAAATAAAATCTTTGGTGCTGCTCTTGATTTGGCATATTTTCCCCTGTGCCATCCTGAAATTTAATCTCTCCTTGACTGCAAGAGGCTATAATGTTTAGTAACTATGCAAACAGATATACTCTTGATTTCATTTTACAGAACAGAAAGGGGGGAAAAATCTACCATTTTTCTTTTTGTGATAAAACAATGTATACCAATCACAAACTGCCTAATTCATATTCCAAACCAGAGTAGACCCCAGGCAACGCTGTGAAGTCAGCCAAATCCATCCACTGTGTCCTCCACCTCCCTTTTCAAAGCCTTTTTTCCTCCTGGCGCCAAGTGCCCTCCTGCTCTGTCCAAGTGCTTGACAAAATTCAAAGCTCTATTCTGAGAAAAAATTTGGCCCTACCCAAAGGCACCCCTAAGGCCACCTCCATGCGTAAGTGACATGATGCTCCATATGGATGCAAATACAGAGAGAGCTCCTGAATTTTCATAATGAAATGCCACCTGCATCTCTGTAGCCTGACAGACATGGATCTCTTTTTAATAAGTAAAATAGGATATCAGAAACCAATCTGAAAATTCAGTCTCTAACTGACCAAGATAAATACTTGATTGAACTATCCAATATCCAAAGAAAGCTTTTAAGGGCCATTTTAATACTTTAAGGCTTCTCATACACTCATTCTGTGTTGAAATAAATAGATTTAAAAGGCAAAATAATGTTTTCTAAACCTACCTTCACAAAGAAATAAATTAAATATATTTTATTAAGTTTTATTTTACAAAAAATGCAAAACAAGAAATTCCATTTGAAGATAGTGCCTATATCATTTCAGAGTCTTAATCTATTAAGAAATTGTCCTTAATTTAAGTATATGTGTTATAAGTCCCACTCAGAATTTAGAAAGTCTGTCCATCCAGATTACCATCCACTAATCAAACAGAACTAAATAACAATAACAATTATGTTTCCTTTTTTGCCTGATATATTATGGAGAACTCCAAGTTAAATTTAAATCTCCAACTATGCTTTTTGTTTTTTTTTTTTTTTTTTTTTTTTTTTTTTTTTTTTAAATTTTATTTTGTCGATATACATTGTAGCTGATTAATGCTCCCCATCACCAAAACCTCCCTCCCTTCTCCCTCCCCCCTCCCCCCCAACAATGTCCTTTCTGTTTGCTTGTTGTATCAACTTCAAATAATTGTTGTTGTTATATCTTCTTCCCCCCCCCCCGGTTTGTGTGTGTGTGTGTGTATGTGTGTGTGTGTGAATTTATATATTAATTTTTAGCTCCCTCCAATAAGTGAGAACATGTGGTATTTCTCTTTCTGTGCCTGACTTGTTTCACTTAATATAATTCTCTCAAGGTCCATCCATGTTGTTGCAAATGGCAGTATTTCATTCGTTTTTATAGCTGAGTAGTATTCCATTGTGTAGATGTACCACATTTTCCGTATCCACTCATCTGATGATGGGCATTTGGGCTGGTTCCAACTCTTGGCTATTGTAAAGAGTGCTGCGATGAACATTGGGGAACAGGTATACCTTCGACTTGATGATTTCCATTCCTCTGGGTATATTCCCAGCAGTGGGATGGCTGGGTCGTATGGTAGATCTATTTGCAATTGTTTAAGGAACCTCCATACCATTTTCCATAGAGGCTGCACCATTTTGCAGTCCCACCAACAATGTATGAGAGTTCCTTTTTCTCCGCAGCCTCGCCAGCATTTATCGTTCATAGTCTTTTGGATTTTAGCCATCCTAACTGGGGTTAGATGGTATCTCAATGTGGTTTTTATTTGCATTTCCCGGATGCTGAGTGATGTTGAGCATCTTTTCATATGTCTGTTGGCCATTTGGATATCTTCCTTAGAGAAATGCCTACTTAGCTCTTTTGCCCATTTTTTAATTGGGTTGCTTGTTTTCTTCTTGTAAAGTTGTTTGAGTTCCTTATATATTCTGGATATTAATCCTTTGTCAGATGTATATTTTGCAAATATTTTCTCCCACTCTGTTGGTTGTCTTTTAACTCTTTTAATTGTTTCTTTTGCTGTGCAGAAGCTTTTTAGTTTGATATAATCCCATTTGTTTATTTTTCCTTTGGTTGCCCGTGCTTTTGGGGTCGTATTCATGAAGTCTGTGCCCAGTCCTATTTCCTGAAGTGTTTCCCCTATGTTTTCTTTAAGAAGTTTTATTGTCTCAGGGTGTATATTTAAATCCTTAATCCATTTTGAGTTGATTTTAGTATACGGTGAGAGGTATGGATCTAGTTTCATTCTCCTGCATATCGATATCCAGTTTTCCCAGCACCACTTGCTGAAGAGGCAGTCCCTTCCCCAGTGAATAGGCTTGGTGCCTTTGTCAAAGATCAGATGGCAGTAAGTGTGTGGGTTGATTTCTGGATTCTCTATTCTATTCCATTGGTCAGTGTGTCTGTTTTTATGCCAGTACCATACTGTTTTGGTTATTATAGCTTTGTAGTATAGCTTAAAGTCAGGTAGTGTTATGCCTCCAGCTTTATTTTTTTTGCTGAGCATTGCTTTGGCTATTCGTGGTCTTTTATTGTTCCATATAAATGTCTGAATAGTTTTTTCCATTTCTGAGAAAAATGTCTTTGGAATTTTGATGGGGATTGCATTGAATTTGTATATCACTTTGGGTAGTATGGACATTTTCACTATGTTGATTCTTCCAATCCAAGAGCATGGAATATCTTTCCATCTTCTTGTATCCTCTCTAATTTCTCTCAGCAGTGGTTTGTAGTTCTCATTATAGAGATTTTTCACCTCCTTGGTTAACTCAATTCCTAAGTATTTTATTTTTTTGGTGGCTATTGTAAATGGGCAGGCTTTCTTGATTTCTCCTTCTGCATGTTCACTATTGGAGAAAATAAATGCTACTGATTTTTGTGTGTTGATTTTGTATCCTGCTACTGTGCTGAAATCATTTATCAATTCCAACAGTTTTTTTGTAGAGGTTTTAGGCTGTTCGATATATAGGATCATGTCATCTGCAAACAGGGACAGTTTGACTTCATCTTTTCCAATCTGGATGCCCTTTATTTCCTTCTCTTCTCTGATTGCTCTGGCTAGTACTTCCAACACTATGTTGAATAGGAGTGGTGAGAGTGGGCATCCTTGTCTAGTGCCTGTTCTTAAAGGAAAAGCTTTCAGCTTTTCCCCATTCAGGATGATATTGGCAGTGGGTTTGGCATATATGGCTTTAATTATGTTGAGATACTTTCCCTCTATACCTAACTTATAGAGGGTCTTTGTCATGAATGAGTGCTGAACTTTATCAAATGCTTTTTCAGCGTCTATAGAGATGATCATATGGTCCTTGTGTTTGAGTTTATTAATATGGTGTATCACATTTATTGATTTGCGTATGTTGAACCAACCTTGCATCCCCGGGATGAATCCCACTTGATCGTGATGAATAATTTTTCGTATGTGTTGCTGTATTCTGTTTGCTAGTATTTTAGTGAGGATTTTTGCATCTATATTCATCAAGGATATCGGCCTGTAGTTTTCTTTTTTGGTTATATCTTTACCTGGTTTTGGTATCAGGATGATGTTTGCTTCATAGAATGAGTTTGGGAGATTTGCGTCCGTTTCAATCTTTTGGAATAGTTTGTAAAGAATCGGTGTCAATTCCTCTTTGAATGTTTGGTAAAATTCTGCTGTGAATCCATCTGGTCCTGGGCTTTTCTTTGTTGGGAGCCTTCTGATAACAGCTTCAATCTCCTTTATTGTTATTGGTCTGTTCAAATTTTCTACGTCTTCACGGTTCAGTTTTGGGAGCTTGTGTGTGTCCAGAAATTTATCCATTTCCTCCAGATTTTCAAATTTGTTGGCGTATAGTTGTTTATAGTAGTCTCGAATGATTCCTTGTATTTCAGATGAATCAGTTGTAATATCGCCTTTTTCATTTCTAATTTTTGTTATTTGAGTCTTCTCTCTTCTTTTTTTTGTTAGCCAAGCTAATGGTTTGTCAATTTTATTTATCTTTTCAAAAAACCAACTTTTAGATTCGTTGATCTTTTGAATTGTTTTTTGGTTTTCAATTTCATTCAGTTCTGCTCTGATCTTAATGATTTCTTTCCGTCTGCTAACTTTAGGATTGGATTGTTCTTGTTTTTCTAGTTCTTTAAGGTGAAGTGTTAGGTTGTTCACTTGCCATCTTTCCATTCTTCTGAAGTGAGCATTTAATGCAATAAATTTTCCCCTCAATACTGCTTTTGCAGTATCCCACAGGTTTTGGTGTGATGTATCATTGTTTTCATTAGTTTCAATAAACTTTTTGATTTCCTGCTTGATTTCTTCTTGGACCCATATGTCATTAAGTAGAATGCTGTTTAATTTCCATGTGTTTGTATAGTTTCCAGAGTTTTGTTTGTTATTAATTTCTAGTTTTAATCCATTGTGGTCTGAGAAGATACATGGGATAATTGCAATTTTTTTGAATTTATTGAGACTTGATTTGTGACCTAATATGTGATCTATCCTGGAGAATGATCCATGTGCTGATGAGAAGAATGAATATTCTGAGGTTGTTGGGTGGAATGTTCTGTAGATATCTGCCAATTCCAATTGGTCTAGAGTCTTGTTTAGATCTTGTGTTTCTCTACTGATTCTTTGCCTAGATGATCTGTCTAATATTGACAGTGGAGTGTTCAGGTCCCCTGCTATTATGGTATTAGTGTCTATTTCCTTCTTTAGGTCTAATAGAGTTTGTTTTATAAATCTGGCTGCTCCAACATTGGGTGCGTACATATTTATGATTGTTATGTCTTCTTGATGGATCAGTCCTTTTATCATTAAGTAGTGTCCCTCATTGTCTCTTTTTATGGTTTTTAGTTTAAAGTCTATTTTGTCAGATATAAGAATAGCCACTCCAGCTCGTTTTTCTTTTCTGTTTGCATGGTAAATCTTTTTCCATCCTTTCACTCTTAGTCTGTGTGAATCTTTATGGGTGAGGTGGGTCTCTTGTAGGCAGCATATAGTTGGGTCCTGCTTTTTGATCCAGTCAGCCAGTCTGTGTCTTTTAATTGGGGAATTTAAGCCTTTAACATTAAGAGTTGTTATTGAAAGGTGTTGATTTATTCCTAGCATTTTATTGGTTGTTTGGTTGTCTTAGGTGTCTTTTGTTCCTTGCTTTCTGATTTACTGTTTGGTTTCTTTGTTTGTTGGTTCCTTAGGTTGTAGATAGTGTTTTTGTTAGCTTGTTTTCTCTTCATGAATGCCATTTTTATTGTACTAGCGGGTTTTGATTTTTCTTGGGTTTTTATGGCAGTGGTAGTTATTTTTCAGGAACCAAACCCAGTACTCCCTTCAGGATTTCTTGTAAGGGTGGTCTTGTGGTAGTGAACTCCCGCAGTTTTTGTTTGTCTGAGAAATATACTATTTGCCCCTCATTTCGGAAGGATAGCCTTGCAGGGTAGAGTATTCTTGGCTGGCAATCTTTGTCTTTTAGTATTTTGAAAATATCATCCCATTCCTTTCTAGCTTTTAGGGTTTGTGATGAAAAGTCTGATGTTAACCTGATTGGGGCTCCCTTATAGGTGATTTGACGCTTCTCTCTTGCAGCTTTTAAGATTCTCTCTTTGTCTCTGAGTTTTGCCAATTTGACTATGACATGTCTTGGAGAAGGCCTTTTTGGGTTGAATACGTTTGGAGATCGTTGAGCTTCCTGGATCTGAAGATCAGTGATTTTTCCTATACCTGGGAAGTTTTCTGCCACTATTTTGTTGAATATGTTTTCAATGGAATCTCCATTTTCCTCCCCTTCTGGAATACCCATGACTCGGATATTTGAGCGCTTGAGGTTGTCTGATATCTCTCTCAGATTTTCTTCCATGTCCTTGATTCTTTTCTCTTTCTTTTTGTCTGCTTGTGTTATTTCAAACAGCCCATCTTCAAGTTCAGAGGTTCTCTCTT
The DNA here is from genome assembly GCF_027409185.1 of Cynocephalus volans. Classification (NCBI taxonomy): domain Eukaryota; kingdom Metazoa; phylum Chordata; class Mammalia; order Dermoptera; family Cynocephalidae; genus Cynocephalus; species Cynocephalus volans. The sequence goes on along the minus strand of NC_084465.1, from coordinate 50,685,574 downwards.
CAACTTCGACAAGCCTGCTGGTTAAACTCTCCGTTGTGTTTTTTATTTCGCTGAATAATTTCTTCAGTTCAGCAAGTTCTGCTACATTTTTTTTCAGGAAATTGATTTCCTTGTATATTTCCTCTTTCAGATCCTGTATACTTTTCCTCATTTCATCATGATGTCTAGCTGAGTTTTCTTGTATCTCATTCAGTTTCCTTAGAATTATCACTCGAAATTCCTTGTCAGTTATTTCAAGGGCTTCTTGTTCTATAGGATCTAGAGTATGAGATTTATTAACTTTTGGTGGTGTACTTTCTTGATTTTTTGTATTTCTGGTGTCTTTTTTTTGGTGTTTATTCATTGTGGCAGGGGGTTTCACAGTCCACCGGTTTAAGACTAATGACTAACTAGGATGTTGCTGTGGTTGTCAATTTGGTATGGCTCCCGCCGTGACTGCTCAGTTTGCCTCTAGTGTCTTGTGTGTGTGGTTGCCTCGGGTCTTGGGCTTCTCCGGGGAGCCACCTTTCTGGTCAGCTTGTACTCTGCTGGGCTGGTGGATCACGTACCACAGGGTGTGTGATCTCTGTTGAGCTTTCACTTTCTGTACAGGACTTCTCCCCGTTCCGTGTGCTCTGGCCCAGGCTGTTAGATCGTGCAGTGGCGACCCCACCGGGTGTGTGGTTCCTGTCGAGTCTCCGCCTCCCTGGCCGCACGTCTCCCCCCTCTGTGCACACTGTGCTGGGCTGGGGCGTGTGTTCTGCACCCCTCGACTATCAGCTGGGCCTTCAAGACCCTGCTCAGCACCTCCTCGCCCAGGAAGTCTACCAGGTTTCTGCTAGGCACAGACGACCGGTCTCTCTAGGTGCCTTTGTAGCACTGTGTAGATCTTTTTCGGGTCTTGTTCACCTTTGTATCCCCCCGGTATAAACCGAGTCTAGTGCCCGCCTGCAGCCTGCTCTCCGGCAGGTTCAAGCGGACCTGGGAACTCTCCTACCACACTATTCCCAACCAGAAATTCGTTAGGCTTTTTTCCAAAGTGGTGGTCGCAGAGATGGTATCTGCCTCCCAGTAACAGGAAGTTTACCGGGGCGGAGTCCAGGGTGTGGTGGAGTGACAGTCGGCCCGCCCGTACTTCCTAGCCCTCCCAAAACTGGTCGGGACGCCCCACACCCACAGCCCTGCCAGAGAACCGCGGAGGGAGTGGGAGAGGAGGTCGGCCCGCAGGGTCCGGAAAGCCCCGCGCCAGGCCAAGCAAATGGGCTCAGTGATGGCCGAGCAGGGCGGAGCTGCCCGCACCTGGGAAAATGGAGGCAGCACCGGGGCAATGAGTGGCCTGGTGGTGCAGGCGGAAGCCGCGTGGGCATCCACCCCCCCGAACAGAGCTGTGCCAGGGATCACTCACAGTGCTGTGCCAGGTCGGGCGCTCGCTCTGACTCTGGTTTGTTGCCTTCTGTGTTCTCGGCGCTGCCGCCTCGGGCTGTTCAGTCGCGGCGCCGCTCGGGCGCTCCCAGGAATCTTCTTTAATGCCGGCCTGAAACCTCGAATCCTGAATAGGGCAGCTGGCCGCCTTCTTCAGCGCGGCCCCGGTCTCCGGGATCCTGGCTGCATCCACAGCAGCCCTGGCGCCGTGTTCCCTGTTACAAGACTCACTTTTGCAGCTAAGAATCAGTTCTTTTCCTGCTCCACACTTCAAAGCTGTTGCCTGTAAATGAGGCAGCCTCTCCTGCCGGGGGCAAAGTGGCGTTGAGCCCCCACGACCGGCCAGCAGCAGCAGTCCTCCCTTAAGAGATGGCCAGAGGAAGGTCCACAAGTTTCCCGGCTGCCTGAGGCCCAGTGGCCACCTTTTCCACCTCAGCTACTCCGCGCCAGCCGCCGCAGCCGCCGCCATCTTGGAACCTAACAATCTGATTCCAACTATGCTTTTTGGAATTGTGTACTCTTCCCTTACTTTTTTCAGGTTTTGCTTCATGAATTTTGAGACTCTGTTGAACAGCACATACATATGTTGTTTAGAATCATTACAACTTCTTATTGAATTGTGCCTTTTATGCTCATTAAATGTTCCTCTTTACCTTTTGTAATAGCTGTCTTGACATTTTGTCTCATATTAATACAGCCACAGCAGTTTTTATACATATTATTTGCATGGCATGTCTTTTTTCCATGCTTTTACTTTTAACCTGTTTGTATTTTTCTACTTAAACTGCACTTCTTGTGAAGGATATACGTGGATCTTGATTTTTACATCCAGTGTGATCATCTCTACCTTTTAAATGGGGTGTTTAAACTACTTATATTTCATTATTGATATAGCTGGGTTGAGGCTTACTACTTGTTATTTGTGACTTCTGTGCATAACGTTTTGGGAGCAAGTACTAACCTCACAAATTTTGTGAAGTATAGAATGTGAAGTTTAAAGTTGTAAAATAAGAAGTTGGAAGTGTGAAGAGGGATGTGTGAAGTGGTGAGGTCAACAGGCATTTTTAAAATCCAAATGTTAATATTATTTCTTCTTTCTTTTCTTTTAGGAAACTACAAGGAGGAGAAAACCACCATACTTTATATTCACTCATTTTCATGCTCTTCTTTACACTTTCTTTACTTCATATGGATCCAGGATTCCACCACTCTTCTTTCTCTTTGACTGAAATAATGTCTTTTAGAAACTTTCTGTAGTACAGATCTGATGAGTTACTCCAGCTTTCATTTATCTGAAAATATCTTTTTAATTTTTATTTTGAGGATATTTATGCTGGATATAGAATTCTGGGCTTACAGGTTTGTTTGTTCCCTTTCAGAAATTTAATGCTGTCATTCAAGTCCCCTGACTTCCATTGTTTCTGACAAGAAGTAAGCAGTCACTCTAACTTATGCATAAGGTGCCTTTTTTCTTTGGCTCCTTTAAGGCTGTGAATTCTTTGTATTTATACCACTTGGCATTTGCTGAACTTCTTGAATCTGTAAATTAATGTTTTCATCAAATTTTCAGAATTTCTGGACATTACTTCTTCAAATATTTTTTATGCTCAACTCTCATTCTCTTCTCCTTCTGGAAATTCTATTATTCATATTTTAGACCTTCTCATATTTTCCCACAAGTCCCTGAAGTTTTTCTTCAAACTTTGTCCTACTTGGTCTACAAATTGGATAATTCCTGTTGATCTTTCTTCAAGTTCACTGACTTTATTTTGTCACCACCAATATGCTGTTAAACTCATCCAATGAACTTTTCATTTCGGTTATTATACTTTTCACTTCTATAATTTCAGGTTGGTTCTTTTATTATAGTTTCTTTTTCTCTCTTAAGATTCTCTGTATGTTATACTCTGTAAGACCATGCTTTTATTTAATTCTTTGAACATATTTTGCTTTAGTTCTTTGTACATATTTATAACAGCCACTTTAAAGCCTCTGTTAAATCCAGTATCTGGGCCATCTCAGTACTGGCTTCTGCTTTTTTCTTGACGACAAGTCCCATTTTCTGTTTATTTCCATATGTACATTGTTGATGATATTATGTAGAGAATATATTTTCTGTTTTTTCCTCTGAAGAACTTTGATTATTTTTCTGGAGAGCAATTCAATTACCTCAATTATCTTAAATTTTTATAAGCTTTGCTTTATAAAAGCTTTGCTAGTACAGATCTGTAGGATGCCAGTGAATTTCTCTACTCTCTCTAACTTGGCAAGATTCAGCATCCAAACTCAGTCATCCTTGAGGATCTCTGTCAAAGATGGGTGATTCTAGAGTTCTTACTCTAGGTCATGTCCTTATTCCTAACGCATGGACTTTCTGGCCTTTTTGGTATCTCAGCTTGATTCCCAGACTGTTTTCAAGGTGTTAATACGATCACTCTGGCAAGGCAAGATCTTCAACACTCTCCAGCCTTAGTAATGCTCTAGAACCTCTATTCTGTTCTCAACCATATAGCAGCCACTGTCTAGAAAGTATCGTGTGGTCTCATCCTGCATGTGTGCAGCTTAGCCCTCGACCAAAAACTCATCAACAATCTCTATAAAGACTTCTGGGGTCTTTCCTCTGGGCAGCTCCACAGACACCTGCTAATTCACCTGCCTCAAACTCTGATCTATGACTCCTCATCTTAGCAGGACTACCATGCTCTTCTTGGACTCCAGTTCAGTGCTCTGCAGTTAAAACTGTCCCCAGATGGAAAAATAGGGTGATTATTAGGCTTACCTTCTTTTACACTGCCTGTTATCCAATAAGTTAAAACAATGCCCACATATTTTTTTTGTTCTGTTTTAAAATTGATTAGAGTGGGTTAGGTTGTCAAGCACCAGTGTTCCATTATGGCTGAAACAGAAAAGCCTCAGAGTTAAATTTAGTACCGAAATAATTAACTAAAGAGTTAAGGTGCACTTGTATATCTCTCTATTTTCTAACTGATCTTCTCATTCTTTACCTTGTGAACTCTTTTTATAACTATTTTTGTATCATAAGTAGTCTTGAATTGTTTTCATAGTGGGGAGTTATAAATTACAAATAAATAATAACAACCAAACATATATTTTACTACTTACCACACTAACTGTTTCTGCTGATATACAAGATATAATGCACCATACAGTCCCTAACCACCAAGAACATCTTTCAAAGGCAAAAGACAATATTTACTGTACTAATATAGAACAGTCCTAGATTTGTAGGTCTACAGCTTCAAAGAAAGCATGACCATTGAGTCTCAGTGACTTGCTTTGTTTATTGACCCACTATGGACTGTGGAGTGAAAAAGTGAATGGGCAGCATTGAGTGAGTTGGTCCATCAAGCTGACAATAGTAAAAAGTCAAAGAGAACTCCTGTGGGACATGTTTTTATTTTAAGCATCAGGTATAAAGTAATAACAGACTAGAATTGAGAGAAGGAGAACAGAAGAGAAAAACAACATTTTAGCAACCACTGTTTGACTAATATAGTATCATTTCATCTTTGGAACAGATGGCAATCCCTCCTTTATAGTCTGATTTACTCACTGGAACATTTCAACATTTCTATACTTTTGAAGAGCTATCAGAGGCTTTAAATACTAGAGTCCATAGTAGAAATATTGCATCCATTTTACTATTAGTAGAAATTAAACCAATGAGATATAATGCTAGTTATTCACACGATCATTTATAATTTACATTCTGACCATTGTATATGAACACATTTTTGAATAGAAAATTCCAAATGTCTTAACAGACTGAATTTTGAAATATTCTTCAAACATTATATATAGGTTGGTACCATACTTAATATTTAATGTTATTACTCCAAAAAAATGCTAGATATTAATTGCAATCTAAGCAAACTTAAAATGTCTTGTTAAAACTATATTGTGGATATAAATCTATGACTGCGTTCTTAAATGATCATGGCAAAAGAAAATGTATACAAGATCTAGAAGTTTTTTTCAGGCATAGTCTGGAAATGTGAAAGATTGCAGCCAGCTAAAACTCAAAACCCTGAATCTCTCTTTCATAATTGATGAATGGAAATCACCCCAGGACCTGCTAAATGAAATTTCCTTGGAGTAAGATGATTCTAAAGAGATTCAAGAGACTTAAGGCATAATTCATATTTTACGTACATATGAAAGACAACCCCCAAGAGTCAATGCAACATCACAAAAAAGCCACTTCCCAGCAAGCACTCTTGAGGAAGCATTCTAAAGACAACATAACAACATGAATTCCCACAGTAACCACAATATCCTTGTTGCAAGATAGCTATTTCTTTGTTTGATTATGTACTCCTATGGGACTATTGAGTCTAGTTTCTGTCTTTCACTTTCTCTACCAACTGGCCATTGCTGATACTTGTTTAGGATTAACTCGTACTGAAAGGCAGAAATAGAGGCATTTCATTAACGGATTCAATTAATACAAAATGTCAGAATATATCATTTTTATATATTCAAATATATGTTTGCTTCATCCTCTAAATGCACTTATCTGTGAAAGATTGTTACACAAGGGCAAGCTCACACAGGATAACGATATGGAACGTTAATTTTGGGATTTACTATATTGTTGAAAGCTCTGAACACAAATAATGTAAATTACTATTTTTCTTAATCATAGTTACCTCCTGTCCCTCCAAAAGTATTTATTGCATTATAAGCTTTTGTTCATGCTTAAATATAGACAGAAGTACAAAATACTATCAAACACAATTTATTACTATCATTAAGCTTTTATTGCTCTTGTTCCTTTTATTGACATTACTAATACTTTATATTATAATTATACTCAGCATTAATAGGATAAAGCCTAATGCATGGATGATTTTATTTCACTGTATGAATATGTGATCTATTAATCTCCATCTAAAAAGTTTAACAATGAGCACTCTTTCCAGAAACATACCATGTGATGCTTAATAATAACTGAAAAAAATACTGATTCAAAATATGAAAAAAAAGTATCAAATCACATGCTAAAACCCCTGCTATTAAAAAAAAATCTCCTTGGTTAAAAGCCACAATTTCACTATTAAAAATCCACTATTTTTATTTTAAAATAAAAATCCCCCCCAAAAGTTCATTACTTTCACTTATTGTTTTCTAGATGTAGAAAATCTAACTCAAGGTCACCAATAGCCTCTATGCTGCTAAGCCCTATGGACACTTTTCAGGCTTTCTATCACTTGATTTCTCCACAACTTTGACCTGCTGACTTCCACAACCCTTCTGGAAAAGCAGTCTTCCCTTAGCCTCTGGGACACCCACCCACCCAGTGTTTCCTACCTCTTACCTGTCTCTTCTCAGGGATACTTGCGAATTTCGCTTCTGCCTCTCCTGTAAACATGGGTACACCTCAGAGTTTAATGCACAGCTATCTTCTCTCTTTCCACCGCAGGGTAATCTCATGTACTCATATGCTGTCAATTGCCATTTATGGAAAATAACTCATTTCCAAATTTATATTTCAAGCCACAAACCTATCCTGAGCTCCTAATTGTTGCATGTGGGACATTTACATTTGAATATCCCAATGTCTGATTCAATTAATTTTATTTTTTGATGAAATTCTGATTTTATTAAAAAAATTTTTTTTTATTATACCTGTTTGTGGGGTACAAAGTTGACTATCAATAGTTGTGTACAATGTGTGATGATCAAGTCAGGATAGTTAGCTTATTCATCATTAAGAGACGTAATCATTCTTTGTGTCCATTAACCAATTTCTCATTAATTGATTCAATTTATTGTCTTTGATGTCCCCTGTTAGAGTGAAGGTCATTGCCTTATACCCGGTCAGAAACTTGAGCGTTATCTTTGACTCTCCATTCTCCCACAATTCCAGCTTCCAAACTTGTAGATTTTATTTTTCTAATATTTCTTAAACATATGCACTTCTCTCCATTCCTTGTATCACCACCTTGACCCTTATCATTTCTCCCCTGGATTACTGCCAAGAAACTGCCTCCTCCAATCATGAACTTTCCTACTTAATTCTCCATACCCTGGACCCAGAGTGATCTTTCCAAAGTGCATATTGGTCACCTGACTTCCTTGCTAAAACATCTTCAAGTCCAGACTCCCTAGTATGGCCCATAAAATCCTTCAATGTCTGACTCCAGCTTTTTTCTTGGGATCCCATCTTCCATCTCCTCTCTGGCCATGCTAAACATTTTCTAGTCATTAAAAAAATAACTTTCTGGAACACCCCTCTCTTTTCCTAATCCCTCAATTTCATACAGTGATCCTGATGCCACAACATCCTTCATGTCCTAGCTAAGAAGAAACTCTACTCTTCTTAAATGTTCCTTTAGCCTTTGTACTTATCCTGATCTTTGCGATGACTGCACAACCAGTTTACCCTTAGGCTAGCTAGGATTGTGACTTATTCAACACTGTATCTTTGCTGTTTACTTTAGAAAATATTTAACAAATCATTGTATATTTATAAACTGTTGGTGTATGCCCCCTTCTCCCAGCTTCTAAGAACACACATCTCAAAACTGTTCCTGAGAAATGACTCATCCAGTAATGTGATAGAGAAGTCACTGCCTATTCTAAAAACAAGAATGGGTGTTTATTAGAGACTCCTCACCTGAGGTGCTGAGTAGAGATGGATAAATGGGGCTCCTCCAACTGCAGGCTCTAGAACACTGATGGAAATGCACGGCAAAATTTCCTGTTTCAAAAATTTTAGCTCTAACAGATATATCAAAATTATAAAATCATTTGTGCCCAGGATAGGGGTGGGATATTAAAATACTAACATTCGGTTAAAAAAAAAGTGTGTATATATATTTATATACCTATATATATGCAAATATATATATAGAATTTATTTTCCTTCAAGTAAGGTAGATTTCCAAAGTCTTTTAAAAAATATATCTCCAAATGTTTGTCTCCCACAGAATGCATACTGCTGACTGCAGACCAAATCCAGACTGATTTTCCATCATTTACTACTTTGTTTTCAAGCAGGCAGATGACCAGGGTTTGGCTCTACTTTTGGCCAATTTTCAAACACTAGAGTTGGAGTCATCATAACTTGGGCTTTTACTAACGAAGTGAACCTTAGGCTGAGACCCTAGTGTTCATCAAGGCAAAGGATAATAGACATGTCTAAGCTATCTTGAATTTCAAGCCATCTGTAAAATATCATCAACCACATCCTCTTCAAACATGAAAGAAGTATAACTTCATGGTTAAGAGGCTGAGCTCTGCAATTAGGGAGAACCAAATTCTAATCTCAGTTTATTACCTGTATGATTTGGAGCAAATCACTCACACTATCTTAGCTTTAATCTCCACATAGATTATATGTCTTTCATAAAATTTAATAGCATAATTGAGCTAATACACACAGAGTGTTTAAGACAATGCCTGATACAAATAAGTATTACATACAAGAAGATACAAATAAATAACAGCACAAATTAGTATTTTTAAGAATATTGCTACTATTCCTTCCCCTTATGTCCTACAAATCAGGCAGAAACAACTGGAGTGAGAAAGGGTGGGGAGAATATCTCAGTTCTTCATGTTCTGTTGTTTGAATTCATTGCTGTGGGATTGCACACCACAGTAAGAGAACCAAACCACACTTCCATTGGAAAGATGGCGCCCCGTATGCAGGCCTCCTCATGCCAAATCATTTATTTCATTTTGAGAAAGAGATGAAAATGACCTGCCAAAACACCAACAACCATGCTTCCTGCAACACGTGAATTTATCTGACAGGTGTCTGCACTCCAAACACTGACCGGGCCAGCAGTAGCTCAAACAGATGGCCCAGTTGGCAACGTATGCATTTTCATCATTTTGCAGTTTCTCACAGGTGCTGGGAGTGAGTGGGATAACTTGGTGTTTTCTAATGTTTTGATAACCTTGGCTGCTGTCTTTCCCATGGGCCAATTTTATTTTTGACATATTTCTAATTTTTAATATTTGGCAACTGAAGATTACTGGTAGGAAAAATAAAAATGTTTTTCTAAAAACACATCTTCCACACATATCATCACACGGCTGGCTCCTTCCCAACTATCATTAATTTACTTTCCCTTGAGCCATTTTTCTCGCCTACATATCATTGCAGTGTTTATCAAAATATCACAAAAACTGCTTGTAAGCATTTTTCACAAACTGAGTTTAATACCATGGTGTGTTTAAACAAGACATTCCTCCTTTTCTGAAATGAAAAACTATAAAAATATAATTATTTATTTCCAGTGGTATCTGAGGCTGAGCTCCCTCGTTCATCATCTGTGTTACTTCTAGACTACAAACAGATGCCTGATTTAAGAAGCAGGTAATTTTAACATCTGCCATCACAAGGAGAAAAGTGGCATGGCAGGTCTAGGTAGAGAAGCTTGCACATTCTAGGTGTAATTTATAAGTATCTTTTATTTAGAACTTGAAAAGGTTTAAAACAGAATAGTATTTATTCATGCAAAATACTTCACACATTTTAAAGGTATTTTTAGCTATTCTTTTATTTTTAGCTCAGCTGTACTATAGATTATGAATCATTTTCATTACAAAGCTGCTACTTCAAATGTAAGATAATTAAGGCACCCATAAATTGTAGGCTGTATAAACCCAGTGTCCATTTCATTAGCAAAATTCAGTGGAAGAGTCCCTCCCTTACATCATCTCACCATCACCACCATCATCGTGTATAGCAGGTAACAACACAACAGTTAAGAGCATGAGCGCTGCGAAGTGGGACTTCCTTCCCTTCCTAGCTGTATGATCTGGAACAAGTTTTTTAATTTTTCTGAGCTTGCATTTCTTCATCCAGGGATACAAGAAGCACTCAATAAATGTATTTTGCTTGTTATTTATCAGCTACTTCTAACATAATATAAAAGTATTCCAAGCTTCTTCCATCTTAAACAAACAAACCGCCTCTCTCCAATCCCATCTTCCTCTAGCTACTCTTCTCTTTTTCCTCTCTTCCGTTTCCTTAATTCCTATCAAGTGCTCAATCCATAGTAATCTGGCTCATGCTACTACTAAACCTGGTGTTAACCAAGGCCCCCAACCACCATTTCCCATTGTTAAATCCAATGGATACTTCTCGTTCCTCATCTTCCTTCACCGCACTAGAGCATGTGACCCTGCTGGTCATGTGTTCTTCTTAGAACTTTCTCCTCCTTTGATGTCTGTGATCACCCTCTCTCCTGATTTTCTTTCCTACCTTATTATGCCTGCTGCTTCTGATTTCCTGTGAACCCCTTTTCCTCAACATCCTTAACTGTTGACATCATCAATAAAGAGACAGAAAGAGATTTAGGCTCTTCCTGATTCAACAAACATGACCCTTTGTGGTCTGACCCCTGCCTGCTTCTGTAGACTTAGTTTCTACAATTAATCACATTCTTCTACAAGAGCTCTTCAAAAAGTTCATAAAAACATTCTTATTATCTTTTAATTCCAATCTCCCACAAACTTTTTGAAGTATCCTCGTATTTCTGCCCATCTTCTCCCTGTACCTTTATGCCATTGACCTACTTTGAGTTTCCTGAATGCATCATGTTGTATCCTTTTTCTTAGTCTTCCATATGACACTTCTTTTTGTCATGTTCTTTCTCCTCCCTTGTCTCTAGTCCTTTGTATTTGTCCTCCAAAACTCAGCTCAAGCATCACCTTATGCTCCAGCCATCCCAGCAGAGGCACCAGATTTGTGAATAAAAAAAGTCATCCTGGATGTCCCATCAGTAGATGTCTCATGGAATACAGGCAAGCTTCCTCATGAAGCCCTGCCCAAAGTACAGAATTATGAGCAAATAAACCATTGTTATTGTTTTACATGACTAAGTTTTGGTTGGTTTGTTTGGTAGCAATAGAAAGACAAAAAGCTCTGAACCCACTAGATTTTAAACTTCTCAAAGGCAGAATTATATTTCATTGAATACATTGTTGGTTGGTACTAAAACCAACATTCCCTGGTTCATGAAGGTCCCATGAATGAAAGAAGGAATGAATGAATTAATCAATTAACCAACCAACCACAATGAGCTAGTCTATCACAGCTCTCTAAATTTAGTCTTTTTTTTACTTATTTTAATTAAATGTTTCTCTAAACCAAAGCACAAGGAATCCAACAAAATGGGAGAAAGGGTGAGATAATGAAAAGAACCAAGATTTCGTACATTTGTGAGGGTACTTCAGAAAGTTCATGGAAAAATAAAATTAAAAGATAATATGAATCTTTCTATGAACTTTTTAAAGATCCCTCATATGATATCCAAAAGACTGTGAATGATAAATGCCGGCGAGGTTGCAGAGAAAAAGGAACCCTCCTACACTGTTGGTGGGACTGTAAAATGGTGCAGCCTCTATGGAAAATGGTATGGAGGTTCCTCAAACAATTGCAGATAGATCTACCATATGACCCAGCTATCCAACTGCTGGGAATATACCCAGAGGAATGGAAATCATCAAGTCGAAGGTATACCTGTTCTCCAATGTTCACTGCAGCACTCTTTACAATAGCTAAGAGTTGGAACCAGCCCAAATGTCCATCATCCGATGAGTGGATACGGAAAATGTGGTACATCTACAGAATGGAATACTACTCAGCTATAAAAACGAAAGAAATACTGCCATTTGCAACAAAATGGATGGACCTAGAGAGAATTATATTAAGTGAAAAAAGTCAGGCACAGAAAGAGAAATATCACATGTTCTCACTTATTTGTGGGAGCTAAAAATAAATAAATAAATACACAAAAAACCGGGTGGGGGGAGGGAAGAAGGCACAACAATTACAATTCCTTGATGTTGATATGACAAGTGAACAGAAAGGAGGTTGTTGGGAGGGAGTGGGGAGAGGGAGGAGGGAAGGAGGTTTCGGTAATGGCCACAATAATCAACCACATTGTATATTGACAAAATAAAATTAAATTAAAAAAAAAAAAAAGATCCCTCATATGTCCGTAGAGGAACTTTCCAATCTAAGCTCTAGCTCTGATCTGCTTCTATGGCTACAGTCTTACTTCTATTTGCTACTACATATTTCCTCCTTAGTGTGTCCCCCTCTGTTACCTCAAACTGAACTTTTGCACACCTCCAAACCAGGGCCCTGTTTGATCATTCTGGCTGTATTACTATCATTATTTATTCTCTAAATCTTAGTTATCTTTTATTCCTCCCTTCATCTCCCAGTCAATATATCCAGTCTCTACTTCCCACCAATTTGGTTTAGTGATTTTTTTTTTGCATTCATCTTTTTCTTTAAAATCCTCCTACCCTCATCCTAGTTAAGACACTTGTTACTCCATTTCTATATTAACTGTAATAGTTTTATAAATGTCTTACAAATTTTAAATATCTTATAATTAAGATGCTGCATTGAGAACCTTATAGTTACATTTACAAGTCACAGTGTGTCCAACCTGAAGCTCTTTTCTAAATTAAACATTTAATGTCAGGTTGACTAGGTCTTAAAAAAAAAAAAAAGAAGAAGAAAAGGTGATTATTTCAATAGCCACTATTCTCTTCCCAAAATAAATTATATTATTTGTAAGGATAAAAGTAAATAGATCTTAAAAGTAATTTCCATCAAATGACTAAATATTAGAGCTTATTATTTAATGAGTTTTATTCATGAGCAGTGCCATAAGAATAGGTTTTAACGATGACCACAGTAAGGAAGCAATTTAAACTTGTTTCTGTTATTCTTAAACCAAAATGAAATAAGTAGGCAAAAAGAAAGGGGGAAAAAAACAAGTTAGAAACTCATTTCTTTTGTATATGTGAGTTCAACCTTTGTTAATGGGATGGAGAATTCATTATCCATATCTAGAGGAAATGGACAAACATTTTATGCCTGATAAGATTTTTTCTTTATGCATCAAATTCTTTAAAGGATATCCAACTGAAAGATATTCTTCATCATGGGAAGTTTGGAGAAGGGATTTATCCATATGCTAAAATCTATCAAAGCTATTCATGATTCTGTACTAACAGAGGCTAACCCCAATTAGCCTTTTTCAATCAAGGGATTATCTTTCATGGACAAATTAATGCACATCTTGATTTTAAGCTATGGTGAATTATTTGTTTTCTGGGAACATGAAAGTCATTTTGATATTCAGAACATTTCTAATTAAGCAAATCCCATAATGTTATAATCTTATCTGGGAAACAGCTATGAGATAAGGATAGCTGTTTGTGAACTAACAATTGTGATAACAATTAAGGTCACCTAAACTTTTCAATCCCTAACAAAATGTCATATTTTTCAGTTATTGTAAGGACGTATACCAATGATAATTCTATAACCACAGTGTATCTGCCTTCATACTAAGTGCTGTGACTGTGTACTTTTAGGCAGCTGCCACCCTTGAACTCATTTGCTAGCAATCTGGTGGAGATATAAAGTGAACAAGGAGAAATTAGGAACAAGAACCAATAAATACATGTAGCAGGACAACATACTAATAAAGACAAAACAATAAAATGGACAATATGAGAACCAGTGCAAGGTGATTTTCTGATTCACGCAAATGTTTATATCCAGATTATTACTGAGGTGTCCTTATTAATTAACAGAATAGTTGTTCCAAAACCTCCACTTGCTCCCATCCCTGGGTCGATTTTGGCAATTTAATTGCCAAAGAGAAAGCATGTCCACCTTGGATGGACCCAAGGTAGCTGCTGAGGAGCTGAAGCAAAAATTGGGGGAATTCAGAATCCACTTCCTCTTTCAACTTCAATATCTGGCATTCCAGACAACCCCATAATTTACACCAATCTTGGTGTTGCTGATTAACAGCAACAGGGAAGTGAGGATTAGTTGAATGCCCTCTAATGGTTCTTAGGTGGATCTAGGTTAACAGATGAAAGCTAGGCAAACTGAAAGGGTGCAGAATGGAGGAGTCTGCTCCTGGAACAGTGCACAAAACCAAAACTTCTGAAAGAGAAATTATATGAGGGACAGCCAAAGGGCTAAGAGAGGGCTGGATCTCCTGTGCAAAAAAAGGGAAAAGAAAAATAAACGGAGGTTGTAGCATAATTATGCTTTGTGGTCTACTCTGGCTGTGGCAGATGGGATAGGAGGAAAGAATGGAGAACTAAGGGTCTGGTGCCATGTAAGTAAGAGATTTCTGTGGTCAGACATGAGATCAACCTAGTCTAGACAAGAAGGACATTCAAGCAATGTCACATGGAGGGGAGGTGCTCTGTCTTTGCTCTAATTAGTGCTCTGGTGTATACATGGGTGTTATTAGTAGAAAGGAAGATAATTGGCTGGATTCAATGACAAAACACCAGAATCGGGAAAGTTCTTCTATTTCCTTAGTTTTGCCTTTAACATTCTCAGAAGAGTTGTAGGAAGAATATATTCATCTCTCATCTTACAAAGACACAAAATAGCAAAATAACTAGGATTAAACTAGCCAAGAGGATTCTAGAGAAAACTTTCAGTGGTAAGGATCACCTGGGATCCTTTTGTGCCAGAAGTTAGTGGGAAAACAGTAAATAGCCCCAGACTGTCAGCATTTTCACTGCATTATCCTGCCCTGTAGTGTTCTTGTTTGCTACCAGAAATTCCAGGACATCATGTATATACATATATATAAAAACCAGGGAACCTGGAATCAAATCAGCATTTATGGAGTGAAGATACAGACAAACTTAGTGAGGAATCACAGGAACTGCTGTTTCTTGCCCCACCTCACCAGGATCTTCATTAGTTTCTTCCCAAGGATGGGACTTGGACCAGGAACTCTTGAGATTGGCCACTAAAACCCATCAAAAATCCCAAAATCTTAGACAGAAACTGCTTTCGTGTTTAAATTTCCTTGATGTTAGTACACTTAAAACAATAGTGGCTTTGTCTAATCCCACCTAATCATTTAGCAAGTTTTCTAATGGCCACGTATTTAGCATCATGCTGAAGAGATGGCCTCAAAGCGTAGTAAAGGAGACGCCCTAGCAGAGCCACTCCTAGCCTACTCTCGGCCTCTGTAGAAAGAGGAAAGATGTTCCCCTCTGGATGGATGAAGCCCCATGACACCACAGTTTGATCATCCATGGGCATTTTCTTCTGAAAGACACAGTCCTGCACCAAAGCACAAGACTTGGCAAGTGCAACATGAGCCTGATTTCTGCCCACCTGCTAGGAGGCTTGTGTAAAGCACAGACTAGGGGACACTGCACAGCAGCAGCTTTGTTCCCCAGCTTCCAACCACTCAGCTTATGTCTCTGGATGACTCCTACTGACCCACCCTTATCATTGTAACTTTCTGCTTCACATTTCCCAGGACAGCACTGACATTCTCACTAACTCAGCCTGCTGGCCACTGACCCCCAAGCCATGACCTCAGCATGCTGAGGACTCATGAGTTGCAGCTCCTTATTCTGGCCCCTCATCACCCAGCTCTGTTTCTGACAAGAGAGAAAATACAGAGGCCAAAACAGCCAGTTATACAAACTTATACTTATCAAGGGCGATAGTGTCAGGAGTAGAGAGACGGTTTATTCCATCTTTTAACTACTCTAAGCACTAAGATCTGACTGCTTTAGAAGGTGAAAACAATCTACACTTCATATCATGAAAGTAAAGCACTCTTGCTTTTCTGATGGAACACCTTCAGGAGGTGATTAGCTTTGCTGGCAGCTCTTGAGCTACGCAGGAATGTTGGTGGAAGGAAGGCAGCCAATTCCACCCACTGAGAGCACTAGATAGTAACAGGAGTGAAGGTCCACCACCCTTGTTTCTCGTTTGAGAATACTGACATGAACGTAATGTGTAACTTACGAGATAATGTGCACAACTCATAGGCAGTATGAAAAGTCATAGAAATTTAATACTTCCAAGAGTCAAGAGGGTGAGTGTGGAAAGGCCTGGTGTGAGGCTGCTGAAGGAGACCCTTTTGCTTTTCAGTCACTGTGGATAGTACCAGGCTTACACAGAGTTAGAGGCTCCTCCAGAATATACTCCATCCTTTCGGGGGCTATCTTGTTCTTTCCACCTCACAGAAAAAGATTGAGAGAAAAAAATACAGACGGAGGGAGGGAGGCAGGCAGAGACACTGAAACTATGAAAGGCGAGGACATTGTAAAGGTTGAAAAAGGTTGTCAGATGGGTAAGCTTTCTGTAGTTATCCACAAAGACTCAAAGACTTCCTTGCTAGAGAGGAATAAGGCACTATTAGAAGCATCAACTCTAAAATCGTTGTCTAAAAGCCTGGCACTAGAAACATTTTCCCAGCCTCCTCCAAGCAGGTAGCGCAACACAGAACTTGTGCCAGCTAAAAACATGACCTTTGCAACACTAATTTAGCTGGCACTCTCAGTGCAGACTTCTCTGAGCTCTGGCCAAGTAGTTACCACCAATTCAATTCTTTTTTTCAGTTCTGTGACCTTTTTATTAATGCAATCCTCTCTTCTGTTATGCTTCCTTGACTTCACTCCAGTCCTTGCCATGGCTCCTCTAGCAATAGTTTTTGCAATCTGCTGGTCACTGTGCCTCTGGTTTCCCTCTCCCATGTCTTTTATGTCTTTGCCATTGGTACTGCAGCTATACCTATGCCTTGAATCTGCTTAGGTACTCAGAACTTTTTTAGAATTTTTTCTTTCTATGCACCACATTTTCTCTATCCAATCATCTGTTGGACATTTAGATTAGTTCCACATCTTGGCTGCATTAACACAGGAGTGCCGGGATCCCTTTAACTTGTTGATTTCATTTCTTTTGGATATATACCCAGTAGTGGGTTGCTGGATTGTGTGGTAGTTCTATCTGTAGTTTTCTGAGAACCCCCCCATACTGTTTTCCATAATGGCTGTGCTAGTTTACATTCCCACCAACAGTGTAGAAGAGTTCCCCTTTCTTCACATCCTCACCAGCATTTGTTATTCTCTGTCTTTTCGGTAATCATTCTAACTGGGGTGAGATGATATCTCATTGTGGTTTTGATTTGCAGAAGGTTTTTCTTTCTAGTTAAGCAAGATTGTCATTTCCTCTCACTGCAGCTCTAGTACTGTGTCTACCAAATGATAGAAGATTGTCCTTGGGTTTCACACCATGAGATTTTATTACGAGGGACACCAAGATCCTTTTAGCATTTGATCAGTCAAGCTTCCTACATAGAGAATTAAGCACTACAGAACATGGTATGACTCTACAGACCTATTCTTTCTCTGAATCAAGAAGTGAGTAGTAACAATTGGAAGTAGAATTTCATCAAAGTCTTTATTTGCTGGAGAAGACATTAACAACTAACATCTAACTGGCTCATTCTTCGTTTGTCTCTAAAAAGTTTTCCTCAGCCATTCTGCCTGAGCAAGAATAAATAAACTCTGTTTTATCTTAAAGACAACAAACAGTGTGTTCAGTTTAGCCTTTAAGACATACATTAGCTGGGACACGGGTTTGTAAATTATGGCATGGGTTTATAAATTATGGTACATCATACAAATAATGCATTGGTTAGGATGGTGATTCTCATCTTATTGTGCTGTCTGTGGTAATTAATATTGATGGTGAGGCAGGAGGCCCATCTCAAACGGGTCACAATGACTTTGCATCGGGCTCAGTATTCTGTCTGGCATAAGTCTTGCCATACCTATGGTTGTGCTCAATGCTCAGATAAATGGCTTCTCCTACAGCTTTTACTTCCAGCTTTTTGGCAAACTTGTGCCAGCTACCTTCACCTCCACTCCACTTCAGCAGTGCTTCAAAAGACATACTGGATCTTTTCCTCACCTGGAATTGTTCCACCTGTGAAGTATTAGCTCCCCACACCCCAGCTCTGACCAAATGCTCTTATTCTTCTAGCTCTTACATTCTTATATACATTATTCATTTATCCAACAAATATCTTCCTGTCTTTATGACCTCAATAAGCCCTCTGTTTCCTTTACTTCTCTTGTTAAGTCCAATTTCTAGAACCCTCAGGCCTCAGCTTTTTCTCAACCTGTTCATATCCAGTGTACCCTGGACACTCTTTTCAGGACCATAGACTCCCTTCAACCCAGGAGAACATAATAAACAAGAGGAGGGAAGAATATCATGTGCTGGGTTAAAGGATCAGAGGAAGTCTGTATCACAGGCATGCTCCCCCTGACAGCAGAATTATTGCTGGGAAGCAGCTGTCCCATCCAGAACTTCATTTCCTAGCATACCCTTCCCAAACCCCAATATAGCCAGGCAAAGCCACATGTGGAATATGTCATATTACTCATGGAATGTGAATGGAAGTGATGTATTATTTCTGGGCCAAGACAGTTAAGAAGCAGTTGCACCTTCCTCACTCTGCTGTCCCTCTTTGATCAGCTGGAAGTTGGTACCCAAGGTGACCCTGGCAGCCTTGTGAAGATAGTAGAGCCTCTGTTACTTATTCAGTCCCTGAAAGACTATGTGGAGCAAAGTCTTCCATGCTGACTAGAAACATCCGTGATGGACTGATACACAAGTGAGGAAACCAATTCTATTGTTTTAAGCTATTGAAGTTTTGCACATGCACGTGACAGCAACTATTAATTCCCTAACAAATTTAAAGAATGAAAGGGCAGAGGGAAAACATTTATTAAGAGCATGTGTCATATGCTAGGTAGTTTCTCCCCTGTGATTTCGTCCAATTCTCACCACAGTCATGGGAAGATACATCCAGTTTCTAGGTGTGTATTTGGGAATTTGGGTAACTTTCATAAGATTACAACCAATTTCTACTCGGGTTTGATTTGGAATATTTAATTTAAGAATTATATGGGACTTATACCTTTGGAATATTTTGTACTTTGGAATTCATAATGTATCTCAAATATTCAAAAAAATTATGAGAAGGAAGCATAAAACTATTCAAAAATTTTAAATGCACTTTGAAATGCACTTCTATAGTAGACTTTTTATTTTAAAATATAATTTAAAAATATACTGTTTTCCAAACTATGACCAATCACCTGACAAGACCTCACAGTTGTAGTCTTTCACCTAGAGCTACCAATTCTCTGGATATCTCTTTACATGCCTTTGTAAGCTCACTCTGCTCCTGACGTGCTTTAAACACAGGCACATTCTCCTTGATTATATAAAATATACCAGGAACCTAAATACCATCACTCTGGATAATCCAAGTGAGCACTGGCTGCCTGCATGAGAGAGGAGGGGACAGAGCAGAAAGTGGGCTTAGCCAACAGGAAAGATATGTTGAAGAGAGAGAAGGAAAAGGGAGAATGGAGAAGAGAAATATAGGATTAAAGGAAGGATAAACAGGGACGGGGAACTGAAAGAAATGAGCAGGCCCCTGGAAGCAGAGGGAGAGATAGTAAGTAAAAGCAATAAACAGAAGCCAGAAAATGGAGTTTAAAAAAGGAAAAAGTAAAAAAAATAAAAATAAAAATAAAAAAGAAGAGGGAAAAGGCAGCAATTTGCAATGGAAGAAAAGAGAAGGAAATGGAAGGAATCCAAAGAAAGCTGGTCATCCCATCAGGAGCCTGGTGTGACCCTCCCACTGGCTGCTAACACCCCTCCTCTCCCGCCAGGTGACCTCCCACACCTGTCCCTCCTCACCAGTGCCCCCTTCTTTTCCCCAGGGATCAGTCTCATGCTGAAATTGTTGGGGGGGAATATCTGCATATCCATCTCAGAAACAGTTCCTTTTCCTACATGAAAACTGCATTAGTAGCTGTTTCAATTTATTCTTTATGTGACTTAAGATTTCAATTTTTATAATTTGGGGGACCAACCCATTTTTTAAAAAAATTAGGTTAGATCACGCGTTCAGTTTTTCAAAAATCATTTCTGTTCAACAAACGAGTGCAGCCCTTTCACATTGTTTTGCTTATTTTTTTCAGGCCCTAGCATATAAACTGGGTAGTGTCTAGTTCAAAATTAAAATCACTACATCTTCCCAGCATAATAGTGCATTTTCTAGTACAGACTCACACTATCATTCTGAAACTAGGATCACTTTAGAAAATTCCTTATGCCTGTAGGAAATAACGTGTTTCAGAATATACCTGTGATCAATGATTAATCTACATTTAGATATATAACAGGAAAGCTGATGGCTTAGCCAAAGGGGTCTTTACTTCAGAGCCCAACACAAGAATCTTGAAAGAGAAAAGAGAGAACCTGGGACAGCTGTCTGTGACTGACCATGTAGAACAGGTCTTGAAGGGAGATCAGAAGGAATTCTGTACATCCCAAGTCCATGCACAGAGAAAAAAAAAAAGACACTGCACAGGGAAAAGAGAAATAAGTTAAGGTTTCCCCTTCCTGCTCCCAAAAGTTGTGTTCACAGGTAACTCCATGTGAGGATGGAATATAGGGACATCAGCACTCAGCTAGGGAGAGCCAGGTCCCCCAGAAATTTCTATAGGGTGCAGAGCACTCAAGTGGGGTTTTAAGGTTAGAAGCCCAGAAGTGTGAGTCTCCAGGCTAAGGCTCTTCTTCCTTTCATGTCCACCTCCAGCTCTAACTGCTGATGTTTTTGTAGGGCAATTTTCACAAAGAAATAAAGTTCTTGTCCCTTCTTTACTGCATGAGAACAATTAGAGAAACACAAAACTGCACTAAAATATGAATACTGAGAACTCACTATGTGTTGAAATGTGCATCATTCCAATTTATGCTTTAGCCAAATAAGTTAATACGTGGCTTTGTTCTCTGAGGCTTAATAGACATTGGAACTACAAATGTTAAATCTTACATGCCAAAGATCTAACGCATATAGGTATCTGAACATAAATGTGCACACAATTAAGAGTTCACAGTGTTGGAGGAACCTCTTAAGGCAGTGAGTGCTTTTCAATCTTTAAATAACACAGTCCACAGCATAGAATATACTTTTTACTTTGCAACCAAGGACACACAAATACAAAGTCACATAAACAAAAACATTCATGAGATAATACTTCTCTTTGTCATGACATGTTTAAACATTAATTACAGAATATTACGTAGCCCTTAAAGGCTGAGGATCTTTAAGACAGAGCAATGTGTATAATGAACCAATACACTGGTTAAGAAGAGCAGACTGATGAAACAAAGTAAAACAATCACACAGCACTGATTCTCCTTCCTTTGTTCTTTGAAGAGTGATTACTCTCAGGTATTGCTTGAGACTAAAGGTAAGGGAATAAATTATAACTTATTAAAATTTCTGCCTTGATAACATTTCTAGAACTTTCAGTGTGTCAAATATAAGCATGTGAACAATGATTAAAATGTTCCTGCTACAAAGTTTTCCTCACGCATTTTCATTTATTTCAAAAGAAATTAGCAAAAATATTCTTCATTTCCACCAATCTATGAAACTATAGTTTCACCAAGTATTCTATCATCTTCCTACCTTTTGATCAATTCAGCATTTTATTATTTATAAACCTTCTAAATTCTACATGATTTTTTGACCTACAGTATATTCTTCACTGCAGTAAACATTTCCCCAAAACAAAAAAGTTTTCATAAAAAGTACACATTTATAACATAACTGAAGTTTTAGTTTTTGCCCAAACAAATGCAGTTTTAAAACACTTAAATCTTCAAGCAGTGTGTATTAAATGCTTGACTGTACCCTCTTCTTCATTAGTTTAAATGAAAAAAAAATAGATTTAAAAGCATACTATTCTTTAATCAAGGTATTAGCTTTTTAAAATGGCTTAATGTGCGGGTTGTCAAATACTTTTGAAGAGTAACATAATGGTAATGCTCACATAAAAAAAAAAACAAAGAAAATTGGCACTCATGCTTTTATTTTCTTCTTTGTGAATCTCCAGCTATCTATTTCATGAACTCAAGTCCTAACTCTAACAAGCAGAAAAACACAGAGGGGGCTGTGGCCCAATTTCATGAGGAAATTTAAGGCTGAGAAAGCCCATGCAATTATTAGGATCAAGAGAAAGGCAAATTAATGAAGCCTCAAATCGGATGTGTAAGCAGCAGAGTAGAAACCAGCAGTTGGTGTTTTTAGTACTCAGAGCCAAAGAAACACTACTTATTCGATGTAATGACTGTCTGCCTTGAGTATGGAAACGTTAAGCCAAAATCACTCAGACTTATCCCACCCGTGCTCTGCTCTGGCTCAACGAGTCCTCTTTACGTAGTATGTAGACGCATTTATCTATTTGATAGGAGAACTTCATCTGTAAACTTTCTTGACCAACATCAACTTGGCACCAGCTCATTAGTTAATTAACTGTTAACAGATTCTTCTAGATATGACTGCTACGTGGATATTTTATCTTCCTGTTAATTAGTAACTATGCACTGGCAAGAAAAATAGTGTTTCTTTCCAATTATCCCAGTACTCAGTGATTATTTAAACTTGGCTAATTAGCATTAGAGGGCTGTACATCTTCTGGGCAAATTGTGTTTGATAATCCTTATTAAAATATACATGGAGGTTGTTGACTTGTAACAGGGAAAAACAAAATAAGTGGCAGTTCAAAGGGTATTAGATATAGCACAAGGCAAATGGGGCCCATTAAAATTTCCCCAGCACTCTAATGAGAATGCCGAGGGTCATTTCTGCTTAGTTTACCATCTGTTTGGTCACTGGTATGTAGCTCTGGTGTGAAGGGAATGTCTCGAAGCCCGTTTGGCTTATCACAGTGTAATCCAGGGGTCTGAAGCAAATTCAGTTGTTTATAAAGTGGCACATTAAAGGCAGAAGCTTACACATGTGGAATGAAAAATTTTAAGTGTAAAAATGAGACCACATAATGGGAAAGGTCCTGGTTTTTTTTAAACAGGTAGGCAATGCTTATAGACAAACTTTTAGGAACACTGTATATGAACTCTAGTATCTGCTTTCCACTTACCCAAAGTTTGTGATGATTGAAAAATAACTCCTTTTCAATCACCTGGAGCACACATTTTAAAAAATGCAATAAGTCAGGCAATGGCTTCCTAGACAGGACATAAAAAGCAATAACCATAACAGAAAAAATTGATAAATTAGAATTTATCAAAATAAACTTCTATTCATTATAAGATACCATGATGAATAAGCTAATTATACTGATCTAACCACCACACATTCTACACAATTATTGAAAATCAATGTCGTACCCCACATGTGTGTATAATAAAAAAAAAGAAAAAGAATAAGCAAGACTTGAATGGGAAAATATATTCACAAAACACATATATGACAAAGAACTGGTACCCAGGATATATTAAAGCTGCTATAACTCAAAAATAAAAAGACAACTCAATTTTTAAAAATGGGACTAAGATTTGAGCAGACACTTGACAGAAGTGGCCAATAAACACATGAAAAAGTGCTTAACATCAAGAGTCAGCTGGGAAATGCAAATTAAAACCACCATGAGATACCACCACACACCCACTATAATGTCTAAAAGTAAAAACACTGACAACACCAAATGTTGAAGATGCAGAGCAATTGAAACACTAATACTATGCTGGTGAGAGTTTAGAAAGGTACAACAATTTTGGAAAGAAGTCTGGTGGTTTCTTATAAAACAAAACCGAGCAACAAAACTACTAGGTATTTACCTAATAAAAATGAAAACGTATATTCACGAAAAGACTTGACAGGAATGTTCATGGCAGCTGTATGCATAATAACTAAATACTAGAAACAACCCATAATAAAGCCCAATAATAGCAGAATGGAAAACCAACATAGGAATACTACTCAGTAATAAAAATGAACAAACCACTAATATGCACAACATGGATAAATCTCAAAACATCATGCTGAGTGAAGGAAGTCATACAAAAAATACACACTGAACGACTGCATTTATATGAAGTTCTAAAACTGGCAAAACTAATCGACTGTGTAATAAAACCAAAACAGCAGGGCTGGCAGGTTACCTCAGTTGGTTAGAGCGCAGCCTTATAACATCAAGGTCACAGATTTGGATACCCATACTGGCCAGCAGCTGGGGGTGGCAGGAATCAAAACAGCAGTTGCCTCTGGAAAGTGGGGTGAGATGCATGGGAGAGATGATGGGAGAGATGCATGCGGGAACTTTCTGAGGTTATGGTAGTGTTCTACATTTTGATAGGAGTTTAGGTTACACAGGTGTGTATATTTATTAAATTTTAATTTATGTATCCTTAGGATTTGTGCATATCATTGTATACCAACTTTACCTACGTGGTGGGTGTCCACTGTAAAATTTTTTCAACTTTAATGTATGTTTGAACATTTTCATAATAAAATGTTAAAAAAGTAGATTGATATTACTGCAATGAAATCCCTATTAAATTACTTTTAAAAATTACATCAGTTCATTAGATAAGTTCCTACACATAATATGAAACCGTGCAAATGTAACTGTGACAGAGTATATCTTTCATCAATTCATTTAGTCACATCAGCCTAGGGGAGTAGGTGCCGCTGCTTTCGTGTTTGATTTTTGTGCTTCCGCCAGTGTGCTTATATAGTGTGTGTTTTTATGTGTGCTTATGTGGTATGTGCCACCAAATACATTTATTCCATTTGAACCTGTTACTATCCTAATATAATTTCATTAAATGCTATATAAACTGATGGAAAATAAATACCCCTAAGAAAGAGAATTGTTGTTTACATACAAACTAACTTGAATGTAATGGAAAGGCAATATAAAGAAATGATTTTAAATTATGGTGGAAAAGGCACCTGTTAAAGATTGCAAAACAAAAATAAATATCAATAATTCTGCATCAGACTTCTTCACAAGTCTGTTTATGTTCTTTCTCCATTTTAAAGAAACCAAAACTGGAAATGTGGCTTATATGAAAACAGAAAGCAAAACAAAAACCAAACCCTGGTGGAACTCCCATCAGTGGGCCCATACTTAAAGAACAGTCCCCAGCTGACATCTGAAAACTGGCAAATTTATTATCTAACTGTCCTATTTAACAGCAAAACCCACACAGTACTCCCAGTCATCCTCTCCCTAGAACACTCCCTTCCCATTGGATTGACCACCTTTCAATAAACTAATTAAACTGTTGTTTAGTTATTCATAGAAGGTAGTAGGTGAGTGTGGATGTGGGTATGTATTTGTGGGTATAGAAGCAAGGTGAATTTCTAAACTGTGTGTGTGCACATGTGTATCTGTGTGCGTGTGTGTTTGTATCTTTCAATTATATTGTAACCATTATCTCATGCCATTAAATGTTATACAAAAATATAATTTTAATGGCAGCCTACTATTTCTTCACCTAAATACTCTGACTTACTTAATCATTTCCTTATTATTAGACACTTAGATAATTTTCAAAATTTTCTTATCAGAAATAATGCTTTGATAACAATAATATACATCAAACATTGTATGTATTTCTGTTTTCAAAATTTATGGTAGATTCCCAAAAGTAAAAGAACTGTGTCAAAGTATCTGAACATTTTAATGGCTCTGTTTATATACTCTCAAATTGCTTCTAGATAACTAAACCAATATACACCCACATCAACAATAAATCCCTATTTTCTACCACTGGTGCCAGTATCCACTATGCATAGTTTTAAACATGTTTGCCAAATTATAAAAATGGCATCCCATACTGTTTTAGTTATTCATTTTTATTAGTAGTAAGTTGAATATTTTGCTGACATATATTGGAGATTTGTCTTTCTTCTTTCATAATGATCCAAGTTTTTGATGCTTTTCTGTTAAGGTACTGGTTGTTCTTTTGGCTGTATAGAGGCTAAAAGCCACTTCATACCTGCCTTCATTATTTTAATTCTTAAAAATTAGCATTTTAAAATTACACAAACAGTTATCTTTCACTGTCAGAAAATTAGAAAACAGGAAAGAAAAATTTTGGATATTCTAAGATTAAACTATCCTTACAGTCCAGAGATTAACAAAATCAATTTAGTCATGATGGATTAATCTTTAAAACGGTGCTTCCCAAATTGTCCCATGCAAAACTAGTTCTGCAAGATGTAAACAGATGTTCTTTGGGAAAAAAATAACTTCATGCTAACATAAATTTTTGAAAGAATGCTCATTATGGGCTGTTTTTAAAAGTTCACAGAGTGCAAAAGTATTTTAAACTTATGACTCAACAATAAAAAGATTGATAACCCAATTAAAAAACGGGTAAAAGATTTGAATAGGTATTTCTCCAGAGAAGATATACAAATGGCCAATAAGCACTTGAAAAGATGTTCAGCATCATTAGTCATTAAGGAAATGAAAATCAAAGCATAGTGAGCTACCACTTCACACCCACAAGAATGGCTATAGTAAAAAACAAAGCAAAACAAAACCCCAGAAAATAACAAATGTTGGCAAGGATGTGGAGAAATTGGAACTCTCATACACTGTTAGTGGGAATGTAAGATGGAGCAGCTGCTCTGGAAAACAATTTGGCAGGTTCTCAAGAGTTAAACAGAATTATCACATGACCTAGCAATTCTACTCCCTAAGTACATACTCAAGAGAATTTAAAACATATGTTCACACAAAATACTTGTATACCAAGGTTCATAGGAACATTATTCATAACTGTCAAAAGTGGAAACAACCCAAATGGCCATCAACAGATTGAATGGATAAATAAAATATGGACTGTCCATACAATGGAATATTATTTGGCCATAAATTAGAAGGAAGTACTAATGCATGCTTCAATATGGATAAACTTGAAAAACATATAAGTGAAAAAAACTAGTAACAAAGGTCACATACTGTATGATTTCATTTATATGAAATGCCCATAATAGGCAAATCCAGAGACAGAAAGTAGAGATTAGTGGTTGCCAGGGGATGACAGGATTGGGGATTTGGGACTGATGCTTACAGACATGAGGTCTTTCTGAGGTGATGGAAACATTTTCAGACGAGCAGAGATGGTTGCATAACATAGCAAATATACTAAGAGCTGCTGAACTGTACACAAAATAACAAATTTTATGTTATGTAAATTATGTCTCAAAAGAAAAACATATTAAAGACTCTAAGAAGTACTGTTTAGCTTTGTTTAACCAGAATATTCCAAGCTTTTCGGTACTGCAATACTTTTTTTTCATGTAAGACCTGTTAATATATCATAAGACACTAATGTTTGCAAAAGCATAGTGTGGGAACAGCTGCTATTAACACAACATTTTAAAATTCATTCTAAGATGTGACTGATATCATCAGCTCCTTGCTGAAAAGGTCAAAACAAAAAGAAAGAAAGAGGGAAAAGGGGGAGGCTGGGGGCAAACTTCACCAGCCTCGTGATTATTCTAGGGTTGATCATTTGTCCCACTCTCTACAAATCCCAAGTGAGTTTTTTTGTTAGTATCACATTTCTCTACGTTTATGTTATTATTGTTAGAAATGTTATCAGAACATACAGGTAAAAAGTCAGGTTAAAAAAGAATCTTCTCATAATGCAAATAATTATTTTGAAAAGGAGACAAAGGATAAACAAAACATCTTCCCAAAATATAACCTCTGATAATTTGCTGTTTACTTGAGTTCAAGGGGAGAGGAACTTTCCTGAAAAAGAACCAGAAATAACCTAATTAACCCGATAATTAACAACAACATGGTTCTGATATATGAAAACATGTAGGAAGAAAAGCAGGAGGGGAGCTCAATCTGAACTTTTACCAAATTATTAACAATTTCTGCTATTCTGTTTTCCAAAATGGCAACTCCCACACTAACAAGTATCTTTCCATTCAGACATTTAGAGTCCTGAAAACAATAATTTAGTTGTGTGCTTGTCTCAGAGAGCAGCCTACTTGTCTATCAGGCTAAATACAAAGCTCAGCATCAGAGGGTTGAATACAGACTACAAAACAGAAGGCAAGAGTGGAAACAGAGCCCACATTTGGTGAAGTGCCTTTATTGGACTCCTACATCTATTTTCAAATTCATATGTTGCATCCAGAACTATCTTCTGGGAGATGCCAAGAATTTACTTCCACTACTTTTTTTTTTTTTTAATTCCAAAGATAATTATCAGAATTATTTCTAAGAAATAAAAATGTTATAAAATTATTTTAAGTTTTTCTTAGATTTAACTGCCAGGAAGGAAGAAGCCAACTTTATCCAAGAGTATTTATAAATCAGTCACTGTGAACATGGAACATAAACTCATTTATCTTTATCTGTAAACCAAAAAAGACTGGAAAACCTCAAGAGTAAACTACATTACAAGTAAAATGACTGATAGGTCAGAGTCAACCTTTGAAGTTTGTTTTCTGAAGCATATACTTCGATCCCGTCTCCTGTTAATATGGACAGTCTGGTATACTCAGAAAAATTTCACTCTCCTGGAAAATAGCGTCTCTTATCAGCAAAGACCCCTGATTCCTAAGTGGTTTTAAAATTATTATTTAAGAAAGAGAGAGAAAAGTATTCCTGATTCTGTTTTTATCTAGTGAGGTATAAGACTTCACTTAAAGAAACTTATTTTCCAGAATTCTTCATAAAAATTTTGGCACACGAGAAACTGCCCCACATAACGACCTACTGTTCTATCCCTGTTTGTTGTCTGCTCAGTCATTGGGGCAAATGTCTTCTTTAATGACAGAAATAAGGTTACGCTTTGCCAGGAGAGAAACAGCTCTTCGCAAATAAATTTTAACACAAATAGGCAAAATTAGAACAAAATATTTTCAAAAATCGTTGTAAAGCAACTTCTATCAGAACCTGATCTAAAAATGTGCATTTCCTGATGTTCTTATTTATGAACAACCAGTTAGTATGATTCTTAGCAGATTCATTTAAGCAGAAATAAAGAAGAGGAGGAAACTAGAAGAACTTTTCTTCCTAGGAATACATTTTTAAAGTACCTACAGTGGTTTCAGAGCACGTATCTTATGAGGGCTAAATTCCTCTATCTAGAATCTGTGGAGTATCCGGAAAAACTGATAAATTATTAAGGAGCTGGGAAATGGATGAATCTTATGTGGAATGTGGTTTTTAATTAAATGAAAGAAAACATGTGAATTAATTACTTTTTAGTAAACCTTTACCATTTTTAATTATATGAGAAATTATATGAGAAGGCTGCTGAAGTTAAAGCAAGGGATTACCCCTTTTACAAAGAAATTCTTAATTATTTCACTTGACATAATATTAGAATATGTTCCCAAGAAATTGCAGAATTGTCATTTCAGGAAAGATGTAAGAGATAAAATACAAACTTAATTATGATGTATCATTAAGACACTGACCTGCCCTAAGATATGAGGCTGGACTGTACAATTTCTTGAAGTTATGTCTGTCTTCTTAACTCTGTGGAAGACATGTAATCAATCACTGTCCTATCTGAAAGCATTGGTGCCTGCCACCTCCAGAAGAGAAAGGGACAAAGTGGTATCTAGGATTACAAATTTCCCCAGGATCTCTGATGATAAGATTTATATATATTTATATACTTTTAAATGCGTGTATGATATTACACATACATGTACGTATATAGATTCAGAAATATTCTCAAACTGAAAGATAGCAATATTCTCTCTCTCCCCTCCCCTTCTCTCGTCCATACCTATATACTTGCATATACACATGCATTTACTAAAGGCAGCTCTAGTTGCAAAATACACTGTGAATCCACATAGATTTTTATTATTCATTCAATAAATATTTATTGCACTTGTTATGTGTCATGGGAATGAAGATTAGACCATCTCCTTGTCCTCAAAGAAGTAAAAGGGCTTTTAAACAAGAAAATTCAAGATATTCTTAGAGGCCAGAGGATAGAGTGAAGCACAGAGGAGGGAGCAGGGGGTTCCAGGGTAGAGGGGGCCGGGGAGGAGCAGAGAGGAGGGTCATAAGGCTCAATACGGGAGGTGAGTCAGGAAGGAGGCCCTAAAGGATGGCGGGGTGTTCGTCCCACACACAAAGCCAGAAGGAATTCCAAGGGCCATAAACAAGGGCATTGGAAGTTTAAAGCAGCTGGGATTTTGGAAATGGGCATGGGTTATTCTGATTGGTGCACATATGAGTGGATGTAGTGGGAGTAGGTGGCTGGAAAGGAGTGGCAGGAGACTGGGAAGAGATGGAGCTTAGGGACAGGCAGAGCTAGAGCAGAGACAGCCTTTTCTTAGTCAAGGGTATTTTGGTTTTAATAGAAACCAACTCAAGCTGCCTTGGGCTGCAAGGGGACCTTAATGAGAGGTTTGAATTATGGCCTTGCAACTCACTAAGCAAGCATGACCTTGGCCAAGTTATTTACCCCATCTGTGCCTTGGGTTCTTTATCTACAAAATAAGGAGAATTATAGTAGCATGTTTTTAAGAATCAAAAAAGTTAATACGTGCAACACACCTGGCCTATACCAAGTGCTTGATAATAACAGCTATTTTTGTTATTGTTTCTTAGAACTTAAGAATATCTGAACCTGATGGGAAGAAAGCCTAAATAAAATAATGCCTGGAAAGCTCTGGTACCGCAGGCAGCATTTTGTCTCTCTCTGCTCCTCTCCCTGCCTGGGATTCATTCCTCTGAGCCATTGCAGAGGATGGCTGCCCACAGCTCTGAAATGTTTACATATTCCTGGAATCCAGTTCATGAAGACTTGAACTGGGATTGATGAGTCTCAATCCAAATGCCTGTACTAGTTAATCTTGGCTTGTGTATCTCATGGTTTAAACTGAGGCCAAAAGGTTAGGGTAAAAACATGGTACAGTGGCCTGTGTCTCTTGAATAGCAAGAAACGAGGGCAGAAAAGAAATTCAATTTGGTTTGTAAATTTAACCATTTTCAGGTCTGAGCCAAAGAATAGGCTAATCTTTAGAAGTTTTAGAGCCACTGATAAGTATTTAAGGAATTTGGTGATCCTACTGATTTGCATCCTCCTTAAACTTTTTTTTTTCTGTTTTTAATTTGCACAGCCCTTCTCCTTTTAAGAATCTGATAGCTGCCAAATATCCATCCACTAACCAAAATGAGTTACATCTATACAATGGAATATCATTCAGCTATAAAAAATGTAGTACTGACACATGCTCCAACATGATGGACCTTGAAAACATTGTGATAAATAAAAGAAGCCAGAAATAAAAGGCTACATATTGTAATCCCATTTACATAAAATGTCCGAAAGAGACAAATCTATAAAGACAGAAAGTAGAATCATGGTTGTCAAGGGCTAAGGGGAGGAGACAATGTACAGAATGACTGCTAATGGATATGTGTTTCTTTTGGAAGTGATCAAAACATTTTGTAATTAGATAGTGGTGTTAGTTGTACAATCTTGTGAATATACTGGAAATCACTGAAATGTATCTTTAAAATGGTAAATCTTATATAGTATGCGAATTGTACTTTTTAAAAAAGTATCTGAGAACTGGATATTATGCCAGAATACCAGGTTCTAGTCCTCACACCTACACTATCTCATGTAATAGCCACCACTTGCCTTCCCTAGCCTTCCTTCCTTACCTATACATTGGGGGCAGGAGCTGAGCCAGGCTCTACCAGAGGTCCATTCCAGCTCTAAATTCTATGGGTAAGAAACTGGATGCATACTCCCTAAATTAGAGTCAGCTTCTTTCTTTTCAAACCTTCTGCCACTTGAGTCATCTCATTCTATTGCCCTTCTCAAAGAAAGAATTCTATCTTCTTCCCAAATCTTTAAATTGAACCTACTTTGGGCATATGAGATATACTAGAAACTTGAATGGATAATCTCATTTAATTCATCCAAAAATGTTGTAAACTGGGCATCATTGTTTTCCTAATTTTTTAAGTACAGACACCAAAGCTTGGGGAAGGTACGTATGTTGCCCGGGTTATCAAGAAGCAGGGCGAGGTGTGGAACCTTAGCTGCCTAACTCCAGAGGTGGTGAAATGAACCATCACAATGAACTGCCTTTCTCTACTAATTCATCCACCTTCGCCCAAACCTTATGCCCCTGAAAATTGCCTTCAGCAGTTTGTTGATTGATTAATTCAACCACTTTATATTTATCATGCCTGCTATTCTAGTAAGTGATTCTTCTCAAGTTAGTTATTTAGGAGTTGGGAAATATTCCTGAATTCTTTGTCATATGTCAAGTACAAACTAGATAAAATTATTTCTTGACGAAGGTAATGCTGGCATACCCAAATGTAACGAAGAAAGACCAACTTAGGTTAATACCCTGTAAATAGGAAAAATTAATAGCTACTTCATCTCTTGTCAGCTCTGTTCCGTGTATCCATTGACTAGAGTAATTTCTTTAATTAATCTAAAATCTTCTTTTTAAGTCCTTCTTAAAACTTCTAAATAATTTGTTTTATGAACATACTGCTATCCACCTAGATAAATGAGACCACCAAGTTAAAAAATTCTAATTCTGTTTTAAAGATAATGTTGAAAATACCAAATTTTTATGTTTTGCTTACTATTGATAAAAATTTGCCATGATTTACTGAATGTTTAACAGAAAAAATAAAAAATAAATATTTTGAATTTGTTCACTACATTTTCCTCCCAAAGTTGGACTTCATCAATCTTGCCATTTTAAGAGTTCTGTAACTTAATTGATTGGATCTAAGAAGCCTAATTATTACAGAAAAAAGAAACGAGACACACAGGAAATTACAAAAGTTTAAGTGAAAAACTGCTAAAATGGCTAATGCAGTAGCTGAGCAAGATTATCTAGGAATTGCAAAGCTCAAAAGTTTAATGTATACAAGGTCTAACAATTTGAAGTGGGGCTGTTGTTCATCAGAACAGCAAACCTAATTCTTAGGTTTTAGAGCCAGAATATCAAAAATTCAAACTGAGTAAAATCTCTAGCTTTTAGAGCAAGAATACTAAATATTGAGTAAAATGCATTTCAGCCTTGGAAAAAGAACAATTTTGTATGAAAGGATATTCAAACAGCCCTTCATTGAACCAACACAATGAGCCTTGAAGATTTACATGATTGAGCTGGAATTCAAAGCCAAAAGACAAGAGGGAAGCTTTTTTCTTTCTTCCTCTCCCTGGGATGCACAAAGAGATATCCATAATTAAACACACTTCCTAGGGCAGCATTTTCTTATATTGACAAGCAAAATGAGGTATTTCAAATCAGGCATTACTGGCATATAGTCATCTTTTGCATAGCTATTGTTTTAATGTATTTCTGTCTATTGTTGGCCAGTGAGGCATGCATTTTAAAGAATTCTGGCTTTGCATACGAGACTATAGTTATGTTAGTAGAATTACATTTCTACAACAGTATCTTAAGAATAAATATGGCCTTATTTTTGTTGATCCTATACACATTTTATTTTCAAAGGAGAGTGGCTATAATTTAGTATAATTAGCACAATTAAAATTAACTCTATGCAGAAAAAAACTTTCAGAAGTACCTATTTAGATTCAACTATATTCTTTACTTTGACTTATTTATCACAGCTGGTTAAACATATCAGACACTAATCCTATGATATGTTGGAAAAATGCCAAACAAACCATGTTTGCTTAACATTCCATCAAAAAAGTCAGAGACTAATGATAGATTATGTATTCAATAACTTTTTGTTCTAGATCGAAGAATGTCACATTACTTCAACCTGTTTTTACCACAATTACTAAACTACCAAAAGTAGCAATTTTTTTGAATGTTACCTCTGTAAGTTTCCCCTACTCTCCTACCTGTACCCTAACCAAACTTTAATCTTCTTGATTTGGTTCTTAAATTCTAGAGAATATGTTAAACTTAAATACCTCAAAGTTAATGGTTTTTTCCTCCAAAGTAACCACTTTATCTAAAAAGATATTTTATCTCTTATTTTCATTCAAAACATTATTTATCAAGATTAACTTTGCATAACAATATACAGGCATATAACTAAAATTTTATTTTTAAAATTATTTACCACTATCACATAAATACATAAAATTATTTGGATATTACTAGAACTTTAAAAAGATCACACATATCTATCCATCCATATAAAAATCATGTCCTATAAAAATGTCAAGTGTCTAGTGGGAGACCTGAGCATTTGGTTATGGAAGTCAAACTATCATTAGCGGGCTCTGTCCATGTTTGGAAGCTTCTTTGGACCGTCAAACCAATGATATAGGGTTGATAGTGATAAGAAGGCTAAGTGCAATGTAAGGTAATCAAAATACATTCTTACTCAAGTAAAAACTGCCTTTTTACAGCTGTCAAAGTCACCACAGAAAATGTCCTGAAGCCTGGGTTTCTTAAACAATTTCTAACAATTTCTTTCTTGGTCGTTTGTCTTACGAACTAAAATCTGAGGCAATATGATACAGGGGCTTGTGCATTAATACAGCACTGCTGCTCTTTCACTAGATCAGGGAGGTGTGGTTGGAGAGAAAGCAGGGAAAGCAGGGTCCCGTGGTCCATGGTGAGACCCCATAGGTCAGGTGTGATTTGCTGCAAAGGACAACCTGAGACACAGCATTACAGTCTGATGGTCAATGTGGTCAATTTGGCAGGAAGTAAATTAATTCTAACCCCACTGGGTGGGGGCACAGAAGCAATTGAAGCAATTTCTCATCTTAGTCAAGATTAACTCACTGATACAGAGGAAGCATCAGTAGAATCAATTGTGGGAATCTGAGGTGAGCAAAATGGGGGTGGGAGGACTGAGTATTATTCCATAGATGAGGAAATTTAGACGCAGAGAGATGAAGTGGTTTTCCCAGGAACATCCCGCTAACAGGTAGCAGATGAGGGTCTGGCACCCAGGTCTCATCCCTTGCATACCCCAGGGCTTCACCCACCATGCCCAGGGGTCGGCTCCCAGCAGCCTTTGGCTCTCTTTCTCTTTAATCACTGTGATACCAACTCCTGAGGTTTTCACTTTCCATTCCCTTAAATACTCTTCAAGCACAGGAATAATCTGGGAAAGGAGCTGTACAGCAAGGGTTTGGCCATGACCACTTTGCCACTTTGAGATGGGAGTTGGGGGCAGAGAAAAAACAGGAGAGAACTCATGCAAACAGCATCAAAATTTTTTAGATGATATCAAATGGTCCCGGGCAAAGTTCTTAATTGCTCTGGGGCATTCATTCCTCATTTGAATGCTGAGAATAATAATAGTAAGCTCTGTATAGATATGTTTTGATAATTAAATGAGATAATATATGTAAACTCTTTAGCTCAGTGCCCAGCTGGGTGGTTTACCTGAGGGTTATGTGCCAGGCATTTTATATGTTCTTTTGAAATACATGTATAACACACTTAGGAATGATCTTTAGTGATTTTCCTTATTGAAAGCCTTTAACTTGACAAGTGATAGTTACTTAATTCAGCCAAGTCCTTTCACATCATCTCAACTTACGTACACCTGATTCATTACACTTCAGAATTGTTTCTTGACCCCTCCATCTATTCCCCCAGAAAGTATATACAAGTCCTGGACTAAGGATCAGCTGCTTCAGTTATCAAGACTTATAATTTTGGAAAAGCTAATTTTATTGAGTGTTTTCTATGTGCTAAAGGCTTTACATAAATCAACTCCTTTAATCCTTAGGAATGCTCCACATTTTATAAAGCAAGTGCCATTATCATCATCATTTCATACATGAAAAAATTAAACTTAGAGGAGTTAAGCGATTTGGCTGACACATGCAACTAATAAGTGGTGGGGACTGGATCTACCAGCAGGTCTACACGTCTCCACAGCCCAAAATCTTACCCCTCCACATATGGTACCTGCTTGCTGCCAATGCCAGCCTGAACCCGGATTCCTTACGTGCCCTGTCATATGAGTCTCTGTAACCACAGGACAGTCTTTCTGCATCCACTCCTGGGCACTACAGCTTGGTCTCAATACTAACCCCAGAGTGATCTCTTTAAAGTGAAAGTCTGGTCAATTCACTCCTCAGCCTAAAACCCTCCATGGTTCCCCCTTCTCTTCAGATAAAGACACAAAACTTACAATACCCTGAAGGATCTGACTCTGGTCTCCTATCCAGCCTTATCACGATCTGTCTTGATTCCAAGTCCAGCTACTCCAAGGTTTTCTATCAATTCCTAGAACATAGACAGCCTCTTCCATTCTGAGGCCTTTGCACCTGCGGTTCCCTCCTTTAAGTATGCTTGTCCCCACCTTCCCTAGACCTTTACCTAAATAATGCCTCCTCCTTCAGACGTCAGCTCAAGTATCATTTCCTCAGAAAAGCCTTTCCTAGCTACACCCCACTTTACTCAAGACTAGATCAAGATTTTTTCTGTCATACCCTTTCCTAATACTCAGTATACTGTATTTCTTTGCCAGCCCCTAGCAAGGTTTGCTATTACGTATTTACACGGTCATTTAATCAATATTTCTTCCCACTAGAGTAGTGGTTCTCACACTTTAGCATGCCTCAAAATCCCTTGGGAGTGTGATCACTGGGTCTCACCCGTGGAGTTTCTGATTCACTACATCTGGAGTGAGGCCTGGAACTATGTAACTACAATTTTCCAAGTGATGCTGCTGCTGCTGGACTGGAGACTAACCCAGTACAGTGGTTCTCAACTCTGGATAAACATTAGATTCACCTGGGGAGCTTTAAAAATTACCTATACCCAAGCCTTGCCACCAGGGGTTTTGACTGAATTTGGCTAGGGTGGAGCCCAAGAGGTTTTATTCCAAATATTGCAGACTTATACAGATAAAATTATTTGTTTATCTAAAACTCAAACTTAACTGGGTGTCTTGTATTTTTATTTGCTAAATATGGCAACCCTACTTATGGATCCTGCTGTAACACATCAGGTAATATGTAATATATTTATGCACATATATTATGTACGTGATCGTAACCCGACCCTTCATCTCTGCAGATCACAAAAAGAGTAAGGCAAGTACATGAAATTTTTAGACCTAGGAGGAATTTTTTTCCTGAGGTTTACACCTCAAAAGTTGTAACCAGCAGATCGTAGAATGTTATCTGAAATCTTTTTAAAATAGGGCAAATTCTCAATGTCAAATAATTTAACGTGATTAAATGACTTCCAGGTTCCCTTAAGCCCTCACCTTGGGCAGAGTAACAATGGAGCATCAACACTGTTGCTCTGACATCAGTCAAGTAGTCACCTGGGCAGACCTACTACTGCTGGGACTTGACACAGAGCAGGTGCCCTTTCACACATCAAAAGTAAATAAAAATTATTGATTTAATACACAACACCCACAAAAAAATTAAGTGAACACATGGCTGTCTGTGGTAATGCAATCCCACCTTACACCTATGGAAGAAGTCTAGCATAAGTTTCCAATTTTAGAGTAAAAGCAGTGATTTCATGTCTTACATAAACTGATATATTTGCATTTTTGATGCTGTGAAGAAGCTACTTTATCCCAGCTTGGCATATTTACAGCATTATGGATAAACTAGAGATTTCCAAATGGAGAATCCTCTGGGATTAGTGGCCATCGTGTAGCCTTCTGCCTCTCCACATAAGTAACCTGCCAGGTCTCTGATTTAAGGACAAAAACTCCATATAAGTATTTTAAATATTAAATGGCATTCTCTCATAAATACTCATAGAAACCAGTCCTTTTAACAAATACTGCTATCTTCTGCTTTATACAATGCATACTTGCCAAACTTAGCATGACATTTCTCACTCACCACAGCAACTTAAGTGACAGAACACGGGAATTCACAGGAACCCCACTAGACCAACTGTGTTAGTGGCAGTAAATGAAAAGAGGGATAGAAAGAATGTCACACCAAGTTCATGGCTGACTACACATTTAATGACTTATTGCAATTCACCTGACCTCAAGCAAACACACAAAAATTACTTCAGATTATTTTCTCTGAACTAATAAATATCTAATACTTTTAAAACAGATATTTCCAAAAAAAGATGTATAACTATAAAATATCCACAATTGCTGATTTCTTTTATCAGGATGGCTTACCAAATCCAAAAGCATTAGAACCGCCAATGCTCTGAGAAGCCTGAACACTTGTAGATGTGTATAGTCCTGTCACCAGCAAGCCGTCAAAGAAGGTGCTTGTCGAAATTGTCACTGAAATACAGGGGGAAAAAAACCTTAATTAATACAGTCAGAATAATGAGATATATTTCTGACATGTTAGACATTGTCAAAACAATCTGTACTTATTAGTAGTAAATTATTTTATACTATCCCTACTTAGGATATTTTTTATATTAGAAATTACAGAGGAGCAAAAAGAAGCTCAGAGCTCCAATGTCTATAATTGCTGGCCCTAAATTTAGTACATCAGTCTCCTTTCCACATTCATTTACACATTTCCTGGCTATGTGAAAAATCATCTGAAAATAATGTAGTATTGAATAGATGGTTTCCCCACCTCCACTACCACCCCTGAAGGCAGTCAAAGGCATTGCTGGCATTTTGGCATTGTGATTAAACACTTTTCTTTTTAAAGTATTCCATACTGTGGGAAACAATTTTACATCAGCTGAAAAAAGAACATTAAGATGCACTGCATTTCTTATTGTGAGTCTACATTTCATAGATGAGTTCCCTGAAGTTTTTCAACAAAAGCAGACTAATTTACATGAAGACAGTCAGCCCTTTTCCTCTTGTGAACAAGAAAGGAAGACCATTGCATGCTTCAAGCCTTAGAAAAAGGTCAACAAGAGGAGTCCAAATGGTTTTATAATCAAAGTATCACGATGATCCTGGGAAGAAATGGGCCAAATTAAATGGATCTGTATGCTATTCGGGTTTGGCTTCTTAAAATTTTATCTTGCTCACCACCCAAAAAATTGATCATAATTTCCTGTTTGACATGATAACATTTTCTCCTGCATAGGTTTTATAAGATCAAGATGACGCCATCTGTAGGAAGCCCCAGAGGAAGATGTTAACATTTTTTTGGTAGTACACAGTACAAGGCTGTCATCATGCTTGGTGGCAATAAGGAGAATGGCCAGAGTCACATTTACTTTGATGAGAATGTTTAAATTAGACTCCAGAAAATCCAGTGAGTAGAGCTGGTCTGAAACATCCATATTATAAGACACAAAACAAAACACATATATTAATAGAACAGTCTAGCATCATGCTACCTGCACAATGGCATTTGATGTTGGAAAGAATCACCTTCCCTTCTTTTAGTAAAAAATAATAGTTAATATTTTTGAGCTCTGGCATGTAATTCTCAGGTAAACTACTCAGCTGGGCACTGAGCTAAAGAGTTTACATATATTATCTCATTTGATTATCAAAACATATCTATACAGAGCTTACTATTATTATTCTCAACATTCAAATGAGGAATGTATGCCCAGAGCAATTAAGAACTTTGCCCGGGACCATTTGATATCATCTAAAAAATTTTGATGCTGTTTGCATGAGTTCTCTCCTGTTTTTTCTCTGTCCCCAACCCCCATCTCAAAGTGGCAAAGTGGTCATGGCTGAACCCTTGCTGTACAGCTCCTTTCCCAGATTATTCCTGTGCTTGAAGAGTATTTAAGGGAATGGAAAGTGAAAACCTCAGGAGTTGGTATCACTGTGATTAGAGAGAAAGAGGGCCAAAGGCTGCTGGGAGCCGACCCCTGGGCATGGTGGGTGAAGCCCTGGGATATGCAAGGGATGAGACCTGGGTGCCAGACCCTCATCTGCTACCTGTTAGCGGGATGTTCCTGGGAAAACCACTTCATCTCTCTGCGTCTAAATTTCCTCATCTACGGAATAATACTCTAATCATCAGTCCTCCCACCCCCATTTTGCTCTCCTCAGATTCCCACAATTGGTTCTACTGATGCTTCCTTTGTATCAGTGAGTTAATCTTGACTAAGATGAGAAATTGCTTCAATTGCTTCTGTGCCCCCACCCAGTGGGGTTAGAATTAAGTTACTTCCTGTCAAATTGATCACATTGACCATCAGACTTTAATGCTGTGTCTCAGGTTGTCCTTTGTAGCAAATCACACCTGACCTATGGGGTCTCACCATGGACCACGGGACCCTGCTTTCCCTGCTTTCTCTCCAACCACACCTCCCTGATCTAGTGAAAGAGCAGCAGTGCTTTATTAATGCACAAGCCCCTGTAGACTCCTCACTATTCCTTTACGCTTCTGCTCTGCATCCTATTTCCAAGATTCTGAAAAATGTATTTTATTGGTTTGGGAATGAGGCAAACATGAATCTGAATCTCACCTGTCCCCACCTCTGATTAGTATGTGACCTTAGGGTAGTCTCAGATTCCTCATTTACAAAAGGGGATGAAATACTATCAAGTTTACTGTAAGAATTAAAAACATATCTATTATCTATCAATGTGTCTATTTCCTTAACACACTGCCATGCATACAGTAAACAATCAGTAAAAGTTAGTTTCCTTTTCCTGCCCTGTCTCAGACCCTGAAGCCCTGCTTTGCTCTTCCCTTCCTGAGAACAGGAGTCCTGTACAGACCTCCTGGCACCTTCCTCACCAAAGGTCCGGGCATATGCAGTCATTGGACCGCCCACATCCTAGTCCTGCTGCCCACCAGAGTTCTCCACCACCACCCCCACTATTTCATCGCTGACCGTGCTCCCCACCAAGTCCGAACTCTGCTGTCAGAGCACCCAAGACAAGTGAGCATCCCCAGCTTGTTATTGATTCGCCCTCCCTTCCAAAAGACTTTCTTTAAGTATCTACACAGTGTTTGTATATTTAAAAGAGAAGCTAAATACTCTTAGAGAAAGGGCTGA
This sequence comes from Cynocephalus volans, assembly GCF_027409185.1. Taxonomy (NCBI): domain Eukaryota; kingdom Metazoa; phylum Chordata; class Mammalia; order Dermoptera; family Cynocephalidae; genus Cynocephalus; species Cynocephalus volans. Next base: position 50,644,613 of record NC_084465.1, on the reverse strand, counting down.
GAATGAGAAGCATGGGTTGCAGCTCTCAGTCTTTCCTCTACTGCCCTCTTAAATTCAGTTCTGATCCCAAACAGGCATGTCCCACCTGGCAAAACGAAAGCCTTGCGGTGTCTACTGTGATAATTAATTCAATTTATTGATAACATGTACCTAGCCAGTGATACTGTAATCTGTTAAAGATGTGCATCTATGAAGCTGCCTGGACAGGCTGTGACTCATTTGGGTACCGAGATGACCAAGGTCTGCTGTGTCCATCCAGGCTGTTAACCCCTTGCCAGACCTCCCTCTCTCCTGCCACCCAGTGCCTCTCCTGCCCCAGAGGGGGGAACAAATTCTGATTTTAACTCCTCCACACACCAAAATACCTGTTTCAGATCAGTTCTTATCTTTATATAGATTCTCAGGTGCTGAACCAGCAAGGTCTGGTAAAAACAGCCCAGAAGTAAGAGGACTGAATTTTATTCCCAACATGAATATTAATTTGCTACGTCAGATTGAACAAGGTTTTCTCTCTGTCTGGTTCTACTCCTAGTGGTGATAAGAGTACCTATTATTCAGTAGCCTCACTGGTAGGCGTGCTTAATTATGTGAAAAATCATTTCTAAATGCTGAGTGTTTTAGAATAAAAATGGAATTACTAAGAAAAATGCTTATAACTCAGAGTGTCTTGGTGTTAAATACCATCCATAAACTGACTACTCCCGAATTTCTATATCCAGAAACCTCTTTGCCAGCTCCAGACCTATACCAGGCTGCTGCTCAACATCCCCACTCAGATGTCCAAGAGACATCTCAACCTTAACACGACCAACACTGAATGCCCCACCCCCACCCCAAAACCTGCTTCTCCAGCAGCCTTCTCCAGCTTAGTTGGTGGCATCTTTCCTGTTGCTCAGGTCAAAAACCTCGGAGTCGACTTTGGAATCACCCTTCTCCCATATCCACATCCAGTCCACCAGTAAATCCTGCTGGCTCTGCCTTCCAGTCATACCCAGACTCTGACCACTTGCCGCCCTGTTCTGTGATACCATCGTCTCTCCCACAGATGATTTCACTGGACATCAATCTGGTCTTCCTGGTTCCACCCTCACTTCGCTACAGTCTATTTGCAGTATGAGGCAGAGGAATTCTTTTAAAACATACATCTTATCAATCATGTCACTCTCCTCCTTTCGTTTTACCAAAGTCACAGTCTATACAGTGGCCCGCAACGTCCTATGTGATCTGCCTCCATTCCCTCCGTTCTCATCTCTCTCCTTTTGGCTCACTCTGCTCCGGGCACACTAGCTCCTTGCTATTGCTCAGATATATCAGGTCTTTGCACTAGCCATTTCCTCTGTCTTGGACTCTCTTCTTCCAGATACTATGGGCCAATTCCCTCACCTCCTTCAAGTTTCAGCTCAAATGTCACCCTCTCAATGAAGACTGACTTAACCACACTATTTTAAATTACAGACAGTCCACCTGCCCACCTGTTCCCACAGTCCTCACATTCCCAGTCTCCCTTATTTGACTCTACTTCCCCCTTTTTAAAAATAATTATGACCTTGTAACACACTATATTGATATATCTACTTATAATATTTTTTGTGTATTACATTTATTGTCAGTCTCATTCTGTAGAATGTAGTCTTCATCAAGACAGGTATCTCTAGTTTTTTGTTCAATGATATATCTCAAATGTCTAGAACAATTCCTGACACTTTCAACTGCTCAATAAATATTTAGTGAATTATTAATGAATAACTCATTCATATAAAAGTTGTGTAGGATTGTCTTATCTTCTACTTATTTCCAGGGGAGAAATATGTTGTAAACCCTAGACTTCCTTTGTCAGATGAATCCCACTCGGAAAAGCCACATGGAAAAAAAAGAAAACAGAAAAGTTGGCTACTTAAATATGTAAAATGCTTTCCAGAGTGCAAGACAGATCGTGCAGAGAGAAACTGACTAAAAGACCTGCTAAAGACATTTGTGAAAAAGTTAGGCCAACTTAAATTCCCACATGCTGCATGTTTACACGAGTCATCTAAATAAAAAGTTCCCTGGTTTGAAATGAATTGATATAATCTTTTTTTCTGCATGCTAGAGTTGGGAATTTCAAGTATTTTTTAGGGAAAAAATGACATTTGCCTTTGGAAAAATGCTACTTGACACTGTGGAATACACATTCCTTTTCCTCCTTTAAACAGATGTAATGCATAATCCTTACATGAACTAGTAATCAGTCTCTTTTTTTAAGAAAGAGGAAATGTTGCCCAGACTCTATGGGATTTAAGACATACCTTTCTCATCACCAGGTTATGAGTCCAATTTCTGTATTTAAAAAGCATCGGACACAGTTTGGATTCCCTGTTAGCATACAGGAAATTTCAGAATGTCTACAGCCCACATGTTGGTATTGAACAGAGTTCCAGTAGTGAACACATGAGCAGTCTGAGCAAACATGCTGAAAACTTTACAGCAAGGCACTTTGACTTGGAAACTGTCAAGAACACCCTTTTCTCTGCTTCTCTCTTTCCCTTTCACTCAAATGCTTCCACTTATCTCTACTTGCAGCCTCTAGTTCATGTGCCAGAATTTCACAAATAATTGTCTCAGGCATTGAGGCTGCTCCGGCTACAGTGCTCCTTAGCTGTTGTTACCTACATCATTCTATCGTCAGCCCCTGCAGGTACTGGTTTTCACTTGGCCTCTCCCCTCTCTTTGCCCTCTAGTGTCTTCCTGATTCCCTTCTATTGAGCTGAGTCTTACTCTCCATGTGCACTGGCTCTTATTCTTCCTATGTGCCCGACTTGACTTTCTTCCCTCTAATTTCGCAGGGACTCACCCTCCAAGCACTATTTTAGCTTCTCTAGTCTTAGCTCATCACTTACATCCATAACCTGCTGCCACCCAGGCAACTGGAAAAATCTTCTTGAAAGCAAAAAGAGTGAATTATGATAAATTAAAGGAAAAGTTTACTATACACAGTACTAATACGGCTCATGATAGAAAAAGAACTGAAGCTCACATTTGTGAATGTAAAATTGTTTTAATATGCATATGAACTAGAAGGAAAGCTTACAACTTTCATGGTTTTCATACCTTTAAGATAAACAACTGTTAGGCTACATGTGTCTAATTGACATCTAAGTCCAGTTAATAAGCAAACCCTTCATGCTCTTTCCAAGATTACCAGCCAAATGCCCTGATTAATGTAAAGATGGGGAACAAATAACATTTACCAAGTTTCAATTCAGTTTTAAACAAGTTTATTATAAAATATGAACAATTGCTGAGTCTAAGTAGTTAGTATACAGATGTTTGTTATTGCTGGTCTTTTAACTTTCATTTTAGAAAAATTTCATATTAAAAAGTTGGGAGAAGAAAGAATTTTATTATAAATGCACTTGGGATGAGCAAACTAACCCAAACAATAAAATGCACTAGAAAGTACATAATACATTCAGACTCCAAGAATTAAGCAACATATATGATAGATAGATAAATAATTGAATACCTTCTATGAGCCAAGAACTGTGTTAGCACTATAATTCAGGTTTTATTAACTAGAAAGGCAAAAAGATATTTACAACTAGTTCCCCTTGACAAAAATATTTATTAATTCTATTTGACAACTGATCAATTCTGAATATTTAAAACAAATTAAAAGGTATCATCACTTATATCGTATAGGACCCAGTTATCCATTTCAGACACCAAGGGTTTATGTAAAATCATCAAATAATAATATGATACCTTTAAATAGGTGAACAGCTAATTTAAAAATCCAAGGCTTTACAAATTTTCATGGTAAAATCTATAAAATTCTTTCTCAGAGGACTTTTTCTCCCTTAGAGTCAATTTTTATACCTTTCATAGCTTTGCATTAAAATGTAAATAGAACTGGCTACTTTAAATAAAGAGAAAAAATATCAATATTATGAATTGCAAACAGAATTTTGAACTTGCCAGTACATTTTAGGGGAAAATAAAGCATGCATGTCATTACCTAAAATCAGAAAGCAAGTTGGTCTTATCAGATCACATCATTCCCTTGTTCAACAAACATCTCTAGCTTCCTATTGTCCATAGATTAGAACCCTACATCTTTAATGTGGTTTCAAAGACCTTCGAGTGGTGGCCATCAAATCTCTCCAATCAAATTTCTCCATTTTAGCTGAATGACTTCCCCATAGTAAACCTTTTGTTAAAATCCCACCCATTCTTCAAGAACAGGCTCAAATGCCATCTCTCTCATGAAGTCTGTTCTGACCTACAAGGGAAAGCCACCTCTCCATCCTCAAAGAGCCCAGAACTCTCAGAAACTGTACAGCACTTGATCACATTCCGCTGTCCCCAGAGCTTGGCTCAAATGAGGAGCTCAACCAACGTTTGTTGAATTCAACCATATAGAAACATTTGCTACAACATAAAATTCCATATAAAAATAAATAAAATATGTATAATAGAGACTATAATGTAGCCAACGTAATTAAATTTGTGAAATCTAACATCTCTTCTACAGAAAGAAAGGACCAGTATTATTCATAGACATATATGAAAAATGAAGTTTTCCTCAAAAAGAAAACAAAAATCAAAAATAACGCAGTATTTTATTATAGCACTCAAAAAATCAGAAATGTCAGAAAATGTTGGTTGAAATTTTGCCATAATTTTAACCATAATAGTGTTTCTTTTGCATATATGGACGCTGTGTGTGAATATATATGCATATTTTATGTACATACCAAATTAATCTTCTGATAAAATTTTGTCACTAAGATACCGTATACCATTATGCTCACTCTAAAGTTACTCTGCCATTTTCTCAAATAAGAAATAAGGGATCAAAAGGCTGAGGAGGTTATACATATCTCTCCCACATCTGTGTTAAATTGGCAATGAGCTTAGCACCAGGAGACTATGAATATGGATTGCTGGGTTGTGACAGCAGAATGAAAACATGAATTACGGACACAATTCAATTCTTATCAGTGGTTCAAAGAGTACCTCTGTCTCGAAATGACTAATTACAGAGCCAGTTATTATCTATTATAGCTTCTATTAAATGTTCCCAACAAGACCCTAATACCATTCTTGCAGAAAATCACTGTAAGATGAAAGACTGGAAGAAAATAAATTTAGACATTTAATGCTGTTTGCATTTCATCCTAAAGCTTCTGGCCTATAAATGCTCTATGGTCCATTAAATTTTGATCATTTCAAGCATATTCCATTGCTACTTTATACAAAAGACCTTTAATATGTGCAGAAAAGAAACATATTACATAATATTTGAAATGGTGTTTCCATCTTTTTTCAAGATTACAACTATCAGAGGACAGCAAATTGCAAAAATGCTGAAATTAGTATTTAAGTATTAGTAATGATGCACCGATTGCAAAGAGTTCCCATTTCTCAATTTTATATATTTTGAAGATGAAAAACACCAGCAGAATCTAATATTGTCAATATTAAAAAACAAAACAAAAAACCAAAAATCATCACCACATTTTGCCTTATGAACAGAAACTCATTTGCCATTTGAATACAAAACAGATTAAATAGCCTGAGGAAATAAACTGAGTTTATTTGCTGCAAAATTTCATCAACACTGTGTGTTTAACTACTCTTTCTTCTTTAGTTAAACTGCCACTAGCTCTGGGTGCCAAATAGAGACCATCAAAAAATACATTATAATTTCCTTTCAAAACCTCTGTAAGAACATAACCCCTGAACTCTTTCTCATTACCTGAATTAATTCCATTTTGACATGGTTTTATGTGGTTTTCAAATATTAAGTCAGGCATCTCAAAATAATAACATTGCCAAACCGAAAACAAGAAAGAAAAAAAATTCATCTCAGTAAATATGTAAAAGATGAATGACTGGAGGTCAAGATTCACTGAGGGAGAACATGAACCACAGTAGTGAACTGAGCACTGTATCTTAATGTCATCAGACCAGGAATAAATGAACTCTGGTCAGCCTTTTGTAAGGGGTAGAGAGAGATCACTCATGCCTTGCCTATTTATTCCAACAACTAACGATAAGGGGCATGCTAAGGAAGGATCTGGCTGCCCACCTAGTGCAGCCTCTTGCCCATCTCTAGAGAAGCATGCTGTATACCACACCACCCTTTCCTGCTTCCATGAGTCTTTATTAGATGGCTGACCTACATCATCGCTAGAGCTCTTTACCCTCATGTTTAGAGGCACCTCCTTAATAATAATAGCTATGCAATATTTGAACACTATATGCCAGGTACTCTTCTAAGCCCTTTATAGGTATTATTTAATCTTTTCAATATCCCTCTGAGTTATCTCTACTATTATTATACCCTTTTACCTATAAGAAAGCTGAAACAAAGGGGGAAAGGGGCTAAGTAACATGCCTTACCTGGCATGTAAAAGGTGGTTCTATGAGTAAGAAGCCATGCTCCCCATCCTGGATGGTGTGCATTAAATGCAGCAGCCTCCTGGCATACCTGAGGGGGTGGCAGAGGTTTGGTCTTCCCTAGGAAGGCAGTGGTACAGGGCGCTCCCAAGCTTTGAATACACGGGGTTCGTCTCCTGGGAGTGTGCCCAGCAGGCTGCGCTGTAGAATGCATTTAACCTGGTGTCTGCCGCACCAACTGTTATCACAGCTGTTCATTATTATTATTGTTACTCCTTTCTTTTTCATTTCATACGGACCTAAACTGTTCCTTGGGGGATACAGGAAGGCCATTAATATGGCCTCCAGAGAGGACTAAATGCAGCGTGATGGAGGACTAAGTTGAAGATCAAACTAAGAAGGGCAAAGAGCCCTGGATCGGCTCACCTCTGAAAGCAGGGGAGAATCCCAAGGCAAACACCCTCCAGCTTTGTCTCCACTTGAAAGGAGGGGGAAAACCGAGCATGATCCAGGAATTGTGGCAGGAGCAGAAGATCCATCATATGCAAAATTTAATGATATAATAAAACACTTTCTAGGGTCTGGGAAATGCTCTTTCCTGGCTGGAAGAGGGATCTAGCATCTCTGTGGAACCCTATTACAATATATTTATTACAGATTCAGAGATTCAGATGAACCACACGTAGTCTCTAAGTCTTATCTTCTGGCACCACCAGTAATAAAATGAGATCCACTGAGATTTTTCCCTCCTTTAAGTTCTTCTTAGGAGATAAAACGGGTACAGTCAAATGTGTTGGTGAATTCATTATTTTAAAATTAAGCCCTTTGGAAGCAAGTTTAAATGACAGCATCTGGTGAATATAAATCTTCCTGTTTTTCAGTCCCTTCACATTGCCTTTTTCTGTTCTTTACTTCCCAAGTCTGTCTGTCTCTCTCTCTCCACTCCCTGCCCCACTCCCCGCCCCCCACACACATGTACACACATGCTCAGCATTTCTGAAAACATTAACCTTGGAGTAAAGTCTCACATATTTTATTCAGATGAAACCCCTTTTCTATATGTGGAGATCTATGTTAGAATGAAGCATCTGAAATGAGGTCCTGAACAATAGTTTTGAAATCTCCTGAAGACTGTCCTATCGACCCTAAACACAAATTCCTTAATTAGTGATCTTGTATATAAAGAAGAAAAATATAATTTTGTAATGCTCTACTCTATATCTAGTCCCAATTACACTTAAAGCAGAAATAATTTTAATCATCCACTTTTGGCTTTTATAATTTAATTCTGAATATTTAAAAATTTTTCTACAAACAATGATATGTTTAGTTTCTAGAATCAAAAATATTTTTTTATATATGACATTTTATTATTATAATTTAGAGAAAGGTTGCCAAGAGTTATTGGTATTTGTGATTAATCTCTGACCTTATTTTTCATGTGTTACTTTTATATGAGGCCGGATGATACTCATACATGAAAATTTCATATTGTTGGCCCTGCACTCAATAAATTATTAAAGTGATGTGAATAGGAACGTGGTGTTCAGGCTTTCAGCAATTTTTACCTTTTTGTTCTTTCTTTTTTAAAGGAAAGACTATCTTGTCTATAACTCATCATAACTGTAAAATTTAAGCAAAGATTAGTCTTTAAAAAAATCATTTGGGGAGACTTATCCCTCCCAACCTTCTACAAGAAGTTCTAAGAATGTTTTTCTTTTGAGGCATGGATGTTAAGCTTTTCTAGGCTGAGAAAAATAAGCCTAGTAATTCTCATAGGCACAAGTATAGGCAAATACGTTACAGTAAAATGCACAGATGCCTAGAGAATAAACAAACATCTGATTTCTTTGCAAGATAATCAGGTGTTTAAAGCTTTTTCACAATCAAAAAGGCCTATAATTGTTTTGTTTCTATCTATGTTTTCTTGGGGTTTTTTTCTTTCTTTCTTTTTTTTTTTTTTTTTTTTGGTTTCTATGTTTTCTTGGTTTTGTTTTTTCCTTTTGAACGTGAAGTGTGCCCCATCCATCCAAAATGTGGTTATCTAAAAGGTAACTAAAGAAAATTTGAACTCATGTAATAAATCACAGGGTAACCCCTAATAATGCCCCAAGCTGTTCAAAACATAAATATATGCTTTTGATTTTAGTTTTACATAATACACCCTTAAAATTTTAAAAATATTTTTATATTTGCAACAACTATGTGCTTGTTCAAGAAAATGCCAAAAGTGACATTGCTGATACTCTGTGTATGTTATATATCTGTTTGTAAAATGAATAATCAACATTAATAATTAATAATTGATAGAATTCCTATAGACATAATTAAACTGAATGTAGCTGTAAAAATATTACAAGATTTCTAAAAAGAGTTTTTCCATAGTTTTTATTCTTTTTTGGTACTTTCATATGCTCATCTCAATATGTTTAAACTAATTAAAAACAACTTTCCTAAAAAACCAAAGAATTCATTTAAATATACACTGAGTATATTATACATATGGTATACGTATGATTAAACTAACTATAAAACTCTATAACTAATTTATATTAAACAAATAAAAATTCTCATTTACTTATGTGTGTGTGTGTATTTGCTCAACTCATTTATTTATTAAACAAATATTTATAAAGTTCCACTCTTCATACTGGGGATAAAATGGTGAGCCATTTGTACATTTACAAAACTAACCTTTGAATAATTGTTCCTATCCCTTTTCAGAAGAATCCCTATTCCATATTTCAAAATCCAATTCATAAAATCCAGAATTTCTACTGCTAACATTGAAATTCACAAAATAATGAATTGAGTGATACAATAGAGAAATATTCAGGTAGTAGCACAGCCAGATGTTTTTCTAACATCTTATAACTAAATGACTTTCTAAATTTTTAGATTAGAATAATCACTAAATAAGAATATAACTTAAATGACATTTACATTGATAAATGGCATCTGATAGTTATTTGATAAATTATACAAGAAAGAATAAATGCATAGCTAAATTGTAATTATATATAATATTTCTATGGATAAGATGGAAAATGCTGCATTTTATATTTTACAACATGGCACTTAGTATGATGAGTCTTAAAATCCCTCTTAAAATAACAAAGTCTCTTGCAGGCTAGTATAAATTTGCATTGTCAATACAGCCAGCCATAAGACAGTTTTTCCAAGAATAAGGATAAAGAAAATCTCCAGGTGTGAATAATCATCAGGAAATGTCTTGAGGCCTAGGAGTATAGGAAAAGGGTAAGTGATTAGTTATCTAAAGATTGTTTAAGTAAAAGGATTTTTGCAAAGGACTAAGTATGCTTTGCAGCTGTGGTATACCTCATTTTCTGGTACAGGATTTCTAAGCAAATCTTAATCCAGCCTTAGCACATATTTGTTTTTTTGATCTAAATTCTTAAGTTGATCAGTTGATTTTGATTTGTTGATTTGATCTAAATTCTTAAGTTGAAGACTTGGCATAGAAAACTAGAGTTGGATGAAAGGCAAACACATATAAACACATATATCGCTTGCAAGTACCCACATTTGTATACAGAAAAGCTTATTTAAATATAATTCTAAATAGAATTAAAAATTTTGGTTAAAATATCTATTCAACATAGATGGATTTATATAAGTGTCAACCTAATAAAAAATTACTTTTTCATCAAATAATGAGTATTTGGTAGAAATATTAGCCAACTAAATTCTCCCAAAGATCATTTTACTTCTATAACTAAAACTTCCAATCACATGAGAAGATTGTTAAAATTCAGATTCCTAATCCCCTCAGGGATTCTGATTCTGTATGATTGGAATCAGCATGTTTAACAATGTCCACCTCAGGTGTAGTTTGTGTAGGTGGTCCTAGGGTAGACCAATTACAGTGATATGAAAACCTCCAGATTGATAGCTCCTGGGAAACAGAATTTCCAGTGAAGGCTATCCTGGGACTAAAAATTATAATTGAACTGAATTGAGACTACATTAAGAATTCCACTACAGTAAAAAGCTACTTTGCCTTTTATTATACAGCCGTTTCCTCCTAGTACAAATAATGTTTAACAAGATGAGGATGTAATGGGACACCTGTTCTTAGGGGACCTCATGTGTGCCAGCAAATTTTCTCTGACTGACAAGGACTGAAACAAATCCAGAATGAGATGAGCAGCCAAGGTTGCAGCAGATTTGGGGTGAACACTGAAGAGCAATGTCAGAGCACTGTGGTGACATTCTTGGCAAATAGGACCACTGTATGTCCTGACTGTGAATTAATAACAAAGAAAAAGAGCTAAATAATTCCTCAATTGGCAGGTGTACCCTTAAAGAATATTTAGCAAACATTATGTATATTATGATTTCAATACAAAAAAAAGTTGGAGATGAGGAGATGAAGTTAGCAAATCTAGTTGTGGGGAATCCTCACCAGATGCCAGGGTGCACCCCTCTCTTTTCTGATTGCTATTAGATCATCAGAATTTCAAGAATTTACTAATGAACCAACATCAAGTTAGATGGTCTGTGGTTGTTGCTGAAACCTTTATTGTAGTACATCTCTTATCTATGAAATAAAGAAAAAGTGCTTAGTGACCATGTGTAAAATTTTAGCATCATGGCTGGAGAACTGAGCTACCTTCCAGTGTCTAGGTAATCTCATTACTTCTTTACCTACCCTGAGCTTCAACTTTTCTCTAAAGGTACTTGTGTTCTACATTTTTTCATTCTGAATAACCTTCTTCTTGGAGAAAATAAAAACAGAATTTGAATAACCAGACTTTCCCAACATCCTCCAACATCATACAGTAGATTCCCATTATTTGCAGTAGTTATGTTCTAAAAAGTCACCACAAACACTGAATTAACAAATATTGAACCATTGCTCCTAGGGTACATACAGGGTTAGGTTCCCGCAAGCCTCTGTTCGCAATGTTTTCATCAACTGATCAATACATAACTTTGTTTTATATGGGTTTCTGTTTATAGACATCTTATTTGATACATATACAATTCATTATCATTGAGTTCATGGCCAAGAGCACCATAACTCATGCCTACAGGAAGTTATCTAACACCCAGATTTTCTCTATAAGGCACATCACAGCCTTCAGCACTTCAGCATTACAATTGGGAGTTATTTTAAACCATGAAATTGCCAACAAAAAGCACAATGATTTAAAAAATGCACAGTCTATAGACTGTGAAAAAGACATTTGTTTGCAGTAGGAGAGCTGAAACAAGAAAGCAGAGTATTTGACCTTAGATGGGAAAATGCACATCTGGCAACTTAGATTTTTCAATGCTCAGCACATGTCTTTGAATGACTGTGAAAGTGCTACAGGTATGGATTTTGAGGTGACAAATAAATTTTAGCCATCAGGTGAATTCACAAATAAGGAACCTGCAAATAATGAGGATTGACTGTGTCATCTGTCCCAAGGCAAAGGACCCATTCATTGCTCACCTCATGCCAAGTGTATTAGTTTGCTAGGACTGACATAACAAAGTACCACAAATGGAGTGGCTTAAACAACAGAAATTTATTTTCTCATGGTTCAGGTGGCTGGAAGCCCAGGATCAAGGTGTCAAGCTGATTCAGTTTCTTCCAAAGCCTCCCTCCTTGGCTTGCAGATGGCTGCATCCTTGCCATGTCCTCACATGGCCTTTCCTCTGTGTTTGCACACGTCTGCATCCAAATTTCCTCTTCTTATAATGACATCAGTCATATTGGATTAGGGCCACCCTAATGACCTCATTTTAACTTAATTAGCTCTTTAAAGACCTTATTCTCCAAATACAGTCACGTTATGAGGTTCTGGGGGTTGAGGCTTCAACATATGAATTTGTGGGGGGATGCAATTCAGCCAATAACAGTGAGCAATGCCCTTCTGTCACACATTGCTTTTTTCCATGCTTCAATTCATTGCAGGTTTGGAATTCCCAAAAGCTTTCTTCAAGTTATGCCTCTTGGTTGTGTATATCTCTTTCAATCCTTTTTAAATGCCTTTTAAAATCCAAGCTGACCAGGACTCTCTCCCCTTTATTCCTCACTGAAACAAGTTACAATATTATAATTAGGATTGACTGTTTAGAGACTGCTGTCCCTCTTGAGCCCTATAAAATTCCCTTTTGGAGCTTCTGGTTAGAGGATCAGACCCTTATATAGTTTCTCTGCATCCTAAGCATGTACGTTAGGCGGCGTACTAAGAATTCCCCAGAATTCCATCCAGGCCTCCACAATCTGCCTCCAGTCTGCCTTTCCAGGCTTTCCTCTGACCCTATGATCCTGCATACCTCCATATGTCCAAGACGGGAATATAAGGATTGCTTTCCCAGTTTCAGGCCTTTGTTCTAGCCAGCCTCTCCAACTCTCTCTGTTGAAATACTTCCAACCCCCACGGCCTCATCTAAATGTTGCCTCTTCCAGGATGCTCTGCCTCCATTCAAGCCTTCATTCTCCCTCCCAAGAGCTACAATCACTCTCAGGTCTATGAAGCTTACCATGTTCTACCTTAAAATAGTTGTGTAGACATCTGATATCCCTTGGTAGGTCATAAGCACCTTGGAACCAGTGGCAATGTCTTATTCAACACTGCATCCCCAGGCCACTGAGCACGGTCCCTAACAGGTTACTACCAAGTGTTTTTTAAGGAGATATGCTCTGCTTTTAGTAGAATTTAAATTAATATTAGGTCAATACAGTTGGAAGTCCCTCATGACTACTCTATCTTCCTGCCAATTTTGTGATAGCTATTAGAAAATCATCATCTACGTCTGCCATCTGGCTGGATGGTTTATTGTTGATTCTCACAGGATGTCTTATTTCTGCCTCTTCCCTTAATCCTATCCAAAAGTTATCCAATATGCTTCCACTTCATCTAGCCCTACTCTCCTCCCTTTTGCAACCCTCTCAGAAGTAGACCTTGAGGTGAGGAAGAGGGAACATCAGCTCAGAAGCAAAAGAAGTGATAATTGGAAGGGAGGGCAGCCAATAAAATGTCCTATATGAAACATGCTACCATAACCTTGTAGTAAAACTTTGGAAAACGGTATAAACACTTGCCTCAAAATTATCCCCCTCGAGGGTCAAAGGACTTGAGGTATTTATACCCTTCCTTCCTGGGTGAGGACTGTTCCTGGGGGGAGTTCATTCCTGCCTGCTTTGTGCATGGGCAGGAGCAGAATGACCTTCCAGAGACAGTCCTCTGCACAGAGATGCAGACCTTGCTGTTAGAAGCATGCTGGAGCTTCTATGCTGGAGCACAACCAAATGGCAAGTTCAAGGGATATGGGCAGTGACGTGCTGGCAAATGTGCAACAACTGCCTCTTAGGGGCAAAAGGCCCTGGTTTACAGTGTTTTATAAATACTACAGACTCCCACCATGGCTGATTCCAAGCTTCCAATTGCTACCTCACTGGATACTGAACCTCAGCAACATGCCTTTACCCCATCACAGAGTATTTTCCCTTATACAAATTTGGAAACATAAATAATATTAAAATGTAGTACAACAACTAAGAAGGGATGAATTTTGAGTGCTTATTACCTTTTTCAATATAATTTAATTATAATTCTGAATAATTTAATTTTTAATTATACTGTTTAACAACTGGCTTGCATATTCCTGAAAATTTAACAAATGGCACTGACTGAGTGTGGGAGGACACTAAAGTATCTGTTATAGTATCTGTTCTTTTTGAACAAAATAGAAATTTCTATGCTGTATTCTAATCATGCATTTTATCCTATCTGTGGGGCCACAAACAGGATTGTCCACAAGCCCAGGTTGCCTGCGAGCTAGCTGGAGACGGGTCCTCTTTCTAACAGCAGGAGAGGGTGCACCGCTATGCTTCCCATAGAATGGGGGACGGAGAGTCTTCCCCTCGTGGGGACTGCAGCATTCCTTAGGCCCTAAGGTTTCCACAGGCTGGGCAGGTTGACCTTCCAGAGAAGTCTGATTTCTGAGTGCCTGTGCCCAAGCAGATGGATTATTCCCCCCCTCCCACTGACAAGACTGTTTTTTTTCTGTAAAAAGGAATAACCAAAAGAGAGGAGAGTGTCCTCCACTGAAACACAGACCTATACCAAGGCTTCCACAGCACCCTGGCCCCTGCCCAACTTTGCCTGGGATGATGAGAGGCAGCATGAACTTTCTATTTTTATTGCTTCTCGTTCTTTAAGTTTTCCCAATAATGCCTACTCGAAGACCTGATCTATACCATAACATTGAGGAATTTGTCCCAAACCCTTTCAGGCAGTTGACAACTACAAAAGGACTCACCTTGCATGACACTATCAAATCTCAATAATAGTTAGGATATAAATTACACTGTTGTATTAAAAATTTATATTCACTCTGTGTATCTTTTCCACTGTGGTTCTTTGTACTTCACATCTGGTGTCCTCCATAAAATCTATTTTTTGATGTTTTGTTTTTCAGATTATCTAGGCATTTGTCTCCCATTTCCTCATATTCAGTACAAATCGCATGCCTGCCAGAAACATTATTTCTTGTTTCCTGAGATATACTTTATCCTTTGCAGGAGCCCATTATTCTTGTAGCTTAAGCCATAGCCAGAAACTCAAATCCTGTTTTTCAGTACTTATCTATGTAGCCAGATGAGCATATCCTATATCTCCCTTTCTCTTCCAAAGACAGCCCAGCTTTCCAGCCTCAGAACCACAACTTCCAAAGGTGACATGGAGGGTCCATGTAATCGTGATGTTCATTCATCAGGCACCTTGAGCTAGCATATACTGGGCCAGCACATTGAGGGATATCAGTATCTCCTCCTGTTGCTAGGCAACCATGCTTACTGGCAGCACAGGCTCCAGTTATTCCACCTAGCGGTGGAGGCAGCATCTATTCACCGGTCAGCAGCAGCAGAAGAGGGCACCTCACTGACTTGAGGATCCCACTAATCTAGAGGCATAAAGGAATTTCAGGACAGCAACAAGAAGAATGTTGACCTCACCTGCTCCTGGACAGAATCACAATCTTTGAAGAAGTAATCATACTGGGAGGGATCCCACAAAGAACAGCATTTTAACCTATATACTTACCTAACCCTTTAACATATAACGACTAGCAGCTGAAGTGCAGAGCTACAGACATCTCCAATCACAGTGGCTACACCAGAAAGGAAAAGCCATCAGCGTGACACATTTCTCTAGCACAAGACCTGGCGCAAAAAAGTGCTTGGTAAATGTTTGGTAAATAAGTGAATGAAAATTCTCTGCATCCCAAGTATTTATGTTAAAGTACATTCTGGTCTCCTGAATTTCCTGGATTTTTAGTTCATCTGTAATCATATCTTATAAGTGATTAAATGTCCACATCTTTTGCCTCTGATCTACTGCTTCTCTTCCCCACTTCCCATTCACTCTTCAGTCAATTCCAATCAGCTTCCACCTCAAACACTCCACTAGCAAAGCTCTCACTAATCCATTAATGACCTCTGTGTTGCTAAATCCAATGGCATTTTTAGTCCTTATCTTACTTGACTCCTCTGTACCATTCTACTATCTCTTCTCTTAGCTTCTATGAGCCTCATCTTTTGTTTTTCTCCTACATAACTGGAAATGCTTTCTTATCCTTTTTTGGCTGACCCCTCTCCAACCTCTAAAGGCTAGTATTTTTTAGGGCTCTGTCCTCAGCCCTTTCCATTTCTTATTCTATTCCAATCCCCAGGCAGTCTCAGCATCTATACATCTACCTGCCAATAGATCCCAAGTCTCTCTCCACTAAGTTCCAGCTTAGCTCCCCATAAGTCCAGACACCTACTTGACATCACCACTTGGATGTCTCAGTGGCGGTTAAATTCAATCTGTCTGAAACTGAATGCATAGCTCATTTATGTGATAAACATTTATTGAGCACCTCCTCTATGCTAGGCACTGTTCTGGAGCTGATAGACATCAGTGAATGAGACTGTGCTACTACTGACCTTACGGGGCATAAAAATTCTCTCTCCACCTGCCCCAATTTGATCCTTTCTCAGTGTTCCCCACCTCCCTGAATGGCACAGCCATCCAACCAAGTGCAAAATACAAGGATCAGAATCACCTTTAACATTTCTCTCTCTCTCACACTTGTTCTCTCTCTCTCGCCCCCTCCCTACCCCAGCCATATACATTCCCAATATTATCTCGTATATATATCTGAAGTCCGTCAATAGCTGAAGTCTGTTCATCTCCTCTCTTAGCTCCCTATTCCAAGCTTCTATCATCTTGCATGAATTGCTTCAATGGCTTCTAACTGGTCTTTCAGCATTCACTCTAGTCTACCTCTCCACAACACAGCCAGAGTGTTCTTTTCAAAAGGTAAGTCTGATCATGGGACACTCCTTATCAATCATTCCCCCAGGTTAAAAGCTCTCATTAGCTTCTCTTCAATCTTTGGATATAGGACAAATCCTAAGCAATGGCCTACATGCCCTTGCTTACTGTTCAGCCTCATCTTGAACAATATATGTTGTCATTGTCTGTTCTATCCACACTTACCATCTCTCTCTCCCATTATAGAACCTATGTATCTGCTGTTTCCTTTACTGGGAACATTCTTACACACACACACACACACACACACACACACACACAAACATACACACACATTCACTCACCTCTGCCTACTAAAATTCTATTTCTTCTGCAATCTTAGCAGATAAGCCTTCCCTAACTTTACATATGTTCACTCAGTTTACAACTATATTCTTGCTTTGAACTATTTCCAAGGATATCTGTCAACCAATTAATATCATCAGGGCCGAGCCCGTGGCGCACTTGGGAGAGTGCGGCGCTGGGAGCGCAGCGACGCTCCCACCGCCGGTTCGGATCCTATATAGGAATGGCCGGTGCACTCACTGGCTGAGTGCCGGTCACGAAAAAGACAAAAAAAGAAAAAAAAAATCATCAGAAGTCAGTGTAAGAGACTTCTAAACAATCTTATATTCCATTTGTTCTCCCCCCCTTTTTTTAACTTGGCTGCCATGTTCCATCCCAGGTTTCTTCTAAGATTTTATCCCTTTTTTCCCTGTGGTTTTAAACATCTTTCTTATCTTTATTTTATCATCCTTACAGATATGTTAATGTGTGTATTCATTGTCCTTAGCCTCAAATCTGCTTCTGTAAGTAGATGACATGTACATAATAAATTAACTAAATATATGAATGTGACTGATGGAAGTTGGTACTCAATAGATACTTATCAATCAATGAGGTGAAAGTCAGAAAACCTGGTCTCTAATCCCTGCTCACACTAACTTTACTAGGAAGATCAATTTATTTTTAAAATAAGGAGATTAGAGTGATTGTGAATTGGAGGCCTCCAGGCCAAATGTGGCCCATGGTCATGCTTTGTAGGACCCCACAGTGTTTGAATAAACTTTTGATCTCGTTGCCTTTAGATGGGGTTGATACTGTGTTGGTTGTGCAGTCACCATCACGTCTTACTTTCTTACCCCTGGTAACTTCACATATGTATTGCTGGCCCTGGAAGGCATTTGGGCTTGAGGATCTGAAGGATTATATGACCTCTAAGTTTTTTTCCAGCTGTGAAAATTACCTATGCCCTTATTTTATGGAAAAAAAGTTATTTATGAAATAACAGGGAAATTGAATTTAATTGATATCAAAACGTAGAGCAAAGTATAACAACAGATAACCTTCAAAGTTAGCATCCAGGTACTCTGAGGTACAAAGGATATTTGGGCAAATTTATTTCCAAAAGAGGAAAGAATGGCTTAATACTTATGACATCTGGAGATCAGAATTCTAACACAGAGATTAAAACACACATGTTAAAATGGTCTCATCCTAATAGGCTCAGAACTGCAGGTTATTTGTCTGCATTACATAAGACACAGCACAATCTGCTAGTCCTGGCAGCCTCTGCCCAGTAAGCAGACTTGGGATAGAACCAGAGGTAAATGGAGATACATTTGGCATACAGAAACAGCCCTCCCACCCCATCCCACTGACCCTCACTTTTGTGTATACATTCTTTCTTATTTTATCAAAATTCTACTGCCTTCATGCAAAAGCTACTTTAGAAAAACCCCAGTTCCTATATTTTAAGCCTCCCAGGTGTGTTTTTTAAAATACACCTCTAAATTCTGAAAAACAATCTTAATATCAAAACTTACCCATATACTGAATCGCCAACTATAAAGCCTATAAAATAAAAAAAGTGACTATATGTGTCACTTTAATTCTAATTCAATCATTCTTAAATTTCACATTTGTATTTCTCAATAGGTGAAAAATTATCTAAAACCTAGTCCAACCTTATTCTATAAACAGGAAATATTATAAATAGGGATGTACAAATTTCTAATCATAATTGAATTATCTGAATATGCTGTGTTTCAGTTATTCAAATATTGTCCTCCAACATAATTTTTTTTAGATATAGGAATAGTAGTCCAAGACTCTTGAAGAAGTGAATCACCATGTAAGATTACAGTCATCTGTGAGGCAACAGTGTCTAAACTAGCTTATAAGGAAGTGTGTCAATTAAGACTCAAATGTCATCTGGATCTTTCTAGAGCAGTTTTCAGGAATGGACACAGATTTTTCTCTAAAACAGTTTAGAAAAGGTGATCATAAAGAGAAAACTTATTTCACTACTTTTCCAAATTTTTATGAGCTAAAAAGACATTCTCCTGAAGTTTTATAAGCCTTTGTCTCCCAAAGATACTAAAGAAAAATAAGTAAGGAGTAATTTTTGTAGATACATATTATTTTCTATATGAAAGAAACAGAAAACTAAAGGAACATGTCCAATAAACATATGAAAATATATAGCCCTCACTAATAATGAAAAACCAAACAGCAGTCAATATCAATTTTTGTCTATCAGAATGGCAAAGATAAATACACACACATAAAGAGAAAATCCAGTATTGGAATATGGGCATTTGTGAACACTGGTGGGTTGGTATATCCATTCTGTTAAGTAATTTGTTAATTTGTATCAAGAGCTTTAAAGTATTCATGCTCTTTGATCTAGTAAATTATACTTGTAGAAACGTGTCCTAAGGAAATAATCAAAAGATGCAGTCAGAGATTTATGTTCAATACGATAAGTTACAATGCTGTTTACAATAATGAAAAACTGGACCAGCCTAAATGTTCAATATTAAAGAACGATTATATAAATTACTGTACACCCACATGAGGATCTATCATGAAGCCATTAAAAAGAGTGTTTTTTGAGGAATACATATTAATATGGGATATAGCTGACAATAAAATGTTAAGGGGAAAAAGCAGGAGGCCAAACGCTATGTAACAATAGGATCCAATTCTGTTTAAAAGTATATTTATAAATTTCCTGCTTGTTGACCTGAGTGAAGGTTACACGGGTGTGTTCAATTTGTGAAAACTCAACAAACTGTATACTTAGGTTATTTGCCACTTTTCTGTATCCATGATCCACATCAATAAACCATTCATTAAAGATTGATTTGCAATGTTTTATACATATACCCAGTCCAAAAAAATGGAAGGAAATAAGAAAAAAAAAAGATTTTTACCTCTCCAGTACTTGCCTTGGTAACAGGGTTGGAAAAAGGCCTATCTAGAAAGCAAAAAGGCTTCAAGACCCAGCTTCACCACTCACTGAGTTGCATGGAGCTACATGACCTCTCTGAGTTTCACTCTCCTTATCTGTAAAATGGGGCTACTGTAATTTAGGGATTAAATAAAATGATTCATATGAATTTTTTAGAATACCGTCTGATACATGCTACATGCTCCATCTGTTAGATTCGTTATTAAAACTTTATAACAACCATTGAACAGGACTTAAATTCTTACTGAAAATGAGGTTATTGCAAACAATCACTGAATACACAAATTTAAAAAGAGTACTGTACTACTGTATCAACTCCCTGCCCCACAATCATCCTGCTTACCAGCAATTGCCATCACTTCCACACCTGTCTCCTGAGGTGGACCTTCAACCTCTCATTCCTCATAGCACCCCACAGAGTTCTAGGGTAGCCTGGGAGCACCCTGAGGCAGAAACTTCTCATCTGATGCCTGATAAAATAACCAAATCTTAAATCTTAAGATGACCAAATCGCTTTTATTTGCCTCCAGATTCAATGAATCACTTCACTTGGTGGTAGATGGCTGGGTGATTGATTAGATAATGGGTTCAGAGATAACTATTCAAAACCAAAAATTTCCACAGTTGATTTTGTTAACGAAGTGATTTTAAAGGATATCAACTGTGAGTACCATGTCCTTCCTTTGTTAAGCTTTCGCCTATTATCCAACACTTTGAAAAACATTTTAGATTCAATTTGAGTCAGGAAACTTCATTGCTAAATTAATAATAGCTTCTATTTTCAAAGGTCAAGGACGAATTGAGGTTAGTTTTCTACCCAATATACACTCAAGGCCCAAATATTCCTTCCTGGATATTACCCCCTTGGTCACCTCTCCTTCCCCTCCTGCCCCCACACCATCAGATCAAAACTAGACTGATGCAATTTCTATAAGACATATTGTCCCCTTAGAAGAGATCAGACTTCCATAACTGTCACCTTGGGAGAGTTTTCATACAGCCAAGAAATAGAAAGATATACTGAAATTTCTACTACATTTATTTTAACCATAAATTCCAGACCCTCCCGTGTTTCTTGTACGTGGTAGGTAAAACATTTTTAGATGAACTGGAACATAAGACAAATACAGGTTGTCAAGACTGTCCAAAGGGCATGGGAGAATTCAGCTATTTCCTTCTTTGTAAAGAAGACTGGCTTTTCCCCTCTTTAGTCAAACTTACAAGTAAAACTCCCCATCTAGAGCTAATTGATTTCTTCTCTTATCTGGAATGCCGTTCTATTTTATTTTTATTTTGTTGATTATTTTTAGTCTCTATCTCCAACCATACCTAGCTGGATGAAAATTATTCTTCACTTAATAAAACTAAACTACATTTTTTCTAGTTATAAATGTAATATCTACTCATTCTTAAAAAAAAAAAAAACAGATAAAATCACCTGAAATACCACTATCCAGAAATCACTACTGTCAACATTTTGCTCCAGGCATATATATAAAACTATAACACTTAACCAAAGGACATTTGTCTACTACTTCTCTGATAACCAAAGAGCTCATGACTTTTATGAAGCTGTGATTCTACTGGTGACACTACCGGATTGTTTCAGAGATCCATAAAACACTAGGCCACTGGTACAATGAGAAAGAACTTGCCAAGCAGCAGTGTCTCTTTAGTAGAGCTGGTGTGTGCACATCGCAATTTTAAAATACCATTATATTAATATTATTAAATTATATGTTATTGTTATTAATATATTAACATTGCGTATTTGGCTTAAATAGCATAGTTAAGGTTTAAAATACAATTTGACTTACTATATTTTATTTACAGAAACATTATAAGCATACATCTATTCTAAAAAGCAAAAACTGGTCAGGTGTCAAGAAAATAAAATAAATAAAAAGCAAAAACTGAATTTGCATCTATAACACTTATTAAGAAACACATTTCTTGTTTTTATTAACATATCTATCACCTCACATACTAATCATTTTTTTGTAGTGAGAACATTTAAGATTTACTCTCTTAGCAATTTGCAAGTATACAATACATTATTATTGACTATAGTCACTATGCTGCACGATAGATCTCCAGAACTCATTCCTCCTAACTAGAACTTTGTACACTTGAACCAACACATCTCACTCCGCTCCCCCATCCCACTACCCTCTGGTAACTGCCATTCTACTCTCTTCTTCCATGAGTTGTACTCTTTTAGAGTCCACATATACTCATAAATGAGATCATGCAGTATTTGTCTTTCTGTGACTGGCTTATTCCACTTAGAACAACAAGGGTCACATTTCTTACACCAGTGATTCTCAAAGTGTCATCTACAGAACACAACCGGTAGAGAAATCAGCTAGGGGACTTGGTAATAATGCAGATTTTCAACCCTTACCAAAGATCTGGAAAATAGAATTTCTAGGTAGGATGTGGTAGTGGCAGGCAGAAAGATCTAGGGCATCTGCATGTTTAATAGGTATTCCAAATAATTCTTAAAAGTACTAATGTTGGAGAATCACTGCTTCATCTCTTTTGTTTGTTTGTATGTTTGCTGGCCAGTAAGAGAACTAAACTCTTAACCTTGGTGTTACAAGGCTGCACTCTGACCAGCTGAGCTACCTGGCCAGCCCTTGCTTTGTCTCTTAATTAATAGAAATGGCAACTGGGATTGTTTCAAGAATCAAAACTCAAAGAGACATGTTTACATTTTTCTATGTCACTGTACAAACTTGGCCAGTAATAACTGCACACTTAGACGTGATTTATTGGTGACAATGATTTTCTCCTAAATTGAACACAATAAATAATAAGTGATGGGATAAGAAGAATCATATCATTGCAACCCTAATTTTCACCCTTTCAAAAGAGAAAAGCTGCTTTCTCACTAGAAGAAAGGCAGATGCTGCCTTGGAGCCTTGGTCATACTGGATATTATAGGGGTGAGTACCACGCTGAAGATAAGAGAGGGCACAACGTGGTGGATTAAAATTGTAATAGCTGCCCTAAGCAAGAAACACATTTCTGTCCTGACCACCAGAAACATGTTTTTGTCCTGACCACCAGGGGACTTTAGTGCCTCTCATGCAAGCGAGGATTTTGGGAGCCACATGTGCTACAGCTTTGTGCATGAGATTTAATAAAGAAGAAGCCACGATGTTTAGGACTTAACAGTGGGAATTTAATGTGAACTTCTTGATGCTACACTCAAGTTAGATGTGCAAGTTTTGGCAGAATATATTCCTGAGGACCAACTATACCAAACAGAACTAATACTGGGCTGGCTGGTTGCTCAGCTGGTTAGAGAGTGGTGTTATAACACCAAGGTAAAGGGTTTGGGTCCCCTTACAGGCCAGCTGCCAAAAATAAAAATAAAAAAAGAACTAAATACTGTGAGAGTTGTGAGTTCCTCCAAATTAAGGAAGTCTAAAAAGTTCCTTTCAGAAGTAATAAGTTAGAAATGACTAGTTTACCTTCAACCTCCATAGACAACAGTTTTCTTATAATTTAGAGTCCTTCGTAAATGGCAAGATAATGTTGAAACTGGTCAGACTGGCTTAAGCTTCAGTGCCACACACTAGCCAAGACCAGACCTCTGGGGATTTGATGGCTGCAGTGGGACTGGGATGGACCAACTGCCTCCAAAACTTGAGAAACCAACCCTTACTGCAGGAGACTGGAAATAAAACTGTGGTAAAGTAGGACAGTGGCCCTATAGTAGTAGTAGTAATTCTTATTAATTAACTAATAAGAATTAATTAATTAAGGAAGAATGCTCTGACACTGTGTTCTCCTGAGAGAAATACCGCAGTCAGTCATCTGCCAAGGGCTGTCAGAAAAAGACTTGGAGGCCCATAAACAGCCAAGTCCAGTTCAAGAAATGGTGATTTAAGTAATGAACTGATACACAACATTGGATCGCATCAAAACTGTCAAGGAGCTCCTTGATTTCTCACTTTTGGAGACACTGATATGGGCTGGGAAGGAAAAGGAAGGGACTTTGGTGCCTGTCATGTGAGTAAGGAGTTAGGGAGCCAGGTGTGCTACAGCTAAACCTCTGTCTCTTGAAGATGAATCGAATCCCTGACTGGCAAACTCTGGCAGGTGCAGATTAGCAGGTTCCCAGGTCAGGGGCTGGGTGGGCTTCTGATGTGGCAAAATAGTCCCTAAGAGGGCAGGGGAGGAACTTCAGAGACTCAGCCCTGGTGTTCTGAAGATTTGGATGTGAGGAAACGAACCACTGAAGACCCTGACACTGGCGGCACTTTGGGTGTTGGAAATGGTCCCGTGCTTATTTCAGTTTGGATAATAGGACAGCCCAGCCCCTGTGTATCCCCAAAACCCCTTTACTAAAGCCATTGGGAGGAATCAGCCATGATTGCTCTCTGAGAAGTCAAAAGTTCCCGCCTCCAGGTAAAAAACCTATGGACCTCTTTGTAGCTCCACATATACCTCCAGTTCATCCCCAAAATAAAACAAGAATTACAACAAGAGTTAGGCACACTCACAGAAGAAGACAGCCACAAATAACAAGAATCTCTGAGTCACACTGTCAAACATCAGGAGCTCCCAGGGTGGTGGGGGAGCTCTCAAAATGCTGACCCAAGGAAAGTACGACAGCACAAAATTGATCAATGTGAGAAACTCCTTCCCCCATTCCCCCCAAAATCCTTTCATTCCTTTACCTAGGACCAGTCTTGACTACGGAAATTCATAAACCATTATTATAGACTGAGATTACACTACTGATTCTCTAGGCCTCTCAGACACAGAGAAGGAAACGGATTAGTCCCCTCCTTTATTAAGAAATAAATTTTGTTTCCAAAACAAAATTTGGAGAGCTAATCCTAATCGATAAGGAAAACCAGCCTCATCTGTAACACTATTTTTAACTTCAAACCTGATTTATTTTACCCCCCTCCCAAAGGCTGATGGGCCTCATGACCTTCATGTGTGGTCCCCTCCACCCAGAATGCTCGTCCTTCCAGCCCTTCCTCTGGCCAGTGGTCACTCTACCTAGGAGCCACATCATAGTTGCTTTTCCTCAAGGAAGCTTTCCTTAATCCCCCCTGACTAGGTTATAAATTCCTTAAATATTCTCACAAAAGCTCACACTCCTCTTGCTTAGCACTTACCATATTGTAATTGGGTGATTATTTGTTCAATCTCTAAATACTTCCATAGATCGTAAGCTTCATGAAACAGAACCTGTGTCTGCCCTGTTCTCTGCTACTGTTTCCCAGTGCCAAGCACATTAATAGGTGCTGAGTGATATCTACTGAATGATAACAGACCACCTAGAAATTAAAATCAAGGTAAAGTTATCGCTAAGGTGCTTTTATTTTATTAACACCATGAAAACTTAACCTCAACTATTACTTTTACAGATAATTATGGTTTAAAATGTTTAACAGATATTATGATGTTAAATTTTTCATTCTGCTCTAGCTTATAAAAGAGTAAAAAAACAGAATGGTGGTGAGAAGTTCAAAATAATATTTACCTAAAGTAAAATGAATCATTTTGTAAACTGGGCCTGCAATTAAAAATGGTAACTAACTAGTTCTATAGTGACTGTGGCTTCAGTTAAATAATATCCAATCAAGGCTAGATATGAGTATTAAACATTCATAAGCTGCTCAGAATATTATGAATTAATCAGGACTTCCTCATTTAAATGTTTAATATTTAATGCCAGTGCTTGTACAGTCTCTTGAAATTATTACACTTTA
This sequence comes from Cynocephalus volans, assembly GCF_027409185.1. NCBI lineage: Eukaryota > Metazoa > Chordata > Mammalia > Dermoptera > Cynocephalidae > Cynocephalus > Cynocephalus volans. The sequence goes on along the minus strand of NC_084465.1, from coordinate 50,618,922 downwards.
CTATGTCTCTTACAACTGAATAACAATAGAGTTAATATATACTTTCTTAGAATTTTGGTTATGGAATCCATAGTGATCTGTACATCAAAGAAAAACATAACGGTAATGCATTAAGCTTTTGATGAAATTCTCAACACATTTATCTCAGATACAAACAGATAATAACAACAACAAAAACACTCCAGTGACTGTGCAATGTGATTGCCTTTCATCCATGATGAATTATTTGTAGAGTCTTACTAAAAATCTGGCTTTCATGAACTCCCCTAGACAAATGTAAGTGGTATGCTAAAGGCATTTTAGGTAATACAAAGTATTAGTGCTTGCATGTTAGTCTAGTAAATCTTCTAAACACTAGCTGTGGAAATAGAATAATATCACCCCCAAATGAGTTCATCTATTCCAGGCTCTCTCAGACATCTTAAAACTAATATTGGCATTTAAAAATTTAATAATAGCCGTAACGTATTATTCTTACAAATACTCTATCATTCAGAATCTCAAGGAAATTAACTGTGACTCATTGTATCTTACTATTGTATTAGTCCATTTCTGTTCTTTCTAACAGAACACCTGAAACTGGGTAATTTTTAAAGAAACAAAATTTATTTCTTACAGTTTTAGAGGCTGGGAAGTCCTAAGTCCAGAGAACACATCCGGTGAGGGAGGGCCTTTTTGGTGGTGACTCTCCACAGCAATGCAGGGCATCACATGGTAAGAATGGGCTGAGCAAAAGAGAGCTCACCTTCTCACGTGCTCTCCTTATAAAGTCATCAGAACCACACCCATTACCCCATGAGTGGGTCAATCCATTCACCGGGGCACAGTCCTCACAATCTAATCACCTCTTAAAGGCCCCACCTTTCAAATACCATAATTGGATTTCCCACTCTCTTAACACTCTTACAATGGAGATCAAGTTCCCAGTAAATGAACTTTTGGGGGACACATTTGATCCACAGCACATATTCAGTTCCTATCAGGGAAACACCTTTTTGCATCATATACAAAACAACAGTGACTTTTAGGGGTTGAATTGTGTCTCCCCCCATGTCACCCCAATTCATATGTTGAATTCCTAATCCCCAGTACCTCTGAATGTGACATTATTTGGAGATAGGGTCTAACAGAAGTTATCAAGTTAAAGTGAGGTTATTAGGGTGGGACCTAATCCAATAAGACTGGCATCCTCATAAAAAGAGGGAATTTGGATCCAAAGATATAGAAGGAATACAGTATGAAGAGATACATGGAAAAGACAGCCATTTACAATCCAGGAGGGAGGCCTGGAATAGATCATTTCCTCACAGCCCTCAGAAGGAGTTAACCCTGCCCTAGGGATTTCAGACTTCTAGCCTCCGGAGCTGTGAGACAACAAAATGCTGTTGTTTAAGCCACCTAGTTTATAGTACTTTGTTACAACAGTCCTAGCAGAGGAATGCCGTGATAGAGTAAAATATTGTACCTTACAACAGAATATTTCATTCATAAAATATAAATATTTTATTTCCTAATGCAGCTGCAATTTGACTGTAGTGCATATAGTAACATAAGAAATTATCATATATCATATATTATTAAATGTTACTTCTTACAATGTCAATGATACTTAGAGTTATAGTTGCTATGGCACTTGCTCCTCTGAAATTTCTAACTTTTTCACTTTGATATAAATTTTTATCATGATATGGCCTTTTTATCTTTTTCAGAGTAAACCAGTTTCTGTCTACGTATATAGCAAAATTACCACAACAAAGAGTAAAGTATAAAATATGGCCATTTTCATGATGAACAACACTACTTTTCATTCAGTAAAGCAACTTCAGAACAAATACACAAAGTCATAAACAAGTATATCTACAAATATATTAATGTCTCCCACTGTTGATACCCATAACCATTATAATCATTAATGCAATAAGAATATTCAGTAAAATGTGAAACCTTTTTGAACACTTAATACCTACATGTACTTTATTTAAATGCTTTGTGCTAGAACTACATTTTCATCACTGAAATCATTTTCTAGGTGCTCTAAGAAGACTTACATAGACAGGAATATTTGGTGAATACACACACACACACACATGCACACATACGTATACTTCTTTCTTCATATAATCAGTATGTGTGTGTGTCTATTTTTTTTAACTTCCTTCATCCTACCTCAATTTCTTTTTCTTTTTTTTAAAAAAATAATCTTGGCATTTCATGTCAGGTTTGCGTAGATTAATACATATATTTGATTTTTAGTTAGTTTAATAAGGTTTAATTCTCAAAATGCCTATGTGTGAAAAATCCTCATGCATGCATTACTTATGATAAGAACTCTCCACTGAGAGAAAAGAAATTTCCCCAAGATGATAGGCCGAATCTGGACTAGCCTGTTGCTATGGACTAAATGCTTATGTCCCATCCCCCAAACCATATGTTAAAACCCTAATCCCAAATGTGATGATATTAGGAGGTGGGGCCTTTGGGAGGTCATTAGGTCATGAGGCTGGAGCCTGCGTGAATGAAACTAGTGCCCTTATAAGAAGAGATGCAAGAGAGCTTCATTTTTCTTTCTCTCCTTTTCTCCCCGACTCCTTCTTCACCAGACACCAGATGTCCTGGCACCTTGACCTTGGACTTCCCAGCCTCCAGAACTGTGAGAAATAAATTGTTGTCTAAGCCACCTAGTCTATGGTAATTTGTTATAGCATCCTGAACTGACTAAGACACTGGTTCATATGTGAGAAAGAGAGATAATGATATCCTAGATTACAACCCTTCCTTTCATAATTATTGGACAAATTAAGTAGTATGGTATTTTAAGAATATAGATTTGAAAAGAACATTTTTTCCTACTCTGTACCTTTCATATACTTTATACATAATATTTAGATTCAAGATGCACAGTTAATGCCCAGAAGTTCAGTGGTCTGCATTTATACTTCTTTTATCAAAACGCCAAACAAAGCAACTTATATCAAGCTTTTAGTATATATGTTTTATCTAAGAAAGCCATGTCACCTTAGTCTGTTTAGGCTGCTATAACAAAATACCATAAACTGGGTGATTTACTAGCAACAGAAATTTATTTCACATAGTTCTGGTGGCTGGGAAGTCCAAGATCAAGGCGCTGGCAGATTTGGTGTCAGCTGAAGGCTGGTTTCCTGGTTCAAAAACAGGGCTTTCTTGCTGTGTCCTCACATGCTGTGTCCTTACATGTGTCCCCACATGGTGTAATATTCTAGCTCTCTGGGGTGTCATTTTTAACGACACTAATCCTATTCATTATTGCTCCACCCTTATAACATAATCACCTCCCAAAGGCCCAACCTCCTAATACCATCACCTTGTGGATTAGAATTTCAACATATAAATTTTGGGGAACACAAACATTCAGACCATAACACATGTTTTCAAGATAGAGTCAAATTTATAATAATTAACATTATAATTTAATGAGATTCTATAAAATATACATATTATCAAACAAAATTTCAAGAACTTTATTAATGTATAAGTAAATGTAAAAGTAAAATTAATGATAAACGATTCATGATAAACTAAGATTATGAAAATATTCAGCAGTATAAATTTAGTTTTCAACAAAAGGCATATAAAACACTAAATCTAGATATGCTTTTTTAAAGTGGCTCATGAGTTTGCCCATATTTATGTAAAAACATAAATATTTAAAATGAATACCAAAAATTTCATACATCAGTCATATACTATTAAGTGATTTTAACATTCACTTTATCTAGTTACCTAAATGTACTTCCTAGTGCCTTCTATTACCAAAAGAAAATTTTATCACATCTTTTTTTTTTTTTTTTTGCTTAAAGACTTCTTAGAAATGATTTTGGATCTTAAAGGACAATTGTCATGAAAACATTTCCTTTCCTACACTGGATACTGCTATGATGATCTATTACCCTTTCTTCATTAAAGAGACTGCTGAGACATTACTAAAAGTAAAATTTGTGTAAATTATATTAAAATGTTGTTCAGCAAAAAAAGCACCTCCAATGCTCAAGCTCTGTCTCTATAATTGCAGCTGTGTGTTGATTTTTTTTAAATCAGAGGGTTCCCCAGTCCTCTCTCTCAAGTCTACCAACAATCAAATCTATGAGAAATCTGACACCACTTGTACCAACTCGTTCATCAACTTACCAATTGTAAACAGTCAAGTATCCTTAACTGTAAGCAAATAAAATACATATCAATATATTGCCTTTGATTATATCTGAACAAAATGAGAGGGAAGAAATAATATTCTAGAAAGTAAACGTGGTATTTTGGAGCAGAAATACATACTATGTTCTTTAATTTTAAATCTTGCAATTACCTTAGCATTATGTAATGACTATTTTGGATATAGCACATATCACCAAATCATAGTCCTAATAAGACACACTTGGCTGGATGGGAGTTAGGGTCATCTCAATCTTTGTACTGAAACCTGCTTTAAAGAGAGTTTCCTTTCACTCTTGTATTCCACTACTCAGTGCAGCTGAGTTAGCCTGAAATTTTCTTACCAAATCTTCCAATATCCCTCAACAAGAAAACATTCTCATATGTCCTTTGTCCTTATGTGATTTAATAGATGCTCTCACAGGCATCTACTTCCAGGACTTCTTTGACCTTTAATCTCCTAAATTTAAAAGTCTAATGAATGAACTTACATTCAAGCACTTAGATACCAGTTCTTATTTAGGTATTCAAGTATCTTTCCATCGTGACATTTGTCAAATTAGTCCTCGAGAAGATAATTCAGGTTGGGTCCTGTTGATATTTATTGTTTTAAGAGCTTGTTTAAAACCAGTGGCTTTGTTGTTGTTCCGTTTTGTTTTGATTTTGTTTGTTAATTATTTGGTGAACTTAAAGGCAGGAAAGGACTGAGCACAGGAATCAGTGAGAACCTAGTCTCATTTTTCATATAACCCTTCAGTCTACCCAAGTAAAAAAAGTTTACAACTCCCTATGAATCCTGATTTTGCAGATGCACTGTGAAATATTACTTTTTAAGTAAATTTGTTTTGATTTACTTTAAAATGTTATATTTTGGTTACTTAAATAATCATGAGCCAACAACTTTCATTTCCAGTTTTCAACTAAAATGCATTTTCAACTAAAATGCATATTCCTCCTGATGCATTTCTATAAACCTTGCTTTAAACTATCTTTCTTTCTCTCTATATAAATTTGACCCTATAGAAAAATCTCTGGAGTCTTGAAATATGTCACTGGAAATGTCTCCAAATGTATAAATCCATATGAAGTAAATGAGACATGATGAACTAGTATCTTTCTCATATAAAACATTAGGGAGATGTCCACTAAATACACACACACACACACAAACACACACACAGTGACTGTTTGTATCTGAAAGATCAGGAAATTCTTCTTTAAATCATTATATTGTTTATGAAGATATTCAGCAACTGTAAGCATCTCTGACACTCACAGAAGAATGAAAGAAATATTCTCATAGAATGCCTCTTGCTTTTTGGTTTTAATTCCATCATTACTAACAGGGAAAATGGTATTTTAACATGGAAACAGGCTCTGGCCTCATTACAAGGTGTCTCCTAAGTGCTGACCCCTTGTTAGATGAAGTCATACTCCTCTATGACGTCACAGCTGCCCCTGCATTCATCTCCCAGTGTGCCTTCTGGTGGGAACTAATCACCCATGCCCGGTTCCTCCCTTTCTCTTTCTCACCCTGTGAGATGATGTGAGCTCCAAGATTCCTGCTGACTTCAAAGGGAGATTTGCTCCAAGATCTGCACCGTAGGGGAGAAAATTGGGACAGGAAAAGGCTTTCAAAGGAAGATAAACTCTTGAAAGTATCCTAAACTCATATTTACTGATAACAGTTTATTTAAAAAATTGAAATACTGCCTTTCCTAAAACTCACAATAACAAGTGGGAGGGTTGTCAGTTCTTGTCTGGTTTTGGATACACATGCATAGCTTATTGCATTCTGCCGTACAGCACCAAGAAGACTCGGGCAACTTAGATAATGTGATCCAATCATGGGCAACATTCCGTTTCCTCCACAGCTTCACTAAAAGCAGTTTGAATGTGCTCCTGACAAATCAATTTTGTCAGTGCTGATATTTTTGAGGCAGTGGTTAGGAAAAAAAAAATACACACACACACACACACACACACACACACACACACAGAGAATTTTATATAAAGAATACTAAATATGCCAATCTAAATACCAAATGGGAATGTAACCTCAACTAGCAGCTGTAGTGAATTTGTTCTGGTAAAAATTAATGATCAAGGGGCCGACCCCATGGCTCACTCGGGAGAGTGCGGCGCTGGGAGCACAGCGGCGCTCTGGCCGTGGGTTCAGATCCTATATAGGGATGGCCGGTGCGCTCACTGGCTGAGCGCAGTGTGGGCGACAGCAAGCCAAGGGTTGCGATCCCCTTGCCGGTCCCAAAAAAAAAAAAAAAAAAAAAAAAAATTAATGATCAAGACTCACCAGCCTTATGTAATTCATGTCCTCCTTCTGCCTCTTTTCATTGTTAAATACAGTTGCCAAGTACGCCATGGTGATAGGCACCTAACCAACACGTTGGAAGAGAATGGCATGAGTATATGTATATACGTGTGCATGTGTGAACACGCGGGTGCATGTGTGTAAGTGTGTGTGTGCATGAGTTTTCTACTCCCATTTTCCCTTATTGAGAAAAGACGTAAATAGCTTTTCTTCATCTTTTCTGGCCATTCATTGACAATCATTTCCCAATTGTAGGCCACCTGAATTAAGGTCTTAGAAACAATGGCACAAAACAAAACACACGTGAGATACTGAAATTCCCAAATACTCTTGAGACCAAGTTCTGGCATGGAATCTATAAGATGAACATTTAGAGGTAAAATTAATATATCATAAAGAGATTCTATAATTAGATTATCAAAGTGCTTAAGTCTGGATAGGCAAGAACTGATTTTTGTGTTCTGGTAAGCTAAAACAAATGATGAGTTAATCTGGATATGAGATAAATTTTCAATATTTCAAAAGTACACAAAGAGAAGTAAATACTGCCACGTATCTTTTATGCTGTTTGTTGTTGTTGTTGTTTAAGAATAGCAATTTAAAGAGCCTCAGAAAACACAATTAGAAAGGTTAAGAAGAAAATTAAGCTTTTTAACTGAAGAGACCAGTCAGGACTATCCTTCACAAAACAGGTTTTAGCTAATGCCAGATTATTTGCTCACTAAAAACAGAAAAGGATACCAGCCAGCAGCTCAGATCTGTATTCAAACCTCAAAGTTACCTAAAATAGAAATCAACTATTTATATTTTTTTGAATAGTATATTATTTAATTCAATGTTAAACAAATAACTGTAAGCCTGGGTTTCAGTCTTATTTATGCCTAGTTTTGAGACCTCAAGTAATATAACCAGTTTTCCTGGACTTCAATTTAATAAACCATAACACAGAAGCAGATTCAATGACATGCAAAATGCTTCCCAGCTCAAAATCTCCTATGAGCCGTGGTGTTCCTATGAGATGTTTTAATTTATTACCATGAACAGTTAGTTTGAATTCCTTTCTCTAGAAACTAAAAATTAGGAAAAAATAATCAAATCTCTTCTAGAACTTAAGGTTGTTTTCTCCAGTGGCAAAATAACGCAACTTGGGTAATTCCCTGTGATTCTATATCATTCAATTAATCCTACTCAGTGATATTCAGTGTGTATTTTCAATCAGAGGACTCAAAACTTTCTGCAGTTCCAGAAAATTCTCTGCTATTATCCCTTTGAATATTGTATCTGCCTTCTCTGCTGCACCCTCTCCTTCTATAACTTCTATTAGATATAGGATAGTGTTGCTATTACTTTCTTGGCTCAGATTTCTGACAGCGAGTGCTGCAAATTCAAGACCTTACCTATGTATAAAGCACTTTGGTTTGTGTTTCTCTCATGTGACCATTTTTTCCTGCCCAAGAACCAAGACAAGAAGTTTCCTTCCATGTCACATGGCATATCTGATGGGCAGAAGTTTTTTGGTACTAGTACAGGGACAGGAAAACCCCATCCAAGGCTCAGACCTTGTGCTGAGGGCTCAGATCCATCTTTCCTTTATGCATATAGAGGCCCAAAGTCTTGATTCAGAGATTTAAAATCTCAGCTTCTAAGGCATATATATTAGGTTCAGATAATCCTGGGGGCTGCTGTAACTTCTTTCTAACCACTGCATCTTTGGGTTCTTCCTCTTCTCTGGCACCTAAAGACTTTCCCTAATTTGTTTTGAACTTAGCTATGTACTTCTTCGAGAAATTCTATCACATTTTATTCAGCATTTAATGTGGTTTTCCCATGTTGCTTCATCCTTTACCTACTGCTATATCTAAGTTTCTTCATAGACCATAAAGTGCTACATCCCAGGTGGTCACTTAGGCACATTCAAAGACTCAGTTGCAACATCAGCTCTACTTACTATGATGGTATTAGTCATGGGAGTCCCCCTTCTTTCTAAAAAAGCCACTACCTAAAATAAATAGCTTCCCTAAAAGATGTACAACCACAGTAAAACTGATTTCAATGTTAAAAGTATTCAGTAAGGAAAACAGGCAACGACATTGCTGAATCAGTCTCTTGTAACAAACGTAAAGGCCAGCATAAAGCCAAACAGAATTTAAGAAACTGTGAGTTCTAATCAGCACAACACAAAAGTTTTTCCTTACAGCATGTTTTCTGGGTATAATAAAAAAAAATCTTATGAGAAAATCTCTCCTTTGGGATAGTTTTCAAAACTTTTTAATTAGGAATCGTATGATACACTATAATCTTTAGGTTGAAGCTTGGTTAACAAGGAGAAGATATGAAAGTGTGTTAGACTAAAAAACCATGTTTACATCATATCCCAGAAGGGGTTATTAGCAAGGATTTAAGCAGGCCTAGAAGTGCTACAATTTCAATGTAGACTTGAAAAGGCAGTAGGTACACTAAAGATGAAGTTGTAGACGGCAAGTACTATTATACTGGACAAAAAATAAAGAATGGAATCACTGGAGTGTTAGAACTGTCCTGGCAATGTGCTTAGAAATGACACTCAAAGAGAAAGATGAAAAAGAAAAAAGCAGGGGGAGGGGACGAATGAATGTGTTTGGTGTCTTGGGATTCTCTGAGCCAAAGAGAAGATAAACACTTCATACTGGAAAAAGGAAGCATAAACACAGGTAACAGGAGACTAAGTATTTTGCCATAAAGCAGAAAAGAAAACTGGCAGTGTACAGGGGAGGATAAATGACTCACGTTTCAGGGATATAATTGCAGGGGCACTGGGGTGTTTGCCTTGGCAAGCCATTTTCATTGGAAATATCTCTGGAACTCAGTTCCCATGAATTAAAGGAGAGGAGAGAGAGGAGAGGGGAGGAGGGGGAGAGGGGGAGAGAGAGAGAGAGAGAGGAGAGAGGAGAGAGGAGAGAGAAGAGGAGAGGAGAGGGGAGGAGGGAGAGAGAGAGAGAGAGGAGAGAGACAGAGAGAGAACACTGAAATCTGTCTCAAGTGAAAAAAGATTTTTTCAACTTGTCTCAGCACTCCAGAAGAGAATTAATACATGAAGGAAAATAAATTATTCTTTTTATATATAGTTTGCTGAACAAAAATTAGGTGGACTCACAATAATTACCTCAAGGATTAAAACTAGAAACATAAGTCCCCTGGTTTTCAACTATAATAAAAAGTTATCTAATGTTAAGGGGGTTGACTGAATCAGAACAGCAATCCTTTAACAATGCCATATATCTAATGTAACTGTCTTAGCCATCTTGTATATAGAGAAAGCAGACATGATTTGATTGCTCTCTCTCTCTCTCTCTCTCACACACACACACACACACACACACACACCAACAGCAAGACCTTGTTGTGATGCCTGCTCATCCCACTTTTGGCCAAAGCCTCTGTACTTTCCTACAGAGGCCTCCTTCTCATTGAATGCATCTGCATTCATTTTACATGTTTGAATATTTTCAGATGGGGCTTTTAAGACTTCACAGTCATTCCTGACTTGTTGACTAAGTAATGCTCACATGTTTGTGTGCAAGGAAACATATTAAATCTACAGGAAATCTTCATGAAGGCAAAATATGTACCTTAATAGTGGATTTGAAAAAGCATTAGTAGCAGTGTGATGGATAATAACATATCACCTAGTTGTCCCGAGTATTGGAAACACTAGAACAGCACACACCGGAGGTGACGTGCCAGCTATAGACTCAGACACCTCAGAATCTTCTAGGTAGACCCCGCTTCTCCCAAATCTGGCTCTCTTGACCTGCACACCTGAAGAATACAATACGTGTCATGAGACAAACATGAGCTCTGAGGCCCTGGAGAGCTGTCTGATGCCTAACTCCTAACTCTATCAACCCTGCTGATGAGATCTAAGGCAAGGAATTTAAGCTATTTGCACCTCAGTGCTCGGCTATACAGTGGGCAGATAGTGTCTACTTCACTGTGTTCATACAAGGATTAACTAAAGCAGGATAATGCACATGAGACACCCAGCAGTGCCCACATGGACTGAGCACTCAATGAATAGTCCTCTCCCTTAAGAATAAGTCGCTCTTCACTGGCAATGTACGGAGTGCATTAGTTCTTCTGTCACAAACAGGACCCAGTGCCAGTCATTGCTCTGAAACTTCAAAAATCTTGTGCAAATTTAGTACATGGCTTCAACTATATCAAAGAAAGACAGTAAGATCTATGGGCTGATATTCTGGAAATAGTTTGGGTCTGATTTGTGACTGATTTCCTGCAGGTTTGAAGAAAATCTCTGTGTGCTACAGGATGCTTCTGGTCTGACATGAATGAAGCAGCCTCACAGGTAGTTTTCTACCACTCACTGTTCTCCCAGCCACCCAACCATCTTGCCTCAGCCTCCACAACAAAGCACAGAGTGGAAAAACCTCCACAGTTCTGAGGGTCTCACTGTGTTCCTGATTTCAGTGGGGTGTGTGTGTGTGTGTGTGTGTGTGTCTGTGTGTGTGTGTACTTTTGGTCAGAGCTTGTGTTTGAACAAAGGGAAACCCAGGTCAGAAATAGTATCTGTCAGAGGCAAGATGACTGTGACCAAGAGGAATGGGCATGGAGGCTTGGTGGCTCAGGCCAAGTAGACAAAAAGAAATGAAAAAGATGCTGGCTACCAGCTAAGCGGCAGAGGAAGTAGAGGAGGAAGAGAGACTATCCCAGGCCCCATGTGCAAGAGCAAGTGGATAATCAAGGAACGGATTCTTATCTTTTCTTCCAGAGTAATAAATTTCAGAACAAGACATTTAATGCAGGATTTGGGAATGGTGATGCCTCATTCTAAAGCAGATACTAAAATGGATCATAAAGATAAATTATTTGTGATTAACAAGGTCTGTGAAATAAAAAACTACAATAAATGCATCTATTTTGAAGCAAAGAAAAAAAAATAGGATCTCTATATTTGGCTTTCAAATTCACCTCCTGGGCCATCTGCTAAATCTCTTTTCAAAATATTCATACCTTAGCAGAACTAAAGATGACTGGAAACTGTTCTTTGAAAGGTTCTCAGCCCCTTTTGTCTTTTGACTCTGCTTTTGATGAATTACTACATCAAGTTTTGTTAAAAGAACTCTTACTTCAGATCTTTAGTTCACCAAAGCACCATCCCGAAAGCCAGCCACTTGTGGACCATGTGTTTACTTTCACTATTTCAGATAACAGGATATAATCTCAGAACTTTCAGATCATAGAAGATGACGCTCCTGTGGAAATAAGACCTTGTTTTGTCTTAAATCTCATAAAAAATTTTCCAGGGAAGTTTTGGAGGACCAACTTTATATGAAAATACTCCCACCAAAAATGCTGATGCATATCATAAGATCCACCCCAGTAGCAAAATACAAAAAAAAAAAAAAAAAAAGGGAAAGATGTACAGAAACTGAGAAAGAGCCAAAGACTGTTCTTCCACATGGTCACACTGAAGATGTTTTTTGCTATACCAGCTGAGGAAAAGCCTATGGAAATACAGTAGGTAAAACCAGAGCCAAAACTCAATTTGAAAGCAGGCAAGAAAAAAGATTTACAAAAGGAAAAGAAAAATGAAACAGAAGATGGACAGTAGGAATGCAAAATGAATCAATGGATAACTAATTCATTTTTCAGTTATTTATATTTATTTTGTATTCTATGTGTAAATATTTTACTATCCAGGGCTACCTTATGTCTAAATAGTGTAGCATTTAAAAGAAGGAAATATTAAAATTCTTAAAATTAGTGATGTTTTTCTTTTTCTAAATAAAATATCACCAGAACTCAAAAAAAGAAAGAAAGAAATAGTATCTGTCATTAGCTATACACAAATGACTCATCTTGCAATGGTTCCCGGAAATAATCTTACTGAGATTAAAGTATCTGAGCTTCTCCATTGCCAACTGAAAACTAGAAAAAAATCAGAAATGTTACACTTTATATTTTAGAAATGAGTAGAGGCCTAGAGATCATCTAATCCAAGAAAGGGATGTCTGAGGCTATTAACCTACCCATCCTACAGACAAGAAAATTAAATGTAAAAATAGAGATTTGTTCAAAGTCACACAAACCTCTATACACCCAGTCCAGTAGTTTTTCTCATAATCACATGCTGCTCCTTTCTCTCCTGCATTAATCAGTGATTCCCATGGACTTCTTCCTTCTTCTGGCCACACTCACTCCCTGTGGTACCATTTATGTGCCGGTGACGCCCATTTTTATATCCCCAGCCCAGACCTCTCTCCCCAGAAGTCCAGACTTTTACATCCAACAGCCTGTCAGAAATCCTCACATGTGTCCCACAGTCCCCTCAAACTTAACATGTCCCAAACTGAGCTCCTGATACTCTGCCCAAACCTCCTCTTTCTGCAGTTTTCCCAGTGCAATAAACGACTCCATTCCCCAAGCTGCTCAAGAGCTCCTGAGGCCAGCTTGACTCCTCTCACTCTCTTACCTACATCTCATCTTCAATAAACTCAAATCTGATACCATCCTGGTCCAACTCATCATCATTTGCCAACCAAATTGGTGTCTCTGCTTCCAGTCCCCTGCCCATCCCCACAGCCTCCTCCAGCAGTTCATTCCCAATTCAGCAGCCAGAATGATCCTTTCAAAAGGAAGAAATTAGATGATGTTGCTCCTTGGCTCAAAACCCATCAAAAGATTCCTTTTCCTTCAAGTCCTTACAAAGGCCCACGAGACTCTACATCATTGGCTGTCCTCCCCCCAGTTTCCTCTATTGTCTCTGAGACACACTGTTCATCCTCACTGTGACTCAAACACAGAGGCAGGCTCCTGTGTGCTTATTGTTGCTTCTTGCCTGGAAAGCTCTTCCTCCAGACAGCTGCAGAGCTCACTCTTATCTCTTTCAAGTCTTTACTCAAATGTCGCCTTTGGACAGGGGGCTTCCTCCCCACCTACCTACACTCTGACACTCCCTGTTCCCCCTTTTTTTCCTCCTTACTTTATTATGCTCATCTAAGATACTTGTATATTTTATCTTATTATTTTCTGACTCCCCCCATCTTGGTTCTAACATAAGGGCTGAAAGTTCCTGGCATATTTGATGAATGAATGAATAAATCAATGAATGAATAGTAGAATCCTCTCTAAATAAGACTGGTTCTCAGAGCAGGATTAGAGTGACTGCTAAGAAAAAACTAAAGTTTATATTAAATGTGCCTACATATCTTTATCATATCTTTATTTCTGCATGTGTGAGTGCACGCTTGTTTTTGTACCTGTTTGTACTTGCTGTGAGGATGCCTTTGAACAAGCAAAGTTAGCACTCTGGTCTGGCTCCCAGAATCTTTTATGTATAGAAAGAAGTACTGCAAAACTACTGTCCAAAGCTTGGAAATGGCAAAGCCAATGTAACTAATAACACTGTTTTAGGGTGCTTCCCTCACATAGAAACTAATTTTACTCTTCAGAAAACACTAACAAGCTCAGGCAAGCTTTTATGGATAGCTGGTATTTTTTTGGAGATGTGTGTATATAAGAGGAATATGAAATTGTTAGGGAAGATGAATTTCTTTAACATGACTGTGGACTCTGTGTTCGGTCAGCAAAGTGCTAATGAAAAGGGGGATTTAAAATGTTGCTTGTGCAAGAAATGCAAAAGTGGAAGACATGTCTGCTACAGAATCCTGTGTTCTTGGCTACCTAAGGTAAACAACAACAATTTTGAGAAAAAGCAGATTTAAGAAGATACTCTATAACTGCTCTCCTAGGTCCTAATGAAGAACCAATCTATTTTCCTCCCAAACTGTATCTTTTTTGTACACTTTAAATTTAAAGAAATTCAAAACTAATCTTTACAAGTTACGGTTGGCAATAATCATCTGAGAAGTACTTTGACATATTTTTGGTTTACCTATGGAGCACCTAAGCTGATCCTGAGAGATCAACAAACTGATTAATTTAGGTCCCCCTGTTTTTAATAATTTATATTATTGTGTCAGCTAATAACAAGAAAATGGGCAAGATACTACCAAAAAATAAATGAAAATAATTCAGTGATTCCACACTGCACATATGTATTGAAATTCTGCACCCCACAAATATGTATAATCAATACATTTCAACAGAAATAATTTTTTTTAAAAGTATTGAGTGATTCATTTACCAGGTAATTCACTCATACGTTATGGAGAAATGGCTGAGTCTTACAAGTTCAAGAGCAAAGCAAATTCAAACACAATGCTGAACTAGTTTGTTTTTTATTTTGTCTCATTCTGATTTAATAGAGAAATACATCAAAGGTAACTCAGGACAGTGAGTCCAAGCTCTAGAAATCATCCTCGTGGATTTGAATTCTGCTCTGCCACTTATTAGCTTTATGACCTTTGGAAAATCACTTAGTTCTCTTCAAGCCTCATTCTCTCCATGTGTATTACCTGCATAAGAGTATCATTTCAAAGAGTTTTTGTGAAAATTTAATGATATAACATGTATAAAATACCGCCCAGAGTGTCTGGAAGTGGGAAGCACGAGGTCAATATTAGCTACTTTTTAGTAATAGTAGTGTTTAAAATTCTGAGTCTCCCAAACACTTCTGGGACTGGGCTTTCTGTCTCTCTCTTCTCCACCACAAGATAAAAATAAGCTTTTATTTAAAACTTTTGGGAGCAGGGGGTGAGAGATTCTTCTCAAAGTTTTCTTTCTTCTTTCTGAAAGATTATTTATTTTTTTTGGTCTTTTAAATTTCTGTATTATTTTATTTAATCCCTAATACTGTCAACCACCTGGTTATGGAAAGCAATATCCAACACCTGTAACAAAACATACTTCCCCACTCCCCATACTGAACTGTCATCCTCTTCCTGCCCACTCCTATCCTTTCCCTACACTAGGAAGCAGCACAGCGGGCCCTGCACTCCTCAGAAGTGGCCTCACTCTCCAAACTCCCTTCCCTCAACACATTCCTCTCAACACTGTGCACGCACACAACTTCAGAACTGGAGGGACTCTTCCCTTCCTTTCTCGTCGCGGAATCATTTCCGTCACTGCCTGCTGCCTTCCCTCTCTGTTCTTTACGCTCTTTGCTTGCCTTTCCAACCACCATCAAGATGAACGAGTGAGGCGCCTTTTCTGACAGCTCTGCACCACAAACACATAGCCTACCACAAGGTCACTGCATGAGGCACCTCACCAACAGATTTCAGCCTACGGGAAAACAAAGGAGAAAAGAGGACACCTCCCAAAAGAAGAAACCTGAAAGGCATTTCAGTGCACACTTTGGATTTTCTACTCAAAAGTTATTGTGCGTGTGTGTGTGCATGTGTAAGTAATATATGTACTCATATAGTGCACTAATGTATTCATGAGTCTGTCACTACCAAAACATTGCATGACAAGTAAGAATTTGTCTGAATGACATAGGATATATTTTTGAACTGACACTCTAACCAGAAAGGTTAAAAAAGCAAACTAAGTAAAAATTTATGACTTCTTTTTTATAGTAAAGGAAACTATTTATATATTAATTTTTAGCTCCCACCAACAAGTGAGAACATGTGGTATTTCTCTTTCTGTGCCTGACTTGTTTCACTTAATATAATTCTCTCGAGGTCCATCCATGTTGTTGCAAATGGCAGTATTTCATTCGTTTTTATAGCTGAGTAGTATTCCATTGTGTAGATGTACCACATTTTCCGTATCCACTCATCTGATGATGGACATTTGGGCTGGTTCCAACTCTTGGCTATTGTAAAGAGTGCTGCGATGAACATTGGGGAACAGGTATACCTTCGACTTGATGATTTCCATTCCTCTGGGTATATTCCCAACAGTGGGATAGCTGGGTCGTATGGTAGATCTATCTGCAAGTGTTTGAGGAACCTCCATACTATTTTCCATAGAGGCTGCACCATTTTGCAGTCCCACCAACAATGTATGAGAGTTCCTTTTCTCCGCAACCTCGCCAGCATATATAAATTCACACACACACACACACACACACACACACACACACACACCAAAAAAAAAAAAAAAAAAAAAAGCCAGGGAGGGGGGGAAGAAGATATAACAACCACAATTACTTGAAGTTGATACGACAAGCAAACAGAAAGGACATTGTTGGGGGGGAGGGGGGAGGGAGGAGGGAGGGAGGTTTTGGTGATGGGGAGCAATAATCAGCCACAATGTATATCGACAAAATAAAATTTTTAAAAAAATTAAATAAATAAATAAATAATAAAAATAAATAAAAAAATAAAGGAAACTATTATATTAGCTGATAGAAAATATTTTGAGTGTCTGTGAAAATAGAATAAAACCAACAATAATAAATTTCATTTACACTGTCTAAGGAAAGGGTACCCTAAGCTAGTGAAGACAGTGAGGTAAGGTTAAGAAAGAGTCCAGCTTCACTAGGTGGACCAGTGACAGAAACACCAGAAACAGGAGGCAGAAGTAAGCCAGTGAAGGAAACAACAGGACAAGCAGCAGAGACTCAGGAGCTAGGCTGCCCTATGCATGATAGTCTCTCTCTCTCTCTCTCTCTCTCTCTGTCTCTCCTCCTCCTCTTTATTTTTGCTTTGTCCTCTCTTCCTACTCCAGCCTTTTCTAAACAACTAGTTGTAATCGCTAGACAAACCTTAAATCCAGAAAATAATATTACTCTACATTTCTGTTACTTTACAGATTACAAAGCATTTTCACACATGTGATGTCATGGCACCCTCTGAGGTAAGTCAATGAAAATTTTAATCCCCAATGTATAAACAGATGAACAAAAGATTAATGAAGTCCACTTGAGGTGTTCTGGGGAGGAGTTCTCATAAACATTGTAGTGGATTGACTTATGTCCCCCCAAAACTCACTGAAGCTTGAATTGTGTCCCCTAAATTTTATGTATTAGAAACTTGGCCTCCACTGTGACTGCTAAGAGGGTGGGAAATCCTATTATGGTAACTGAAAGGTGGGGCTTTGAAGAAGTGATTAGATTGTAGGACCATGCAGTAGTGAATGGATTAAAAACGGTGGTCATGGGTGTCGTTTGGAGGGCTGTAAAAGGGGAGAATGAAGAGTCTTTCTCTCTCCCTGCTCTCTTGCTTCCACCATCTTGCAGTGTGAGACCCCTGGGTCACTGTTGCCACCAGCAGATGGATTTTGGACTTCCCAGCCTCAGAAACTGTAAGCAATAAATTTTGTTTTCTTTCTAAATTACCCAGTCTCAGGTATTTTCTTATAAGCAACAGAAACGGACTGTTACAGACATCATCTCTTTTATTTAGCAAAATAACCTTGTGGATATAAGCTTACTTCAGGATTCCAGCTATTCCTAGGCAGATTGTGGGGGCTGTGGGTGGGAGTAGTACTAGGTTGGGAAACAACAGAGCTTTTAACTATCTCTCTCTTTTTAAAATTTTTTTAAAACTATGAGAAAATATGGTAAATATTAATATTTGTTACATTGGGGTGGCAGTGCATAGATGTTAAATCATTATTTTTGTTTTCTTTATGTTGGAAATATTTCATAATAAATACCGAGGAAAAAAATCTCGTCAAGTGAGTATTAATATCTCCTTTTTCATAGTAGGAAAACTAGAAAACAGATAGGCTGATTTGCCATGCAAAGCTACACTAATATCACAATATGTAGATACAGAACTTAAGCTCTTTGACTATTAACAACTAAGAAAGACTTTGATATTAATTCCTTCATCCTGGATATTGTGGTAGACTTCATTATGGTTCACTTTGCCTAACAAAAAATAATTATGGATAAAACCTCAGAACATTTAAAAGAATGTAATATAAACTGTCACAGTTTTATTGAAATATAAAAAGCTAGTAAGTACCAAATTGAATTAAAATTTCAGGATGATGAGAAAGAAATGACCTATTGAAGTAGACATTTTATAGGTTTCAAACCTCTCTGTGACTCCATTATTTCAACTGAAAAAATGAGAATATTACTAGTACCTATCTCCTAAGGTTCTCCTGAGAATCGATGAGTTAATTCCACAAACGGTTTAGAGAAAGACCCAGCACATGGTGAGAGTTCAATTACTGCTGTTGTTGTTATCTCACATCTGTTGTGAGCATTCCTACCATCCTTCTTTTCCCATCTGTAAAACGCAGAGGTTTGCATTCACATAAGGTATGCTTTAAAGATTAATAAGCAGGGGTTCTTTTTAACTCCTCCAATTAAGGTATTCCAAATTTTATGCCCTATAAGGTAAACATAGACCTATTTCACCCTCGCCACACATACCCGATTCCCCCTTTCCCTGGGAAACTACTTCTGGACAAGTTACTCAAGGAAAGGCACATTTCCTTTAAGACAAATGGAAGACAGTAGGAAGCAGGAGCCTTGAGTAAATGAATTAGCATGTAAATGGAGTCCAGTGTTAACTCCAGGAGGGCTTAACTGACCTACTCAGCCAGATCTCCTGTGAACTATTGAGTCTGAGTTGGGTGAGGGTCTACACACAAGCATGCAGATGACTTATACCTCTCCTTTGATCTGTTCACTATATAACTGTTGTTTGTACCCCATGGCAGTGCAGATTTCCAGCTGACTGGCCACCATCAGCACCTCCCATAAGTCTAATAAACCAGTGTCTCTACTTATTGGCTTGGGTGAGTTATTTGGAATAGGCAAACACTACACAAGTGTCTTTTCAGTTTTGAGGCTCCCGTAATACATGCCCTAATGACATGTTGGAAAATTTTATTCAGCAAGATGTAAAATTAGTTTTTTGTCCCCTTTATGGTTTGTGTACAATCTGTGCTTTTCTTCCATCCTGCCCTATATAATTTTGAATGCCTTAAAAATACTTCCTAAAAATGGAAGAAAATCAACCCTCAAAATTATTCATAAAAATATTCAGAGAATTCAGTAAGATGTTGACATACAAAATATATAAAAATCAATATCGTTTCTATATACTAGAAATGGCTGATTAGAAGATGTAATTAAAAAGATCATTTGTACTGAGGTGGGATAGAGAAGGGACCCACCCCAGGGAGGCTACCCATCAATATTCAGGCTGAACTGACATTAGCCACCTCCTTGTTTTGTAGTTAATGAGCCTGTAATGAGACAGTAAAAAGGAAAACCACTTGACCAGTCAAATTAAAGAAACTCAGAACTCTGTGGTTTTCTGAACAGGAAACAAAACCACAAAAACCACAACATATGTGCATTAAGAAGGACAGAGCTGCAGATGACTTCTATATGACCTTCCACATGGAGGGCTAGATCAAAAAAGGCAAACTTAAGAGAAAATTGGCCCTATTGCACATGAGCCTTTCCTTCAAGCTTGGCAATGTGTATGACAGGAAACAGAAGCAGTCCCCTGGGCTAGGATTACCCCAAACTCCACCCAAACTGAATATTCCTTCCCCTAGTTAAGTCAGAACACCACCCCTGTCATGAGATGACATATAAAACCCACGACCCTGAATATCTATGGGATGCTCCCCACTTGTGAGGTCACCCATGCACTCTCCTGCATGTACTTTCTCTTTGCAATAAAACTTGAGTGTGGATGTGACATTGCTGCATGAGCTTGGAGTTATTGGATTCTCAATGGGATTCCTTCCTCAGGAATTCCAAGAACCTGCATCTCCAGTGACATTGATATAGAATAGAGTACATAAGAATTAATGGTAGAAAAATATTTATTCAGTAAGTGGCACTGGGAAAACTGGCAAAACATATGAGTATAGGGAAAAATCAAATCAGTATCATTCTTCTTAGACATAAATGAATTTCAAATGAATTTGAGAGTTAAGTGCAAAAACCAAACATTATAAAAGTACTAGAAAAAAAGATAGAAGAATGTTTTTGTAATATGAGGTTTCATGAAGCTTACCCCTAACATTCACCAGCTTACTATATACCAAGCATACATGATCTCATTTATTGTCATGTCACTATGATGTAAGTGTTCATTTTATATATATAAAAAGGGGACTTAGAGAGGTCAAGTAACTTTAAAGAAAGGGGACTCAGGTTAAATAACTTTAACATCAACATATTTGAGCCACTCTTATTATTCACGAATTTCTTATTTGTGAATTTATTTGTAACTCCAAAATCAGTATTTCCATGGTCATTTGCAGACACTCACGTGCAGAGTGGCAACAAATTTGAGTCACCCAACACATACATTCCCAGCTGAGGTCAAACAAGGCTGCCTTCTTCTTTCACTCTCATACTGTAAACAAGTATCCTTTTCACAATCTACTTAGTGCCACATTTTTTGCATTTCTGTGCTATGGGAAAGCAAAATATTTCAGCCCCCAAATATATTTCTCTGACAAATTTCAAGATGACTAATTCAGAGAGACTGGAAAAACAAGATTGCCTAGAAGCCTGTTTCTTTGTGGAAAAAAATTTACATCTGTATATGAAAACAGCCACACTTCCTCTGAGGCACCCTTCTTTTGGTTACTATCTATTCTTTCTAAGGGCATCTATCAGATAACCTGAAATATTTTCTTTTGCATACAAGATGTCTCTACTTAACTTCTGACTTCCTCCTTTCACCTGTGACAACACCTCCCCCCAGCACTTCAGAGAAACTTGGTCTCAGTCCATTGTTCTGGGGCTTGTACCTGCCCCCACCTTCTCTCAGTCATGAATACTAGTATATAAGCTTTGTACCCCCATGGGACATTTGGGACACTTGGGACATTACTCTTGTGATTCCCTCATGCTTTGTTTCCTCCCAGCCGTTAAATAATACAATTTGTCATGCCTTTTCTTCATATTGTCCTAAATTTGTCAGTGATTTTTATTAACGGAACTTTAGGAGTGAGAAGTTTTCTTTTGGCCCCTTCAGTGCTTTTGCTTAGTGATTTCACTGTCTAAAATGGCCCCCAAGGATAGTGCTGAGGTGCTGACCAGTGTTCCTAATACAAGAAGGCAGTGAGTGCCTTACAGAGACGATACTTTCAGGCATGAATTATAGTACTGCTGGCCACGAGTTCAATGTTAATGAATCAACAATATATATTTAACAGAGTGTCTTTAAACAGAAACACACTTAAAACAAAGCTATGTATCAGTCAGTTGATGAAAATGTGACCAGAGGCTCATCGGGGACATAACTCTGTATTTCCTCTAGGAGCAATCGTTCAGTATTTACTAATTCAGTGTTCACAGAGACTTTATAAAATAGAACTACCACAAATAATGTGAATCAACTATTAAAATAAAACGCAGAACCAGGATAGAATCCTTGCATGTCTGATTCCAGAGACCATACGAAGGAACACTGTCACGATCATTCTGTATAAAGGAAACGAATAATAGATTTGATTACATAAATATCAAAAGATAAAAGACAAACCGGAGAAAAAATACTCGTAACATACATTAGAAGTATTGCTAACATTAATAAAGAATTCTTCAAATCAATATGAAAACAGAAACCTTAACATTGAAAAATGAGCAAAGGATTTAACAGGTAATTCATACACAAACACAAAATTAGTAATGAGACAAGAAAAGTATATGACCTCTCTAGTAATCAAAGAAGGAAAAATAAAACAATTATAAAATATCATTTTTTAAATCTGTAGATTTATCAAAGACTAAAAAGAATTATATCACCCGGCATTTAGTATGTGTAGGCACACAAGCTACTGGACAATTTGGCAGTAGGTATCAATAGCCTTAATGTTATTAATAAATTTTTAACTGGAAATTTCAGTTTTAGGAATTTATACTGTGAAAGTATTTGAGTATAAATGAATGAATAATAAACATAAATTTTTAAAAAATCTCTTGCAATGTTGTATATATTATCCAAAACTTGAATCCTAGAGGGAATTAAGTACATTTATGTAATTCATACAACATAATACTAAACAAAGGTGCAGTTCTGCATTTATTTACATGGAAGATACATGAAAGATACTGACGACATAGCTGAGTAAGAAAAGCTGACTGTGGTAGGTATAGTTTGATCCCATTCATGTCCGCATGTACACATGCAGATAAAAACACAGATTGCTTAAAGAAATTAGATTTAGACATTAGTTTCCTCCCTCACACTGGAATGCCTCAGTCCTAAGGACCATATCAAAGAGGATTTTGTTGTATCTCATAAGTGAATGTTCTAAATCTTCCCACTGGTACTGGTATTTCTTAGAATTACAGGGCAAAGAGGTATGGCACTGTTCCACTGAAAAGCACTGACAGGGTTAGAATACAGGTGAGGTATGGGCAGATCCCATGTCATTGGTCACCTGACTTCTGTTTGAAATAGAGGGGCAGTCATCCATTGAGAATTCCTGAAGCTCAACATCACTAGATTTGGGAAAAGAGAATGTCATGATGAGATATATCAGCACTGTCAGAGGCTTACAAGGAAGGACGAGACGAAAGTTGAGAGCAGCAGGAGCAGCTTGAAAGCTAAATTAGAAAGAATAAGAAACATACACAGTTTGCATTTTATATGTGTTCCCTTTCTGGCTTGTTAATATGTTCTTTGATAAAGAGATAGATGCTTCACACACTGCTAATGTGTGTGGGCATATGATAATGTATATGTGCTACAAGATAAAAATGCTTTTATGATTGGTATCAAGAAAAGAAAAAAGGCAACATCAGCAAAAGAGTGCATTCATGATGTCAGCAGTTACTCTGATCTCAGTGGATTTCACAATTGAGAATATTAGCATCCCAAAAAGAATTCTGTGTGGGAGAGTGAGCCTGTTGGAAAAGGCAAAGGTCCCCTGAAAGCTTAAGTAAAGGCATCTGGCCTTTGCACTCAACCACCACAGTCAGAAGCAATAATCCAATCCACATGGTGCATAGGACAGCTTTTCCAAGGGCATTTCTAACAGCGGCTAAGACAAAGCAGATAATGGCAAAGGTTACTGTAACAGGAGAGAGTGCCTGTGTGGTTCTAGGGGAACCCCTTGGTCCACAAGAAAAGAAACATAAACAAAGGAGATCAGCCCACTAACAACGCATGTGAATTAATATAATCTACAATTTAGAATAAAAGATAGAGAAAATTTTATGTGAATATTTATCTGGTCTCTGATTAGGAAAAGACACAAAAGCAATATGAGAGAAGAAAAGAACCAGAGATATATCTCTTTTCATAAATTTATTAACATAATCTGCATATAAAAATTTATGACAAAAATAAAAATAGAACCACAACTAGGGGAAAATAATTTTGCCAAAGTTTTAAAGATGTGCAAAGATATTCATCATAATGTTTACAACAATGAAAACAGCTAAAATGTCAAACATTTATAAATTTATAAATTATGCCCCAGCCATACAATAAAATATTATGCAGCAATCAAAATTATGTTTTTGAAAAATGTCAATATCTTGAGTGTATAACATTAGAGAAGAAAAATCATAAATCTTTTGATTATAAGTATAGATCTATTTACCCACAGAAAAAAATATAAGAAAGTATGCCACAACAGTGATAATACTTAACATTATTTTCTGTGCCAGGCATTGTGTTGCTCTTTATACACAATATCTCATTTAAGATTCACAACAACCCCATGTGACAGGTACTATCATCACTCCTATTTTTCAGAAAAGAAGACTGAGGCACAGAAAGGTGAGGTCACTTGCCCAAGGCCACACAGCTTGAAAGTGTAAAGCCTGGAAATGAACTCAGCCAGTCTGTTTCCTGAGCTTGTGTGCTACCCATCACCACAAATTCCTAAGACCTATCTCCTCTGATTTCAAAGGCTCATAAAATAAAAGTATCCAAATGTACTATAAATAGAGTGGGACTTTTTTTCTATCTCATTTATAAGATTTGAACAATTCTCACTACCAACTTCTCAAAACATTCATGTTGACAGCCTCGTTTGGAGCCTCTGATCCTCTAAACTTATAGGATATCAATATGTGAAATTTAATGAAGATCCAGAATTCTCAGCTGCTGTTCCCTTCATATATTCATCACCGCTCAAGTAAATTTCTTTTAGAAGATGAAGTCTTTGAAGAATTCTTTTGTTTCCATTTTTGTGTTTTCTATAAGATTATTACATATCTGTTGTGTGGAGCAAAGCTATTTTGGTCTCTGTCCTTCCCATTGTTTACTCCCATTCAGATGAAAATTTAAATACAAACTAGCTACCCATTCATCAAGATGCTTTAAATTGATTTATGGTATAGCATAGAGAAGCTTCTGGGAATAAGAACTTAAAATCTATTATGGTTTCTATTAATAACTGCAGTCACTAATTGCTATGAGAACTTTTTTGGATATGCTAACATATAGTTAAAGTAAAGCAAATCCAAAAAGCTACTATAAATAGCTTTGCACAGTCTCATAGAAATCATGAGAATTTTGTAAGTTTGGAGGGTGGGAAAGTAGAAACACGGGTTTCAGATCTTTTTTTAAACATTGTTATCACAGATTCGAAAAGCCAAAATTTAAAAATTGTATTCTCAAATCCATCTCTGCAGATGATCCTCTTTATTACTTTAATTACTTTGGAATTACCACTTTCAGACAACAATTTTAACTATAACTGATATTAGATAGGGATCCCAAGTGCTATTTTTGCTCACCGATTCATGAAATAAAAAATTTTAAGTACCTGCTGTGTGCCAGGCACTGGCAATATAGTGCAGCAAACAAAAGATAAAAACCTCTGCCTTGCTGGAATTTGAAGGCATTATACTGATGGTGCATGGAAAGCAAACATGGTAAACAGCAAAATGTATACACGATGATAAATGCAATGAAGAAAAACAAAGCAGTCAAGGGGGATATGGGTACTGAGGAGGAGGATCGCATTGAGAAGGTGACATTTGAGTGTGGACGTGAATCAGTAAGTGAACAAGCGTGAGGCTGTCTAGGGAAGGGCATGCTAGACAGAGGAATAGCAAGTGCAAAGGCCCTGAGGTTGAACTGAGCCTTTACTGCATTTGAAGAACAAAAAAAAAGAGGCCCTCATGGTTTCAGTGGAGGAATAAAGAAAAGTAGTAAAATAGGTCAGAAAAGTAACAGAGGAGCCAGGTGCTATAAGGCCTCATAGGCCATGCTGATGACTTTTTTTTCAGAGAGATGAGAAGCAACAACAGGTATAGACAGAATGACCATATAATTTATCATTTAAATTCTGACATTTTTGTTGGTAAAAATGCTAAACTGGATGGGACATTGAGAAAACAGAGGAAGACCAAAGCTGTTCCAGGCAAACTGGTGAAATGTATGGTTGCCTGAGGTATGGAGCAGAGAAGTGACATGATCTTGATTTTAACCAGGTCATTCAGGCTGCTGTTTTAAGATTAGAATGAAGGTTAGCAAGTAACTAAGCAAGGAAAGTGATTAGGAGCCTGATGTAATACCCAGGTGATCCGTGGTAGCGGCAATGGCAGACTCTGGGTATGTTTTAATGTAAAGCCAGCAGCACTTAGGGATGGAGCACATGTAGGGCATTAGAGAAAAAAGATTTGGGTACTGAACAACTGTGGGGACTGTGTTGGCATAACAGAGCATTAACAGGGAGACTTCAGAAGGAGCTAGTTTAGGGGTGTCAGGGTGAGGGGAGACAAGAAACTCCAACACACATCCAAATGGAGACACTGAGTAGGTAGTAACCCATAGCAGGCATAAGACAGGCAGTCGTTCAGGGTCACCAGTGTGTAGATGACTCTTAAAGTATCAGAATGGGTGACATCCCTAGGGAGCGAGGGCAGATGGAAAAGAGAAAAGAAGAAAGGACAGAGTCATGGTTGTCCCAACACTACAGAATCAGGAGAAAGGAAGAAACAGCAAAGGAGACTGAGAAACAGCAGCCAGAGAGGCAGGAAGAAACTAAGAGTGTGAAGCCAGCTGATTTAAGTGTGTCAAGGATAAAAGAGTGATCGACTGAGACAAGTGTTGCTTTGGTCCTGGTAAGCTGAGGACTGAGAGTATTTTGATGTCTTCCTGGTGAATATAAGGATGGTTTTTCTACAGCGATCCATGAAGGCAGGGGCATGTACTCACTCGTTTACCTTTGAAACTCCTTAGCCGGTTGTTAAGTGCGAGATCCCTGGCAGTTTGAAGTGCAGAGAAGCAGACACAATCCCAGAGAATCTGGGTTTCTTGTACAAGGATGGGCAATCTGTACCGCACTGTGCAACTTTCAGAAGAGAATGAGACATTTTCAAAAAACTACAAAAGCCACTTTTAGGCTAGATCTATATGTATGGTAGGACAATTCTGCCATACCCCAGCTAGTACAATGAGACTTGTGGTCCCAGGAATTCAAGAATTCAATGACACAAGAAAGGAAAGGAGTAAGGATTCATGCCAACTGTAGGGCCCGAAAAGCCTGTTCATTGGTTCCAACCACCAAGATTCCTTTAGCAGTTGGCCACTCATACTCCTTAAGACACTATCATCATTTCTAAGTGTCTAATGTTTGGATTTTCCTTCCATTCTGCAAGCTAACCTCCCTCCTACTAATAAATTCCTTTAGCCAAAGTTGGCCAGAGCTGATTTCTGGTGCTGGCAACCAGAGTACTCTGGCATACCTGCCACTCTCCAGCCTGTACAGCTCTGTGGTAGCTAGTAAAACTCATAAATTGCCAAGTTCAGTCAGTTTTCCAAGGTAAGTAAATCTAAAGGTTTGGAGGCCATTACCATACTGGCAAAAAAGCTTAATACTCTCTTAAAAAAAAAAAAAAGAAAGAAAGAAAGCTTAATACTTCAATAACTATCCTTAAATTCCAATTGCAAATGTTTCTTCCACTGAGAAACATTTCTAAGGAGAAACATTCTTTTTACTCACTGGAAACATTTATTCCTCTTAAAGTAATCAAAGTAATGGACCCTTTGACCAACATCTCCTCACCCTGCCCCACCTGCAGCCCCTGGTAACCACCATTCTACTCTCTGTTTCTATGAGTTCAACTTTTTTTAGATTCCACATATAAGTGAGATGATGCAGTATTTGCCTTTCTGCGCCCGGCTTATTTCACTTAACATAATGTCTTCTAGGTTCAATTATGTTGTCACAAATGACAACATTTACTTCTTTTTAAAAGCTAAACAGCATTCCATTAATGGCTGTTTCTACAGAATGGCAACTATGTATGCAGTTCATTCAAGATTTCCCATTCATACATATCTGCAGGGCTTCCGTGTTGTTCATTATATTGTAGAAATGCCTGGGAACAACTGGCATAGCAGGGACAGGACAAACTTGTCAGATGAGCAAAAATCATTGAGCAATTCAGGTCAAATCAGTGAGCATTATTTTAACAATTGTGAAGAGTTTGATATCTAGACCTTTTGCATTTTATTTCAATGCATACAGTGGCTATCCCTTGGGTACTCATTAGTGATACTAATTTTGAATCTTCAATTATTGTAGTTTTCTAAATGTTCAAAATATTTCACACTTTATTTGGAATTGAAGTACCTGCCTCAGTTTTTAACAGCCTGGCATTGACCATTTATATTTAAGAGAAATATTCTACAAGTTTTAATACCCACATCAGGTGAGACCACCAGGTAAGCAGTTTTATGGCATCCTGCCGGACCCACCGTGGAGGCTCACAGATTTGCCAATTAAAGCTACAACTTAGTACAGCTCACTAAAGAACACTAATGGGAGAAAGGATCTGGCTTATCAGGCATGAGAAAAGAAAACATCTGTATGTGAAATTTTTCTACATCTTTTGGTGATGTTTTCATAAAGGCTACTGTCCTTTGAGTTGTTCAAATTTAATGAAGCAAATATTTCTCTCCTAGTGAAAACATGAGCCTACCCTCAGGATGTCTGAGAACCTCTGTGGGTTCCAAACAGGAAGCTCTCAGTCTGAATCTGTCTTCCACCTTCTGATTTAACTTCTACCAGGGGTTAGTGGATCTCGGTTCAGACCCGATGGCAAACTTTGGGATGAACTATAACGGTGACAAATCAGGAAACATTCGTGTGCTGATGGAAGTATAAGAGAAGGGCAGACCCTGCTTCTCGTCACTAGATGTCGGCAGCCTTGCCATCCCTCATGTGTCACTCCTCGCCTGGTTGCCGTGAAGTCTAGAGCTGAACTCTGTCCTCCACGGCAGGAGGTGAATTATTTGGAGGCAAGAGGAGGAGAGGATGCTCAGCAGTTGCTCCTTTTTTCTCATTCAAATGAGCTCAACAGAAAGTAATTTTTTAAAGATCTGATCCATGTATGAAAAATAACTCCACAAAGGCAAGTTCAAATCAAATTTTATCCCACTGCTTTTGATATCACTGGAGGAGCAGCACTTTGAGCAGTGAGCAGGTCAGACATTGTAGAAGACTCTGGGTTGTCACCAGAGACTTTCATTGTGTGTCATATCACTCAGTTTCACAGCTGTACCTGCAGACTGATAACATATTACAAACAGCTGAACAAATATATTACAGATACACATATTGTATATGTTTTATTGAATATTAATATATTGAATATATTCCAAATAGATGAACTTCAATGAAAATCTTTTAAATTGTCCCTCTCTACCTAAATTTAAAGTTTTCCTCTTGTATTCAGGTCCTACTTAAGCTCCATTAGTGAGTCAGAGAAGAAATTTCCTATTTACTTTAAAATCTTAGTAAAAATTAAATTATCAAAATGTTAAAAATAAATTTGAACAAAAATTGTAAATCACTTTTTTTGTACCTTCATTTGTCATCACACTTTGAAGGCATGTTAATTCTCTCAGGCTGATAATATACTAGATCATATCTTTGATTTGTAGTTTATCTAGAAGACAATGTCTAGTCAAAGAATTACGGATAGCCAATGAAATTCCAGCTTTGTTTGGCATGGATAGCAACAACCTTTATTTTAAATGACAAAATTAGCTTTGACTTTTCCATGTTTTCTCTTTCTTGAAATGTCTTTTATTACTTCTTATAATTTTCCCTTTCCTGAAATAATCATCATTTCTAAAAAGAAATGCATACTGGTTGAAAGAATGGATTCTGAAGCAAGATGAACTGAGAACTCCAGCATAGTAACTTTGCAGTCTTGGACAAAACACTTACCTGTCAGTGACTCAGTTTCTGCATCTGTAAAATGGAGATAATAGTATCTGCCTTATGAGGTTTTTGTGAGAATTACCCGAATCAATGTCCGTAGGCATTTAGATAACTGTCTGGCACACAGTAACTGCTACTTTAGGGTTTGCTATTGTCACTGTTGTAATTAATTTATTAGGAGTCCTTGAGTTGCCTTTTCCCAGATAGTATCAGTGCTTGGAATGGGAATGTGAACCCAATTTTTCTAAAGCCTAGAACCAACTAATTTCCTTATATTCCTCCCTCACAAACACTGCATATATAACATTTTTGCTGGATGAGAATGCAGGAACTGTTAAAACATGAAAAGGAAGTGTGAATAGAACTGGAGCTATGACCACAGGATATCTCAACATTCATAACAAAGGTGGCCTAAACTAAAAGGTTACATATCTCTGAAGGTAAAACTGAGATGTCTATTTCCTCTGTCAATATGTAACAAGCAAGAGAAATGACAAACTTGGATTTGGTCCTAGAGGCTGAGACAGATATAACAAACAAGGTTAAGATTGGGGCACAGCTCACATTCACAACCATGTCTCCCATCTAGGCATTTTAAATGTAAACATGATTTATATAGGGTGACTGTATTAGTCCATTTCTATTGCTTATAACAGAATACACAGAACTGGGAAATTTATTGCTTACAGTTTCAGAGGCTGGGAAGCCCACAGTACAGGCAACACATCTGGTGAGGGTCTTGGTGGTGATGACAGTGACCCAGGGGTCTCATATGGCAGAAATGGTGGAGCACAGAGAAAGAGACTCTCAAATGTTCTCTCTATTTTTTTTTTTGGACCGGTAAGGGGATCACAACCCTTGACTTGGCGTCGTCCGCACCACGCTCAACCAGTGAGCGCACGGCCATCCCTATATAGGATCCGAACCTGTGGCCTCGGCGCTATCAGCACTGCACTCTCCCAAGGGAGCCAAGGGGCTGGCCCTCAAATGTTCTCTTTTTAAAGCTCTCAGAACCACGCTCATGACCACCATTATTAATCCATTCACTACAGCATGGTCCTACAATCTAATCACCTCTTCAAGGCATCATCTTTCAATCACCATAATAGGACTTCCAACCCTCAACAGTTACAGTGGGAATTAAGTTTCTGACATATGAACTTCGGGAGACACAATTCAATCAATCCACAGCAGTGACACTGCATTTTAAAGAGATAGGAGTGTCAGGAAATAAAGTTCAGTGAAGGAAACTAACAAGCATAAATTGTCAGTATATAAGAAACTACAGAAACTAGAGGTCAGGCACAGGTTATCTCCTCAAAGCATGACTAGAAAAGTTACTATAAAATGCACTATCTTTGTCACCTGCAGAAGTAGTGTGCCTTAAGGGATATTTCAAAAACATATCATCAAAAGTGTCTTAGGAAACATCTTAGTTCCATCAAGTTACCAAAAACAATTCTACGGGAGGACCAGAGCAATTCAAAACTTGATACAAAAACTGTGACTGATCTAAAAGAGAATGTTAACTGGGTCATATGTGTGTTTAGAAGAAATCCATATTAATTAGGATTACTTTCTGTTGCAAGTAACAGAAACATGACAGTAATAGGAGTGATTTTTCTCGTGATACAAGAAGTCCAGAAATTATCTCAGGAATGATACAGATGTGCTGCCTAAGGATATAAATAAAGACCTAGGCTCCCTCTAAACTTCTGATCCACCATCCTTAGCCTATGGCTATTATCGTCAAGGTCAAAAGATTGCTGGACCAACTCTTGGCTACAAGAAAAAGAAAAGGGTAGGGCAAAAAGCAAGTACCTGCTGAGTCTTTTTTAAAAAAAAATTCCTTTTATCAATTTTATCAAGAATCTTCCTAAAGACCATAAGCAGTAGACTTCCACTTCATATCACTGAATTACATGGAGCTGTAAGGGAGCCTTGGAGGTGAGGGGTTTTCTTTTGTTTTGTTTTCTGTGGTTTTTTTGGAGATAAGTGTTTTTAATTGGACACATAGTTGATCTGAACAAAATAAATTAGTAAGAAAGAAAGTCCTAGTGATAACTGGATAGACAACAATCAATGTATGACACAAAATGAGCCATTATGGAGTCTAGAAACAAGG
Organism: Cynocephalus volans; assembly: GCF_027409185.1. NCBI lineage: Eukaryota > Metazoa > Chordata > Mammalia > Dermoptera > Cynocephalidae > Cynocephalus > Cynocephalus volans. Next base: position 50,587,303 of record NC_084465.1, on the reverse strand, counting down.
CAATCTTACTCTACCACTATCTAAGAAAGAATATGCCAACTAGACCAGCTGATATGAGTTGGACAGAGAAACTTTCATACGTTCTGGAATCTGCCATTGAGATCATCTAACCTCAGACTTCCAAACAATCTACTTATAGTCATTTGAATATCCATATAAATTTTGCTAGAGTGGACAGACAGAATGCACTGGTCAGCCAATGCCTTTATCCCAATAAGTCTATTTTTTATTGTAAATGAACTAGCCTTCCAGTTCGCCACCCAATCACTTGTGAACTTAAGTTTCTCCAGCCAGTCCCTGAGGGCCTGGCAAACTACGAGTCTACTATCAACATTAATCTCTCTCAGTTCTAATTTTGCTGATATAGTTTTGTATTTTAAAATTATATTACATGGGTTGTAGACATATGTGTTACAGGATTTGACAAAATATATTAAACAGATGTCTATACTTACTTACCTTGAAATCTTTCTTAGACTACCACCTAAACACACAAAATTTTGGTTGTCAAAACCATCAGGAAAAATGCTCAGTTTAGGAATAGGAAAGATGACTTAGGAATTGGCTAAATTTACAAAAGTTGGACTGAAACTATACTAATTAAACCAATTTTCACTGTTGGCTAGTTATATATTTATTCTGGCTGGGAAGTACTTTCAAATCATACATATTTGGTGATAAGTTGATTTTTTTTTCTACTTTTGTGACCCTCACCAATATACTCAATCTAGGATTTCCCTTGAAATGTGCCACATGTTGACAGGCTTAAAATGAACAGGCATGGGTAAATAGCTCTTATTTGTATATGTCATCCTTATCCCAAGTTGGGCGATTTATCAGATGACAATAACTGCTATGTCGTAAGCAACCACCATGTGTCAGGTGCTTTATGTACATTGTCCAGTTTAATAACTGCAACTCTGAAATACAGATATTATTACTTTTTCATTAGAAATGAGGAGACTGAGGCTCTGAGAGTGACATAGTTTGGATATATTGTCCCTCAAAGCCCATGTTGAAATCTGATCTCCAATGTGGCATTGTTGGGAGGTGTTTGGGTCAAGGAGGCAGATCCCTCATGAACAGATTCATGCCTTCTCTGGGGATCGGGAGTAGTGAGTTCTCACTCTACTAGTTCCCAAGAGAGCTTGCTGTTAAAAGGACCCTGGCGCCTCCCCTCCCTTTCTGGCTTCCTCTTGCCATGTGGTCTTGCACCCGCTGGCTGCCCTGCCGTTCTCCACCATAAGTAGAAGCAGCCTGAGGCCTATGCCAGATGCAGCTGTCCCAGAATCATAAGCCAAATAAACCTCTGTTGTTTATTAATTACACAGTTTCAGGTATTTTGTTATAAGCAACAGAAAGGGACTAATACAGAGAAGATACATAACTTGCTGAAGGCACACAGCTAATATGTGGCAAAGCAAGACACACACAGGGCTCTCTCTGCTGCAAAAGCTTGAACTATTTCCACTACATTATTGTGCCTGTCTGGACTTTTCAGTGTAATAAGTATGAGTTCTCAGCCATGGAATCTCTGAATTTTTGAGCTGCAACAGACATTAGAGCTTATGTGATACAAAACAATAAAACCAGTTCTGTTCAAGAAAGACTATGGGACTTACCTCAAAGCAACACACCTCTTTTCTTGACTTCTCTTCTAGTGTTCTTTGCCTTACACAATGCTAACTCCCTTTTTTGGTCTGTTTGGTGAGTGCCAGGTCCCTGAAAAGGTGGCATCACTATCTTGGTAGCTAGGCAACTGCAAATATGAGCTTCGTCAGTGAGATCAGCCAGTCAATGAGTTAGCTTGAGGTGATGATGAATACAGGCCTTCCGTAATTTACTAGAAGCTTTTCAGAGCACTCGAGCGTTCAAGACATCTCCAAATTGAGTTGCCTTTTGGATTCAGATTAATTCAATGTGCAATTTTCTATTCTTAGAACACTTTTACTTGGTATACATACGTGTTTCTGTGGACAAATTTCAGATACTGTAATTTGACCACATAACTGACAGAGGAGAAAGCAGCTAACTCAGAATTAAACAACTATAGGCTTGAAAGCTCTAAGAGATTTTACAGTATAGGAGGAGGAAACTACTTTCATATTAGGAATAACTAACCCATAATTTTTTAAAAAGGGAAAATATAGCTCATGGAGAGATAAAACTGATTTTTTAAGGTAGCAATGTACAAGTCTACTATTTACCCACTTCTATTAGTGCAAGTAGCCAATGAATGTAACAGCTGATATAAATGCACTGATATTTTTCATATTATACGCAGTTAGAGAAGAGAAAAGTAGAGATGGTGACAAGAGAAACCTGAAGGGAAGAAAGAAAAAGATAAAGAATCTAAAAGGGGAAAGGAACAGACTTGTGAAGCAGAAAGGAGAAAGGAAGAAGAGAGGGAAAGCAAGGACCAGTGAAATGGAATGGAAAGAACAAAAGAGGAGAGGTAATAAGTAAATGTAGGAGGAGAAGGAGAGGGACGAAGAGAGAGCAGGAGAGATACAGATGGAAGGAGAGGGGAACAGAGCAGGAAAGGCAGAGAGAGATGATGCTGAGCTGAGGGTAGTACTTACTGGAAAATTATTATCACCCTTCTCAGGTCACTTGGTTTGTGGGCACCAGAGGACCTCAATAACCAGCGCTATTTGGAACATTCCTCAGCACTCCCATTGTTTTGAAAAGTCCTTTAATCAATAAGATATTATTTTGTTTTCAAGATAAGGTTTTATTTTTTCTAAGGAAAGCTGATTTAGCATTAAAAGATAACCTGGTTTTTAAACATTTACTTTGGAAACAGTTCCTACAACTATCACTTTGTGGCATTCAAAGCTATCTAATTGCCTTAGCTTTGTTTTTTGAGTTATTAGGGCTGCCTTATACTACAAATCCACATTTGTATATTTGTACCAATTCCACCCCCACCCACCCAGCCTAGACACACAACCTCAAGTCCATTTGCTATAGCTGAGTCCTACAGGGGTTAGGATTAAAAAGGCGGAAAAATGTATAGATTTAGAGAAGCACACATTTTAAAAATAATTGGTTAACCCATATGCACTGCGTTCAACCCTTCAGAAGCTCTGCCTTTAATGAGATGGGCATGGCAGGTGACCGCGGTGAAAATTACTCTCTGAGCCACACAATTGACACCAAAGTGAGATCACCTCATTCTAATGTCCTGAGAGCCAGGAATTTTTTTTTAAATACATCATTCCTGTGTTTGAACAGTCATCATGGGATGCTCATATTTGAAAATTCAATTCCAATTTCTACAAATGTGCTTTAAAAACTTCTTTGCTTAAAGTTGATGAGATTGAAATGATACAGTTTGGTTATGTTTTAAATGACTCTAAAATAAGGTGGCGGCGTGGATTAATCACGTCAATGTTTCTTCAAACCAAAATATATAGAGGAATGAATTTCCCTTTTTATGTGTGTTCTGTTATTACTTAGACATATTCCAAACCACTTCTCTCTGTTCACAGTGAACCAGCCCATTTGAACCTAATGCACTTTGCCTTGCTTCGTTTCCCGACTGTGTAGTGTTATCCATGTTTTTTACTGCTATATGACATAAAGAACTTTATATTTTTGTGTGAGTACATATTCAAGTCTTTTAAAATGCAAATGTTCAAAAAGTACTGGCCGATTTATTTATGCTTTTCGAATTAAAGGCTATTTGAAATAAACGGGTAATCGCATCAGCAACTATTTGTGAAGATTAAAGATATAATTAAATTTTCAAAGTATCATTTGAAATAATCAGAAAAACAATTATGGTTTAATATGCAACCTATCCTACATAACTGATGATGTAAGGCTCCCTGCTCACTCTATAAAGTTGACCAAGTTTGAATAAAAGTAATTTATGAAAACTTTGAGTCAATAATATTGATTTAAATCTTGTTAAAATATCTATCACACTCTTTTTAAAGATGAAAAGAAAAATTTATTGGAATAATATAGTTCTGTAAAAAATATACTCAACATGACTACAATGATACAACTTTCCTGTTTTATTCTTTAACATTTAATGAAAATAAAAATAATAGTTTAAAGATTCACAAAAATTGGAGAAAAATATTCTAATTAAATAACTTCTAGGAATGTAGTGTTATGAATGAAGTAAGAATGTCTACCTAAGTGAGATGTTTTGAATTATGTTTCTAAAGACCTGATTTTTTAGTTTAAGATTGGAATGGAAATTCACATAGGGAATATAAATTACATGAAGCAAGATTTATATGACTTAGGAAACAATCTGAACCATATCAGTAAAATATGTTTGGAATAAATTGTAAAGAATAAGATGAAACAAGAGACAACAGAACAAAATGCTTTAAAATGTCCAATTTTCATAGTCATATATAAACAGGACACAGCTGCAATTCACTTATAAATTGCATTTGAAAACTGATTCCGAGAATTTAAATACGCTGACTCCAGAATCTGAGACATATAAAGGATAAATGACCACACACCTGATCGACAACAGTGTTACTTTAGCAATAGGAAATTACTTAAATTCAAATAATAATTCCTTTGAAAAGAATTAAATTGAGACTGTATTTCCAGAAATTATGTCTGACATATTTCTATATTTGAAAGGTCATTACACTGAACTCCCTTTGCACAGTAATTGTTAAATGGCAACCGGTTGATTTCAGAACATCTGGATCAATAACAGTAATACTGGCAATTGTTATAAGAAAGTGCCCTCAATACTTTATCCTGATTATACCTTTTTATGGGTATATGTTCAGTTTTAGCAGTAGGAACTTGATTTTCCTGCCCACCCCACAATATGATTTAAAAAATAATGGAGTGGAAGTGTCACTTGAAAGAACCACCGACAGTGGTGCTTAATTTACAAAATACAATAAAATCTCCTTCTCAAAGTATCATGCCGTATCACCAATTTGTTTTGTTTTGTTTTTCCCTTAGTCGACATTTTAGAGTATATTTCTCACTGTTAATGGAACACCATAATAACATTTAAAATTAAGGTAAATTGTCTCACCAAAGCTCAAGTATTTGGGGTATTCATTTGCCTATGCTCAGCTTTCATATACGATGCTTTTTCTAATGGCTGACCTCCCCTTTCTGACAGTGAATGAGTAAAACCAATCTTGTGAATGGGCAGGTCCTTACTGACATGATTTCAGGGGTATCTAAAAGTCTTTCTATCCCAAAATATATTATCTGTCTGCTCAGCAGTGATGCCAAAGTTATTTTAAGTAAAAGGGGGAAAACGTCTTTCAACAGTTGTAGGTAAAATTGTGGGAGACTTTAACACTGACAAGTTACATTCACTATAAATTGGGGGGTGAGGAGAGGAGTTGCAAACAAAACTGGTAGGTAGACACCTGAGGGGTGTGGGTGAGGAAGAGGGATTATCATGAGAGAGGGAGGGTGCAGACTTTAATCCAACCTTAACATGTGTCACTATACTGCCCTGGTCCCTAGGAGAAGAAGCAGTGAATCGCAGGGCGTGGCTGGAAAAGAGAAATGGCTACCTGACTAGACTATCCAGGTTTCTGTTTCCTATTTTCCCATCATTTGCTTCTTTCTACAAAAAAATTCCAGGTTTGCAGCCTGGAAATCACATTTGAGAAAACTGACCATATCTTAGGATTTGTGCAAAAATTTTAGAAAAAAAATATTTTTAAATGTCCTGACCCTGAGACCTTTCTATTTCAACATGATGTATATGAGACATCTTTTTGCTGAGCTTCTACACTGAGGTGTACTCATGGAAAAACAACGCCATTTCAAGAGAGTCACAAGACAACAGAGTTTAAAAGATATAGAAAGATGACAACAGAGATACTGAATGACACCACTTAATTAAGAGTTTGGAGCCCATTAGATGTAACCATGCACTACTTATAGAGTTGCCAATACTGCATTAAGTAGTATATAGAAAAACTATACTAGTTAATGTTGAAAATCTGTGACAATTCTGTTAGATCTGCCCGCTTCAAATTCTTTAGCACGATATTTTGTCTTTTTGTCCAAGATTTTTGATAGAAATCTTTAAATAAATACAACACATCCATAATTTTGAACCACTTTTTTCCTAGACTGACACTGGCCTCTCCAGTGAATGTGAAAACATTCTGAGCTCTGTCACACAGCCCAAGTGTCAGAGGGCAGCCAACTGATCTACAGTAATGTTCTGTATTAGGTGCATTCTTTTGGGCAAAAAAGTCACAACCATCAGCTCTGCACCCAAACACCATTCATCCAAATGCTGAGTTCAATGTAAGTCGTAGGTAAGACTGATTTTTCATGACATAACTGCTCCATTTTAAAGATTTAGAAGGTTAGAAATAAAGCCTCAAGCTAACATTTTACAGGTTTCTCAGCTTAAGGAGACTTTTGGGCCAAATGACCTTCCATTTTGGTCATGTATCAAAATGAACCAACCACAAGGGAGTATTAGGTTAAGTTTTCCCAAAGGCAGTTCAATTCTTCCAGATGTTATATAATTAATTTTTCAATTAATTTTCAAAAGTCTAAAAGGAAAAGAGACATCTATAAGCATCATTTCATTTCTAAACATTTCTTCTACCTATAGAACATTATACAGGAAAATCTCTTACTGAAGGCCCGTAGCTATGGCTAGTTCCAAAATCTAACTGTTTGATAAAACACGTAACAAGAATTTAAAATCTGACATTATTCTCAAAACTTATAATAATTTGACCTGTCAGAATTTACATAATAAAATTTCTCTCTTTTTCTGGTGGCAGAAAAGAGGTGGAAATTAGGACCTTTTTCCTCCTAATGTCCAATTTGAAGTATTACGCTCCTCCACTCCTTTTCAGACTTAGGGACATGAGTATGGTCAGTGTCAAGCTAACTTTACAGCAAAACAAAGGCTATATCATATTCTGGTGTTTATATTTAAGTTTTTTATGCCAGCACCTTACAAAGGATGTGGGAAACAGAAAAAAATTTAAAAGATTTTGTATCATCACATGGTCTTCCATCACAACCTGACAATCGTACCTTTTAGACCAGCCTTGGTTCGCTTATCCAGCTCTCTCACTTGGAGCTAATAACCAGCAAAACCTTTGCTAAGGGTCAGCCTGAGTGATGGGCTCAATCAGTCAGTCTTTGAGTTAGGTCTGGGTTGCCATCATATTGGCTGGTCCTTCTGTTCAAAGATTCTCACGACCTCAGAAAAGCACCAGACTGTTCTTGGGAACAGAGTGCAATAAGCACTTTTATTAAAGAAGGGACTGGTTGCAGAATGTTAATTTTCCAAAATCAATTCTAAAATTCCACCAAATTAGACTCCTGTTTTACAGACAAGGCTGCCACCATGCCACAAGGAAGTTGTAAAAGCACTGTTTTAAACCTCTACGAAGCATTTATTAGGCTAAATATTTTAGAGCAGATATAAAGGTTTTTTTAAAAAATAGAAAACTCTTAAGTATTCTTAATTTTTATATGCTTATCTATCTTAAATGCCAGAGCCCACGGATTATATCCTGCCATAACAATAATCATTAGCCTATTAAAGACAGAAACTATAACACAGCTTACTAGACAACAGTATCTATTTGGTTGGGTATAAATATTTTTGCGTTCAAATTCTAATTAAATAGTGCCTTTCACTGCTTAAAAGATCCATAGAACTGAAATGTTCAGAAGTCCTGGTAGAAATACAGAAAATACACAATGTTTTTATTTTTCCACATGCTCAATTTACTAGCTTAAAATATTAAAAATACATGCACTACATAAAATTATATTTCTTGGAGCTAAATTTTACTTCTTCAGTAATGTTTAATTTTGATGAAGGACTGCATAATGATCCCTTTTTAAAAGGTACTCTTAAATTATAAGGGGCTTTCAGCCTCAACCTGGAAATTGAAGCTATGTAGATAAAAGACAAACTCATTAATAAACATCACGATGATAATTCTAACAACAAGCACCATGTTTAAATTAAGAGAGGAACCAGAAAAATCACCAATTACTGACATTTTAAACGACTCTTTAAAAAGACTAGCGAGCTGGAAGCAGCCGCTTCATTTCAGGAGGGCTGTCTGACACTGAATGAAATGAGAGGGACTCCTGGCTGGTGAGCAGCGGGAACTTTGCGGCTGGCGGGCGGCGCGGGGCTGCCACGGATCGGGGCGCTTCAATCTGTCACCAGCCCGACCGCAAAACCCAGTGACAGCCCCAGCGCCACCAGGCACCCAACAGGGGGAACCGGGAGCAGGACAAAGGTCTGAAACCCAAGTAATGGGGTTAAAGAAACAAGATGCACGGGTACGTTTAACGTGCCAGCTGCAAGAACGGGGCGGGGGGACCCCAGCCCCCACGAATTCTCAGGCGTTTAGCACAAGCACCAGCTCATTACGAGGAGATGCGTGAGGGGAGTTGTGCGGGGGGTTGGGAAGAAATCCCAACTCGTGACTCCGTTCTCCACTAACTTTGTTTTCTCTCCCTGGGCAGAGTGCAACGTTCGGGCACGGGTTGTCACGGTCCTTGCTTTAAATGGCCCTTGTAAGAAGGAAAGGGGTAAAAAGCTGCGCTCGCGGGCGCACCGGAGCGGCGGCGAGAACGGAGATGCTGAGGTACCTACCATGGTATTCTTGTCCCGGTACGTAGTAGGTGGGGTTGCCCGCAATGTGCAGGGAAATGAGCACCTCGCCCTGCTCCCCATCCCCTTCCAGCTCCCCGTGGTGGGTGCACAGGAAAAAGAAGGGCGAAAAGCGGGGGTAATAGCCCACCGCCGCGCGCGCCCTCAGCGTCGCCCCCAGCAACAGCGCCAGGAGGACAGTCCGCGGGGCCCAGCAACTGCGCTCCATGCCGCCGCCGCCGCCGCCGCGCGCTCTGCGCGCCGCTCGCTCATTCAGTTTTGGAGACGCCGGGACGGAGGAGCCACGCGGAGGGAAGGCGAGGCGAGAAGGCGGAGGACCGGAGCAGAGCGGGCTCGGGAGCGGGGCCCCGCCGGGAAGTTCCGCGGGAGACGGCGGCTCCCAAAGTTACTTTGGGCCGCGGGCGCGTGGGGCCGGGACTGCGGGCGCCGAGAGCGCGTTGTCCGCCGCCGCCGTGCGCCGCCGCCGTCTCTGCGCGACGCCCCTCGGCCAGGCCTGGGAAAGCGCCCGCCCCCCTCCACACCTTCTTAAAGCCCCGGGCGCCGAGTCCCCCCCGCCGCCGCCACACGTGTCCCGGCCGCTCCCCCGCCCCCGCGCGCGCCCGCCCGGCCCCCGCCCTCTCGGGCTCGCTCGGCGCGCGGCGCATGCCCCCCCTGGAGTCCGGGCCCGCGCCCAGTTCGCACCCGGGGCGCGGGGAGGGGCGCGAGCTCGGGCGCGGGCGGGAGGCGCTGTCGGGGGCTGCGGAGCCCGCGAATCTACAGTGAGGGAGGTAAAAGCTCCGGAGAGAGGGACCTCCCGCCCGGCTGTCCGAAGGAGCGAGAGGTGAAGGCCAGCCCCTTTGGCCCTCAGAGTCCCTCTTTTTCCTGGGAGGATGCGCGAGGGAAGGAGAGAGGCGGCGGGGAAGGGCGCTGGCGCTGCCACCGGCTTCTTTGTTTGCACCGGCTGCGCCCTGCGCCCTTCGGGGCCCGCAGTGTCGCAGCCCGGATGGCCCGCACTTGTTCTGGGGGTCCGCCGCGCCCCGGGACCGTGCGGGCCCCTGAGCTCCCGTCCCCTCCAGGCCTCGCGTCCCTCCCGTTGCCCCGCCCGGCTCCTCGCCGCGGCGACAGAGCCTCATCTGCAGCCGGATTTAAAATGAGATTAAGCGAAAGTGCAATTGGCAGCTTCGAGTGGTGCCTGGAAATGGTGATTTGTGCTGCTGGGGTGTGGGGAATTGTGAGGCAGGAAGGGCTGGTGGAGCTGAGACCCGACAGGCGCTCTCCGCTGGACTGCTCTCGTTCATTGCTACTGGGTTCGTCAGACGGAGATGTGTAGAGTGCTTTTAAAAATCATGTTTATTTGCTGTAAATGTCAGTTATGACCAGTGTTCCTGAAATAAGGGGAGGGGGGAAATGTTCAGGGGAGATGCTGGCAGCGGTGATTGAAGCGGCTGGTAATGAGCTGCTGCACATGAGGCTGCGGGGAACTGAAATAATCCATAAGCACGTTTTTAGCCGAGGAAGACTGGCAGGAGCCCTGCGGCATCCGGAGATGGGGGAGCGGGGTTGCCAGGTTTTAATGCCTCTCCCCACCCACCCTTGGCTTGCCACCAACCCCGAATAAACCCGCGCGTACAGAAATGGGCAGATGATAAACTTGGAATGGATGGTGTCTTTGCCTGCGTTTGGGGGTGAAGCGTGAAAAGCAGGGCCCAAGGGGAGACCTCTCTCGTCACTTCGTTGCAGAAGGAAGAGACGGTTTTTCTTCCTCTTACCCAGGCTGAGTTTAGACCGGTGAAGAGGACCCACTTCTCGCTGCCTTCTGGATTCCCTTATTTAAAAATCCCTGAGGGCTCAACTGCCATATGTACAATATATACATATATGTGATTTAATAACAGTCGTTACACTGTTGCTCTGTGCTGGGTGCAGGTTATAGGCTGTAGGTACTGTTGGGGCCCAGAAAGTGATACCCCAAAGTGAAGGCCTCAGAAGCAGCCTCAAAAGCAAAGTTTTCCTCTGACCTTCTTCTGCCCTCTGGTCTTGGCCTCATGCTCCCCTGAGACAAGCCATAGAATTATTTATTTATTTATTTTATTTAGTTATTTAGTTATTTTATTTATTTATTTATTTATTTATTTATTTTATTTAGTTATTTTATTTATTTATTTATTTAGTTAGTTAGTTAGTTAGTTTGTTTGTTTGTTTTTTGGTGGCTGACTGGTCTCGGGCCCTAGTCCTTGATCTTGGTGTTATAAGGCTGATGCTTTAACAACTGAGCTAACTCACCAGCCCAAGTCATAGAAATTGGAATCCCTCTTTGCCAAGGCAGGTCATAGATGTACTCTAATCTTACCCCCTCCCCCCTTCCTCCTTTGTCTTTCTATCCTAGAGCTGGCCATAAAGAAATTTCCTGACCTAACTTGTCTGATTGTAGTTTGTAATACCCCCATTCCACACCGTGGAGGAATGAATGCTACACAGAAAGGCCAAGAAGAATCTGAACAGAGAGGCCTTGCTGGGTTTCCCCACTCAATCTATTAGCATTAAGCCATACTTTTCTTGTCCAATCACGTTTCTACATGGCTGTGCCTGCTTCACAGAACCTAAGCATAAATATGGACAATTGTCCCTATATGTTTGGATCTTCATTCTGAAGGCTCCTGTGTCATATAAAACTATGATATAATAAAATTTGTTATGCCTTTTCTTCATACTAAACTGTGTTTATCAGGTGATTTTTTCAGAGAACCTTCAGGGGGCTTAAGGGAAGTCTTCCCTTGAGCAGGATACCAAATCCGTCTTGCCCTTCTGGAAGCCATACCCAAGAGAGATCAGAGCTTGAAAACTGGCAAAATCATAAGGTTTTCTTACCTGTCAGACTCCCTGTCTCTGTGGAACTCAGTCAAGCAGACAGTAAAAATCATTGTTTTGTTCCAAAATTTTTGCATAGTCTGAGATAGGGTGACTCTGGTACGTGTTTTTCCTTTGTCTTCGTCTTTCTGTGTCCTTTTGTGATAAAGTGGAGTACCACAGAGTAGAACACAGGCCTAGAACAGGCCTATAAGACTGTTGTTCAAACCAGACCTGCAGACTGGTAAGCTCTGCAGCTCTTACCAGACTGGCATCTATTTAGACAAACTTTGCTGTGGGTCCCTGAAACAAAAAACGGATAAGGTTTCCCTCTTTTCTTGTTTTTGTGTCCTAAAGCTCGGTTTGTGACCAAGTGAGAGCATTCTCTCTTGGCCTCCGCCATCTGGGGGATTTGAGTGTCGGCTCATGTCTGGTTCTAGTTTAATTGGGAAACCCAAGCACACTCTCTGTTCTGAACATGCCAAGCTCATGGGGAAGTTTGTCATAAGAGGCCTGGTATGTAAGGGATTTTGTTGTCTCAATCTTGTTGCCTTGTTTGTGCTGGGAAACTCCGTTCCCAGTATTGCCTCTCTGGGGTGCAGCTTAGGGAGTCTATGACTGGAGGAACCTCACGTTTCCCTGAAGACTTTGTTTTAACCGCCTGTGGCAACAAGGGTCTTTTTGCCTATCTCTGGGAGTGAATTTTGGGGTGTCATGGGGGCTTCCTCCTCTATGCACTCTCTAAACCTGAAAAATACCTCTGGGTTGGGTGAGTTGCTGCTGAAATTGGGTACACCATTGGAAGGACTCAGAATTGTCCCTGGTTAGACAATTGATCCTTTGAATTGGCTGTTTTTAAAAGAGAACTTTTCAGAGATTTCTTGTCTTAAACAGCAATCTTATAGTATCTATCAAAAGATTAAAATAACAACTAGCCTTAAAAACTTTCTTGACAAGATTTTTTAAAAACCAAAAATTAGATTTAAAACAAAGGTAAAGTTCTTTCAACCCACCACAAAATACCTTTAACTCAAAAAAAAATTATAAAAATCAGTTTAAATTATTTTAAATTGTTTGTTTTAAATTATTTGTATGACTTGATCTTTTTAGGTACACATTTGTGATTCTTCTACCTCCATAGACAGCCTTTGTTTTCTTTAAGCTGTCGTTGGAGACAGTCTGGATCTTGTTGGGGGGATATGCATTTTTGTTCCCTATTTGGAGACTTTAGCTCATATGTGCTTATTTGTTCAGATTTTGAGTTATTTATTATATTTAAAATATGTTAAAAACTTTTTGTTGTTTGTTCGTCTCCTGAAATAAATGAGTAAGTTCATTTGTGACTGACATACTGACTGTTGTCAGCTCTCCTGGTGTTGTTTTTAAGGGTTGCCCTAGATGAGGGCTTCTTTGCACCTCTTTGGTTTTAAGCATATTTTGTTTTAAGCTTCTCTTTTTCTCTCTTTGGGAACTATTTATAAACCCCTTTTTCTCAAACCTCTATTCTCTTGCTGGCATTTTCACCAAAGACCCTGAAGCCTCATGAGAAACATGGCATGGTACACCAGCCCATCTCTTTTTGGGTCTGCTGCCTTCCTCTCGGAGCCCCAAGACTCCAATGGCTTTGGCTTTATTGGTTAATTGGCTCAGCCCTTAGCGCATGAACACAGTCAAGGGAAAGAAACTAGACTAAAAGCAATCTGTCTAACTAGATGGTCTCCAAAATACAGCTTTCTGGCATTCAACTGGTTATTCTAAACAGATTTCTGAATTTTCTTCTAGGTTCATCTATGTATCTCCTGGTGAAATTCTATGCTTTTATTTTGTCTTGGCATCCATTTTTAAATCTTCCTCTGTGTCTCCTCTGATACACCCAAACTCTGTCTTGGAAAAGCTTGCATTCTTTCTCTGTGCTTTGAGATGTAAATTTGCTACCTTGCTTTCTCTAAAACTCGGTGGGGGCTTCTGCCTCATGGGGCAGATAAACTTTTAACTTGCTTCATTTGCAGAGACACATTTAAATCCAACTGTCTTTTTAAAATTAGTGAGTTTTATATTGTATCCTTATTGTTTCTGTGTTTTCTTGTATACATGTATACATATGTAAACTATATGTTGTGTCCTACATGTTTATGTGTATACATGTGTTTGTATATGGTCTACATGGTACCAAATTGGCTTATAAATAATGCCTGCTCATAAGTAAATAAGTGCTTTTCAAGTTCATGTGACTTTAGTTTTTGGCAAATAAAGCTAGTTTTTAAACTCGTCGTAAAATAGATATGTTTTCAGAATTTAATTTAGACATGTTTGCCTATGTCTATCTACTGGCCGAACAGATTTATACTGTCTCTAATAGATATTTTAAGGTTATAAAATTGTTACTTCTGTGATATTTTTAATACTTGATTAATTTGTCTATGGACTAAAAGCTGCAAGGATAGCCTGTTGGGCTTCCCCAGCCTTGCGCACGTTTTATTAGTTTGCCTTTGGTTCTGAGCCTCTCGATTCTGGGGTATAGACAGGTGGCCATGGTGAAGCCTGGGGACATATGTATCCACAGCACATGGGCCACCAGCTGCAATACAAAGCCAAGCCCAATACGGTCTCTTCTCTGTCTCAGCTCTGTCTTCGGGCCATGTGGGTAATGACAATATCCTTTAGACATTATCTTTGTAGGCTCTGTTCTCTCTTGGGCTCCACATCACCATCCTGAATGCCACATGGGTACGTGGGACCCAGGACGGCTAGGGGAACGGTACCTAGGAGTTGATAAAGATTTGGCTTGGTTTTGTTTTTTTCAAAAGAAAAATAATAACTTAAATAAATAGCTGTATTTTCCATGATCAATTTAAACAATTGCTAAAATTAAATAAATTTTTAAAATGCCAATGGGATAAATGTTTATAAGTAAACTTGTCATTGCTTCAAAAATTTTTTTCAATAATTGAAAAATCTTGAAGTCAGATTATATTAATTAAGTAATAGGGAACTATAAATGTCTGAGTCATTTCTAAGTAAATTAAAATGTTGAAATATTAGTTATTATACATAAGTTTAAGTTTATATACTTTAATACTGTTTTTATGTGATGTTAAAAACTAAATATATTTAGGTCTGTTAAAAAAATTGAAAACATGTCTCTTCAAATATTAGGAAATTGTTTTCATCTACAAATATTGATATAAAACAATTCAAAATTGTTTGCTTCCTAGGTTTTTCACTGGAAATTAGGGTTACTAAAAATTCAAATTATAGTTTAATATATATATTAAAACTACTAGCTAGTAAAAAAAAATTCTATGTACAGTGTTTTTAAAAAGTAGGATACAAAGTTTTAAGAACATTTAAAAATGATTTTTATTTTTAAAATTTTGTTTAGTTTAAAGATATTTAAAGGTCATTTCAAGTTTTAAAAATGTTATAGACAAAACTAAATAAATATAATTTTAAAAGTTTCTAAAAATTTTGTCTTCTGTGGTCAAAACTGACTAAAATTAGAGTTAAGGTTTTACTAAAATTGGCTTTAGTATTAATAGTATACTGTAAAATGTAAAATTTGTAAAATGTACAAATGTAAAATTTGATTTTTTATCTTAAACAAGATTTTCATGTAATATTGATAAAAAGAAAATAGTAAAAGATTTGTATTCACCTTCTTAGTAAACTACAAAAAAAAGGGAGAGAGCAAGAAATGGATTGTGTCTTTATTAGGTCTTTTGATTGCTTAAGAAAACTGAGTTAAAGACTTAAGGTTTCTTTCAAAAATATGTAACTTTATATTTGTGTAGATGTGCTATTAATATATGTTGCAAAATTGTATGAAATTCCTAATATTCTGATATGTCTTGGTATATGTTATCAGTCATAATTAAGACTACTATGTAAAATTGTTGTAGGCAATAGAAATAACTCAGTTTCTTTGTTAATTGCATCTTGATTGTCCATAGTAAATTGCTTTATTTTGATGCTTTTCTTTCTGAAAGCTCTTTGCAAATCCTAAATTTTCATGTCTCCAAGGAGGTTCTTTAAAAAGATAAAAAGATAAAATTGGACTGGGGGGAAGGGGAAAAAAACAACTCTACAACTCTAATGAAAAAACTGGACTCATAAAATTGCTAACCTAATATCAAAAAGAACAGGAATTAATTACGTGGGACTGAACTAAAGAAGGATTAAGACATTTTTTCTTTTTGTTCGAAACACCGCTGATTATTTTTTTTGTTTTGTTTTGTTTTCCAAATATAAGAAATATATTTTTCTTTTTGGACTATTTATAGCTTTACAACAATTTGGTAAAATACAATTTTGTCAGCAAAATTGACACACTTACTTTTCTTTCTACCTGAACCCTCCAGAATTTTAAAACTCTTTGTGAGTATTCTAATATGATATATTAGTCTGTTTCTGTTGCTTTCAACAAAATACCTGGAACTGGGTAATTTGTAAAGAAAACAAAATTTGTTGCTTACAGTTTCAGAGGCTGGGGAGTGCAAAGTCCAGGGAACACATCTGGTGAGGATCTTTGCCTTGGATTGAATGTCCCCTCAAAACTTAGTCCCCACTGTGACAGTGTAAAGAGGATGGGAAGTCCTATTATGATAATTGAAAGGTGGGGCCTCAAAGAGGTGATTAGATTGAAGGACCATGCCATAGTGAATGGACTAATAATGGTGGTCAGGGAGGTGGTTCTGAGGGCTTTAAAAGAAAAGAGAAAAGCATCTGTCTCTTTCTGCTCTGCCATTTTCTGTCATGTGAGGCCCCTGCATTGCTGTAAAGCCACCACCGAAGAAGACTCACCAGATGTCTTCCTTGCACTTTGGACTTCCTAGCCTCTGAAAGTGTAAGCAATAAATTTTGTTTTCTTTATAAATCACCCAATTTCAAGTATTTTGTTATAAGCAACAGAAACGGACTAATACAGTTTTCTTTGGTGGTGGCTTTATAGCAATGCAGGGATCTCACATAGTAGAAAATGGCAGAGCAGAGAGAGAGACTTTTATGAGCTATCCTTTTAAGCCCTCAGAACCATGCCCCTGACTGCCATTAATGATCCATTCACTAAGGCATGGTCCTACCATCTAATCATCTCTTCAAGACTCCACCTTTCAATTATTGTAATAGGACTTCCCACCCTCAACAGTTACAGTGAGGAATGAGATTGGGGGGACACAATTCAATCCACTGTATATGGTAATATAGTTATTTGCATGAGGTCAATAAGAATCTGTTCTCCTTGTAATAAGATATGATTGAGAACTCTAGTTATTTCATCAAGGCTGAGATTGGAATGTCACATTTTAGATATGACCAGACTGTTTTAAGGAGTTGAGGTTGACTTTATGGAGACAATAAAAAGCTCCTTGAATGACCTGATACCTTGTCTACATGATTATCAGGTGCCTGGTCTTGTGGTAAGTAAAGAATGTCACTTACAGGCCCAAGAACAACGATACTTTGGGGATCTCCAAAAAAGGGGAATTTACCCAATTCATACAGGTAACAGTCTGAGAGTGAATCAGATCCTTGGCTTGGCTTCCTGAGCCTTGAGAAGCCTTTAAGAGTCTAGTCTGAGATTCCTTATAAAAGTCCCAGCAAAGCCAATTTTAAAAGAGCCTATACGATAAATCACTATTCTTGCTACACTTTATGCATATAATCAGGCCAGAGACTAAACTTACTTTGCTAATTTTATTAATCTTGCCATTAAGCTCTTTGGTAAAAAGGAAGAACTTGGAGAGAGAAAATTATGTTTCAGAAGAAAAAACTATAGTACACCTGTTATTAGATTCTAGCCCTATCCGTTTTTGAGTTTTTATTATCTGAGCTAAATCTTGAACTTTTAAATTCCTCCAATATCTAGCTGCAACTCTCCAGACTAACGTTTCAACTTACATATAAACAACCTTTGTGCTTGTTACTTTATGGACTATTCACAAAGTTCACTGGGACAACTGATGCAAACTACAAACCAAAAATTCTGTCAGATCGCCACATTCTGCTCTTGCTCCAATTGAAGATACTTTGAGCCCAACATCTAAAAACTTCTTAACTGGCCGCCCTCTGGACTCCATAAACTGTATAGTTTGTTCTGACCAATCACATTTGTTTTCTTTTGTTTCCATGGAAATGCCTCTTACTAAATACCTGATTGCTCACACTGCCTTTGATGGAAGTGCATCTGTCACACCACTGCCTAAAATGTGACACAACTTTTAACTGACTGGACTGGTCTTTCTCGGAACTGAGAGACTGATTCAGTGGCTTATGAGACAATTCACCCACCCCACCCCCCGGCAATTTCTGGAAGGTGAGACTTCTTGGGGAAGTTTCAGAGCAGGGAATGATAGGGCCCAGAAAACAATACCCCAAAGTGAAGGCTTAGAAGCAGCCTTAAAAGCAAAGTTCTCCTCTGACCTTCTCCTGCCCTCCTGTCAGCCTCATTCTCCCCTAAGACAAGCCATAGAAACTAGAATCCCTCTTACCCAAGGAGGGTCATCGATATACTCTAATCTCTGCCCCCCCACCACCATCCTTCTGTCTTAGAGCTGGGCATAGAGAAATTTCCTGACCTATTTTGTCTGATTGTAGGTCAAAAGACCCATTCCAAAAAGCATCCTGCCCCGTAACCTGGAGAAATAAATGCTACACAGAAAGGTCAAGAAGAATCTTAACAAATAGGCCTTGCTGGATTTCTCCACTCAGTCTATGAGAATTAGATCATATTTTTCTTGTCCAATCACATTTCTACATGGCTGTGCCTGCTTCATAGAACTTAAGCATAAATATGCACAATTTTCACTATATCTTTGGGTCTTCATTCTGAAGACTCCCATGTTACTTAAAACTAGGATATAATAAAACTTGTTTTGCCTTTTTTTCATATTGATCTGTATTTATCAGGTGATGTTTCAATCCCACTTTTAGGGGAATGAAGGGGATGTTTTCCCTTGGCCCCTAAGGTTCTTTACCTCATTTAATCCTAGCACCACCTGGAGAGGCAAAAATTATTCCCATTTCACAAGTGAGGAAATACTCAGAAATGTTAATAACTTGCCCAAAGTCAATGACAAAGGCTGGATGCAAGGCAGCCTGGTTGGCTTCTGAGGTGCTCCCCAGACAGTCCTGCAACTGTCTTCATCTCTATCTAGAGGAGAAGCTACCACTACCACTTGCTCATGGCAGACAGTGTTGCCCCAAATGGAATTAGGAGATACTCACCACAGATAGCAAGACTGTTACCAAGTCTTCCTGCTCAATCGTGTAAATATAGCCTAAGACAAAATGTCATTTCTAGAAAGAATCCAAAACTATTGGATGTTTTTAGCTCATTCTTTTAAAATGTTTACTATGTGCTGAGTACTGTCCTAAGTACTTTACATATATTAAGTCCTTTAATACTCATAACAACACTATGGGGAAAGTACTATTAATACCTCCATTTTCCATATGATGAAATAAACACAGAGAGGTTTAATAACTTGCCCAAAGTCACACAGCTGATAAGTGAGAGAGCTGTAACTTGAACTCAGGCGTTCTGACTCCAGAGTTCCAGCACTTAACCACTGCAAACCACCTCTAAAGAATGCATGTTGATGTTAGAGGGATGGGAGGATAACTATTCTCTATCTAGTGTCAGATTATCTCATTTAATCCTTACATTAGCCTGCAAAATAGGTATAATTATCCCATTTTTAAAGGAGAAAGTTGAAATTCATGGAATTTAAGTAATTTGTCCCAATGGCACTCTGTAAGAAGAGGAGGCTGGGGTCAAATCTGGCCATGCTGGATCCTAAGGTTGCTGCTTTAAATAAACTACCTTTAGTAAAGCACTGACACGTGGTCTGGACATAATTGGAACTTCATTCTCAGAAGATTCCCAATCCCAGGAAGTCCCCCTCTTTCCACTGTATAGTACACTCTATAAGTATTCTTCCTCATATCTCTTACCATGGCTTTCTTAATATTCAGTTTATATGAACAAGTTTATCTTCCAAATCTTCCCCTTTCAGTGTTTCCTTGGCTTTCTACAACATTACCTTGCTGTGTGTGTTTGGATGACTTTTATACTCTTAGCAGTCCAGGCTCAAATTTCTGGCTACAGCCTGGCAGTTGTTCATTAACAGGCACAAAGGCTGCTTAAATAATGCCCTCTGTGGTGCTGAGCTGGTCAAGAGGACGGTAGATGTTGATACTCTCCACTTTGCAGTTCTTTGGACCAACATGAGTACCTGTGCCCTTATAGTAATAGAGGTTCAAGTTCACACATCTCTGAGACTTTCTTGGTTAAATACAATTCAACTAGTTATTCTTAAAACTTTTTAATAATCATAAAAAGAAATCAAGAAAATACACAGACATACACAGAATCACTTTGAACATTGAGAGTAGCATCCTCTTAGTGAGCAATTTACTTGAAATCATACTGCAAGCAATTTACTTGCAGTTTCCTGATTCATGTGCTAACCCTAGACCTTACTCCTGTTTGTTGAGCCATAATAAACATCTTCAAGAATATTTGTCTGGTCTGCAAAATCTACAAATCTTCTGAACTAATGGAAAAATAGAGAAGTCCTTGTCAAGAGAAATTGGTTTACATCAAAAGCATCTGCGAAAAATAAAAGGTGACATCAGGAGTGAAAAATGAATACACTGTGGGAAACAGAGTTTCAAATGGGATGGGATTTTAATTTTAAAAGCTTGTAGTGGTCTAACAAAAAAAATTACACTAAACATTCTCAGACAATATATCAGTTTTTTCCTGATAAGTAGAAATTATTGTCCAGTATTTGAATCATCATAACACAATAGGAATTAAATTCTGCCTATTTATGTGTACATAACTTTAAAACTATTGGGAAATGATGAGTCTAAATGAAATATGAAAAACACATTAATTTACATTTAAAAGTTACAAGAATTCACTCCCTGTCTACCTTTCATTGATTGTTTTTTGGAGCCAAAGTATCAAATGTTTTTGGTACGTATGGGAAAGTAAATCACTACTCTTATTTAATATGTAAAAGTCAAACAGAAACCCAATAAAATAAATTTTAAATGTAAATATAAATATGAAGAGGGTGAGCAAACTGAAATCAGTCAATTCTTTAGGCTCCAAAATGGTAATAAAAGGCCAGAGAAGAAAAAACCCTTCCTTACATAACAGCTATTAAACTTATAAAACCCATTATCCATGAGACATGGTACAGTATGACGGAATTGAAGCTCTCAAGAAGCAAAGATTAGCTAAGTGTTTAGTGAATGCAATTGCACTGGGAAAGGTGGGGTATTTGAGGATTGGCTCTGATACCCATGTCCTGCCAGAACATGTTACTAAATGCCCCTCCAAATTAAAATACTGAGATAAAACATTGAGATAAACCACAGTCAACAAAAAGTTATTATATCATAAAATTTCTGAAACAGATCCTGATTCCTCAACACTAAAGATCTCTTTTTTAAAACTTCTTCACTTTCAGGGATTTGCACATGCTGTTACCTCTCTCTGGAATGCCCTCTCCGTTTCTTGTGCCCTAACCACGTACTCTCAGCCCGCCCCTCCCCACCTCACTCTTCACTTGGTGGGTGCTAACTCATGCTCCAAGTCTCCACTCACATTTTTGCCTCTGAGAGAACTTTCCTGATCCCCTATCCTAAATTAAGTTCTCTAGAGCTGCACAATCCAATATGGTAGGCCCTAGCCACAGGTAGCTATTTAAATTTAAATTAAATAAAATTAAAAACTAAATTCCTCATTCACATTAGTCATATTTCAAGTATCCAATAGCCACATGTGGCTAGTAGCTATTGTATTGGACAGTGAAGACTCATAGACTATTTCCATCATTGCAGAAAGTTCTACTAGACAGAACTGTTCTATATTGAAAAGAAGAATGAATTCTCAGTCACTAACACATTCACTTACACCTCCTATGTGCCAAAGTGCTAGATGCAGTGGACACAGCAGTGAATAAAGCTCATGCAGAGCCTGCCCACATGGAGTTCACAATCTAGTATCCAGGACAGACAGTAAATTTGTACAATAAACATAACGATTTCTGACACCGGTAAATGCTATGAAGAAATAAAACAGGACGGTGTGATAGAGAGTGTCTAGGGTGGGGCGATTACTTTAAATTGGGGAGTCAGGGAAAGCTTCTTTGAAAGAGTAAAATCAAAGCTGAAACATCATTAATGTGGAAGAGCCCCCCAGGTGAACATGTGGGGAAGAGCAGTCCAGCTAGGGAGAGTAGCTTGTGTGAAGGCCCTGAAGCAGGGCTGTGCTTTGGATGTTCAGGGCTCAGGAAGGACAAAAAGATAAGGGAAGAGTGGTATGGGCTGAGGCCAGAGACTCCAGCCAGCAAAGGCTAGAACACATAAATGTGATGGGGAGATTTGGGCCAGGAAGTGACATGATCAGAATGAATTAAAGGATAAAAGGTTGAGACATGCCAAAAAAAAATCAGGAAAAAAATTTCTTAATAAGTTTTCTCCAGGGTTTAAATAAATATCCAACATAGTGTTTTAATGTAATTATCTGTAACACAGTTTCTATTATAGTATAGCAAAGTACATTCACTCATTCATTTATCGAGCAATTATTACCTGCAAAGCCCTGTGTTAAGCACTGGGAAAATACAGCTTTTGCTCCATGGAGCTTATATTTCGGAAGAGACAGACGTCAACATCAATTACTACAATGAATTATGGAGTTATAAAAGTGATACATGCTCTAAAGGGAAATAAAAAGCATAAAAAGAAAAAAAAAAGAGGATAGTGGAGGCTTAACTGAGGAAGGTTAAAGCTAAGACCCATGAGGAGGTGGCTGGTTAAAAGTGGTGAGAAGGAGGAAAAAATACTCGGTCCAAGGCACCTTCGTGTGGAAAAGAAAGTGACAGATTCAGGGACTAGAAAGGTCAGTGCAGGTGCAGTAAAGAACACAAGGGAGATCAGCCCAGAGAAGCTGCTAGCATGGGCAGTGGCCAGACTGGGCTTGCCTCATCTGCCACCGTGGGGATTTTGGTCTATTTCCTGAAAACAATGGTGAAGCATGGAAGGGATTTTAAGCAGGGACTGTGGCCATTTTCATGTTTGGAAGTTCCTTCTGGTTGTAGATGAGAGGATGGATTGGAGAGCAGTGAGAGTAGACTCAGGACGTAGTGCAAGTAGCTTAGGTGAGAGATGATGGTCTGGAGAGGAGATGGAGAGAAGAGGATGGAACTGAGAAGTCATTAGGGCCAGAACTACAGGACTGGGTAATAGATTGGGTGACAGGCTGGACATAGGGATAAATGGAAAGAGATGTGTTAAAAACGATACACAACTTTCAGGTTTTTGCAAGCTGGTAATTGTTGTTCTTGCATAAACAACTTTTAAAGCACTTCTTATTAATTAAACTTTTTAATGAAGTATATAACATATGCACAAAAAGGTGAACAAATCATTAAGTGTGGAGAGCAATGCATTGTCGTAAATGAAACCCCCTGAAAGCAGCGTCCAGAAAACATTGGGCAGAAGACCCAGTGACCCTTTGAGCAATTGCTCTTCCCCAAGGCATGGAGGGGATTTTAAGCAGGGACATAACATGTCTTCAGGATGGTTATTTTTGCCTGTTTTCAAACTTTCCATAAATGGAATGATACATTACACCTGATTGTATATCTGACTTCTTTGACTCGAGATCATGGTTGTGAGAATCATCCATGTTGTTACATGTACCAAGAGTTTGCTCATTCTTATTATGATATGATATATGGGGAAATCACAATTTATTTATTCATTATTAATCAAAATGTTGGCTATTTTCAGTTTTGGGCAACTGTGAACAATGTGGTTAAAAATACTCTCATATGTGTCTTTTGGTAGATATACGCATGCATTTCAGTTAGGAAAGGGAGTGTTAGATCAGGGTGGGGATCTCTTTCTAACACATTGCTGAACTAGTGAAAAATAAAGAGAAATCCTTAGAGGTCAAAAATGAAGTGAAAGCAGGAATCCAGAGATAAACAGTGGGTACTCAACCCACCCAGCACTCTGAGACATCTGCCCATTTCAATAGTCCTTGAATTTCCATTTTGAGGGCGATGTGGAGTCTGGGAACAGGAGATAAAGCTAAGGCCTACGCAAGGTGGGAAGAGTGATAGGGCAGTGCTACTCAAAGTGTGGTTTGCAGATCATTCTACAAACTATCTGTTGCCAGTTCACGTTGAGATATGTACAGAAATCGAGAGTGTTTAGAAACTTTCATAGTAATTTTATAGTACAGTAACATCCAAGCAACATTCCATTTTTCTAGTAATTCACATTGTTGTACTTTACAAAAGTATCTGTCTGTGATGGACTGCAAACAGTTTGCAAAGCACTGTGACTGGAAATACATGCATAATGCTATGACCCATCCTCAAACAGACCCTCAGTGCAAAGGCAAACTAGGAACAAAAAATCCCTCATTTGTCTCAATCTTGACATAGGGTAGTAATGATGGGGGAATTCTTTGACCAAAATTTGAAACCACAATCTGGCTCTCAAGAGTTTGTGACCCAAATTCACACTTCTATTTGATTTGAAAAACCTTAAGCCAAGAATTAATTTTAAAGTGGTCCTGGAGCTTCGTTAGGCTCTGTCATGGTGGGACAAGAGGATCCAGTATAGCGGGAGATTCACCAGGACACCAGCAGCATCAAGAAAACATGGGCTTTCTCAGCTGTTCAATATGTCTCATCTTTCAGGACCGGCAATGCTAAATGAGAAACAGCACGCATGACAAAAGGTGAGAGGCTCACCTGGAACTATGCCATGCTGCTGGGGAAGTTGCTTTACAGACCCCAGGCCGGCCGTGGGAGAAAGGCCCCAGCAGCCGTCAACTTTTTCCTCTCTCCCCCAAAAAGCAACAGGGCTTATTCTTGTTTTTCTTTTTTTGAAAGTGTGGCCTTTGGGCTCTGCCATGTATATCTGGGGGTGTGATGTGGCACGTGGGGAGAGGTCCTGGGGAACTCTTGGAAACAACATTAGCCATTTTACCTTTTCAGTGACATTTTATAGAGCTACGTGTCAATGTTTTTCAGGCATTCAGAGCCAAAAGCCTGGCATTCTTAGTTAAGGTCCTCCCGACCTCTCTCTTTCCTTCCCTCTCACATTTTCCTTACAGCTCTCATTGCCTCTGCGTTGATTCTATAAAGTCTTTGTCTCTTCCCAGCCTTTGGGGGACGTGGGGGGGAATTGTGGCTGAGACACTCATGCCCTGGCAATGTGACTGCTGGAGAATGTCACCAACCCACCAGTTTCTTGTCACTTGGGGGAGGTCAAGGCCAGGCCCCCACTTGGCTTGAAGGAACATTTTCAGAGTTTTCTTTCTGTCACTTGGGGTGTCTGTGCCTCTCATAATTCCCTCATAAACTCCTCAAGTTTAGCTGACTGCTGTGATTGTGGTGGGGAGGGAGAGGAGCTAGAGGTGGGCTCACCTATTCTACAGAAATGTGATGTGTGGGATTATTATCTAATATAAAACTTTCAGGGACTGGCAGGTTAGCTTAGTTGGTTAGAGCACAGTGCTATAACACCAAGGTTAAGGGTTTGGATCCCCATACCAGCCAGCCACCAAAAAAAAACCAACTGTTTGATTTCAAGTCCAGGTGGCTTGCCAGCTCAAGCCCCCATGCTTTGACTTTTTGCTGACTAACTCATCCTGGGAATTACGTGGTCGTTCAGTAGACATTTACCAAATACTTACTATGGAGGTATGTTATACTTGAGTAAAAGATACAGCACTGAACCAGAAAAAAGTAAAAGAAAGTGCCTGGGTTGAAAGTATTGCTAGGCACCTGGCAGAATCAAATTCAAATCATCTCTTCAACAACAACAACAAACTCCTTTAAATCAGGCTTCAAAGAATTACAACAGATGAAAATTCATGGAACATATGTTCACAATTAAAAATCACTAAAATTTAAAACTCCAAGGACAGAGACATCTGCTTCTGACACTATGGACTATTAGATATTCTGGGAGGCCTTCTTCCTGTAAGTCAAATAGATCCAGCATAAAACATAATTTTCTTGGGTATTGGGGATTATAGAAAGTAAAGGAAATCATTAAGAGACTGGGAAGTTTAAAAAAAGAACCACGCATGAGGGAAAGCCAGAACAGTGAGTATGGGCAGTGAGTACATATGAATGTGGGTTCCCAATTATGTGGAAACTCAATATATGGCAGCTGGCACTGCAGGTCGAAAGAGGAAAATATGGACTTTTCAAGGGCTGAAACAAATGTTTGTCCATATGGAAAATAAAAGAACTGAGCCCCTGCCTTCCAGCTAGGGCCACAGGCTTAAATACAGGGCCTTTCACTTTTATGAGCTTCCTCCAAGACCCTGAGGGGGGCATAAAAATGGGTTCTCATGGGAACCAAAACTCTGTTGGTCAATGTCAAAAAGACAGGGAAAATAGTTAAGATAGCCAAGAAAATATAGATGATACAAATGATAATAGAAGAAATAAAATTATGAGAATTAGCACCTCCCAAACAGGAAATAAAAGTGAAAGAAAGATGAAAATAATAGTAAAGAAAACCACAATGTGTCTGACCAATAGATCATACATAAAGTTCTGAAGCTGCTTCAATTTGATAAATTTGTTGCCTTGTATAAGTACCACAATCATTCATTTTGTCCTGTTCACATGGATAGTAATTTCACTTAACCTCAAATCATGAGAGAGTTTTGTAAAAAACTTTTTCAAAATTGTGATCCATTAAGATTTATAGAGACTCAGACAAATCATCCAATGGATAAAATCTTCTCCAAAAGGTATTTTTATCTAGGTTTTTTAGTTTTTTTGTTTTGCTTTGTTTTTGCTGACTAGCTGGTACAGGGATCAAATCCTGTACCTTGGAGTCATCAGCATCACACTCTAGCCAACTTCGCTAACCAGCCAGTCCCTCAAAAAGGTATTTTGAGAAAAACAAGTTTTTAAATGGTCAAACCACTATCAGATTCTCTCTGAGCTGTTGCAAGAGTAAAGGATGCTTTTATCATTTTGTTTGTAAACTCAGCAAGACATCATATGAGTTTGCTCATATCTTTGATCATATCCGATGGGTGTTCAGACTGGATGAATTTATTAAAAGCTCTCAAAATTCATGAAGACTCCTCAAAGCACCAGAAATCTATGATATATGAATCAGTTTATTGAAGAACATACAGCCAAAAATGTAGGAAAAAAAGTATTACAGAAATGGATAAGGCAGTTAATTAATAAGAATATTATGCTATTTTTCTGCATTTTGTGATATTTGTGGTACATGCTGTTAATCACTGTGTTGTGATTTTTTTCTCTTTATTAATAAACATTCTCTTTTGTGCATAATTTATTAATTTTCTTAAAGAGGATCTCCAGGTTATATGTCTCGTGTCTCACAAGGCCTAGATCCACCTCTGCTCAGATGTAACATTCAGCCAGTGTGCACAGGCGTAGTCTCTTACCTGATGTTAATAAGCAGCATCAATTCTGACTTGTGGGGCATTATTCCCAATTGATTGTGCCCATGCTGTATCAATTTTTACATATTTTCACTATTAAATGCTACTCACACAGCAGACAAAATGTCACTTGCTAGAATAACATTTTCAATGTGCAAAGCAAAACTTCAAAATATTTAGAGGAAAATATTGTGCCAAATATCTTTCACTTCTCCCCCTACTCCCGGATCCACCTTCACCCTTCTCCACCCTGAATTATGCCCAAGATGCTGACTTGTGCAGATGGCATCACCAGGGTGCTGTGGCCGCTGTTTTTTGGGTAAGTTTAACCAATAGAGAGGCCAGGCAGTAGATCAAGGGGAGGGAGGAGAATGAGGTCAGGGTCTTTGCAGGGCTGGGATTAGGGCAAGGTAAGTGAGGAATTCTTCAAAATTTTCTTTCTACATTCTATCTAGCCTCACCTTCTGGAACTCTGTTAAGATGTAAATTACATTTTCTCATTTGCTTTTCCATATTTTTTACCCTCTCTGGTACATTTTCCATCTATTTATCCCTTTGTGCTACATTTGGAAGAATTCCTTCAGATCTGTCTTCCAATTCATTAATTCTCTCTTTCCACTGTGCCTAAGCTGCCATTTAACCTGCCCACTGGGTTTTTATTTTTATTTTTTATTATGGACCGTTTTATATACAGTGAAGGAAGATATGAGATATAAAAAGGAATTGTGAGGCTAGTCAGTTAGCTCAGTTGGTTAGAGCAAGTTGTTGTAACACCAAGGTCAAGGGTTCAGAGCCCCATACCAGCCAGCGACTAAAAAGGTAAAAAAGTAGAAAAAAAAGGAAAGAAATTATGAGCAAAATAATAGTAATAACAATAATCATGAACAATGAATAATAATAGTAATAAATGTAATGAGAAATAATAAGTTAAGTTGTGGAACATATATGCGCATATACATGTGTGTATATATATGCATTCCTGAGCAATAGCACTTAAGTCGAGGGTGGTGTAATCAGAGTTAGTGTAGGAGGAACATACCGACTAGCTTAAATCTTTATTGATAAGAGTTAAGTTATATCATGTCCAGTATGTATGGGTGGGTAGCACCTATGCTGCAGAAGAGCTCCCTCTGAAGGGCACGAGTGGCAGATGAGATCAACCTGTGCTCCACTTGCCAAGCCCAGATAAGCTAATATAGGAATGGGAAATTATGAATGAATCTCAGTTCCTCATATACAAAGCAAAATGCAAAAAAGATAAGACAGAATGACAAAGTTAGGTTAATTGTATGACTAAAAGAGTAATTTAATGTTAGAAAAGATTTTACTACAGTTCACTGTATTAACAATTAAGGCTGAAGACCATCACCTCCACCCAGAAGCAGGCAAAGAGCATGCTGAAAACACCACTTCTGCATGGATGGCCCACCACAATCATCATCACAGCAGTAGCCACAGCCATCATGCAGGTGGCCCACCAGACACATGACTGCATTGACACAAAGAGTTACTAGTGGAGATCAGAAAAAGAAGAGGAAGTCTCTCTCCTCAAAACTCACTCCAGAGTAATGGAAGAAGTAACTGCTCTACCACATGACCAGACATCAATGTAGAGATACTAGAAACACAAAAACCCAAGAAAATATATACCACCAAAAGAATACAGTAATTCTCAAATACCAGACCCTATAGAGCAGGGAATCCTTGAAATGATTGAAAAGGAATTCTGAGCAACAATCTTAAGGAAACCCACTGAGATATGAGAAGACTCAGTTAGACACCATAATGAAAAGAGAAAAAAAAAATCCAGGATAGGAAGGAGAAAATTTACAAAGAGATCAATACCTTTAAAAAGAACATAGCAGAACTCATGGAACTGGAAGATTCACTCAGTGAAATTAAAAAAAACAAAACAAAACAAAACAATTGCTTAAGCAGCAGGCTAGAAGAAGCAGAAAAAAAGAATTTCTGATCTTGAAGATAGTCTTTTAGAAATAACTCAGGCAGACAAAAAAAAGGAAAAAAGGATTTTAAAAAATGAAGAAAATCTAAGAGAGCTAGCAGACAATCTTAAGCACACAAACAGTTGAATCATAGGTGTTCCATAATAGGAGGAGAAAGGAAAAGGCATGAAAAACCTATTCACAGAAATAATAATAGAAAACTTCCTGGGTATAGGGAGAGACATGGATGTTCAGATCCAGGAGGCTCAAAGATCCCCAAACAGATTCAATCCAAAAATATCCTCTCCAAGACACATTATAGTCAAACTGGCAAAGCTCAAAGACAAAGAGAGAATCTTAAAAGAAAAAAGAAAAAAGCATCAAGTCACCTATAAGGGAGCCCCTATCAGACTCACAGCAGACTTCTCAACAGAAACTCTACAGGCCAGAAGAAAATAGAATGATACATTCAAAATACTAAAAAACTGCCAGCCAGGAATACTGTACCCAGCAAGGCTATCCTTCAGAAATGAGAGAAAAATAGTGTATTTTCCAGACAAACAAAAACTGCGGGAGTTCACCACCACATGACCAGCCCTACAAGAAATCCTCAAGAAAATCCTGCATCTGGAATCTGAAAAACTATAATCACTACCATGAATACACAAGAAAAAAAAAACCCACTCATAGAACAAAACTGCAAACAAGAAAGGAACTAAATCATACCACTACAAAAAACCATGGCAATGGAATAATGCCCCTGCTTTATATCTGATTTTAGTAATTTCAGTATTCTCTTGTTTCCTTGATCAATCTAGATAAAGGTTTGCAAATTTTATTGGTCTTTTTAAATAATCTACTTTTGGTTTTACTGATTCATATATTTCTGTTGTAATCTTTGTTATTTCCTACTTATATTTGCTTTTAGTTTAGTT
Source organism: Cynocephalus volans (assembly GCF_027409185.1). Lineage (NCBI taxonomy): Eukaryota > Metazoa > Chordata > Mammalia > Dermoptera > Cynocephalidae > Cynocephalus > Cynocephalus volans. Next base: position 50,557,495 of record NC_084465.1, on the reverse strand, counting down.
TGCTCTTCTCTGTCTGTTTTCTTAAGGTAGGAGTTTACATTACTGATGTACAGGGAATCTCTCTGTATTATTATTTCTTCCAACTGCATGTAAATCTACAATTATTTCAATGAATATTTCAATTAAAAAAACAATTAAAGGAGAAAAATTAGAGAATCATTTCTATAGACATAGGAGTTCAGCACTCATATATGATAAAGTCTCAGGAAAATGAAAATTGAAAGGAACTACCTTGATCTGATGAAGGCTATTTGCAAAAATTCTATAGGAAACATCATTCTCTTTGGTGAAATATTAAAAGCATTCCCTTTGAGATAAAGAATGAAATACAGATTCCCTTCATCACTAGTTTTATTTGCTATTGTATTGGAGATCCTAGACAGTGAAATAAGAACAGAAAAAGAGAAATAAAATACATAAGGGTTGAAAAGGAACAAGCTGAATTTTTAATTGATAGTGAATGAGATATATAATACCTTTTGCTGACCATAATCACCATACTGTGCAAAAGGAGACCAGAACTTACTCTTCCTTTCTAATTGCAACTCTTAACTGATGCTCATTAGAAGGTAATAGGGATAATTGCTTTTCTGGTTCTTTTAAGAATTTCTTTTTATCTTTGATGTTCTTGAGTTTAACTACGATATTTTTTTTTTCTGGTGTATAAAAATCCAAATAACTTTTGTAACTCACATATTCATTTGAACCAAAATTTAGCATTTCCTTCAACAATAAAGTAGGCAACCAACCATAGTAATATGTGACTTTAGTGACCAATAGAAATCACAGATATTTCCATATTACATTATGGATAAAACAGAGACATCTTTTCCAGGTAACTTTCTAATTTCATGACAGTATTATTGTAGATTGCCGTTGACAGAACTTTTTGTTGGTAACCAATGGAGACTCCAAATCGTGTTACTTTAATAAAAAAGATGATTTATTTATTAGGATAACCAAAAAGCCCAAAGGAAGTTCTAGCTTCAGGCATAGCTCAAATGATGCTGCCAGGACTCTCTCCATCTCTTGGTTCTGCCCTTTCCTGCAGTGACATTACTCTCAGTCAGGCCCTGTCAACATGATAGCCCTTGGCAATTGCAGGCACATTTTATTATTACAAGATTGAGTCTCATTGGAATGGCTGAGAGTCATATGCTAATCCTTGAACCAGTCACTGTGATGGAAATGATGACAGGCCCAGTCTAGGGCACTTCTCCTAGATCCTGGGGTGAATAAGTGTAGGGTCATACCCACCAAAACCACATGGACTTGAGGGAGGAAGAGGGGAGTTTCCAAAGGAAAATGTACCAAAAGAAGGGAAAGTGAATGCTGAGCAGAATAAACAACAAATGTCCACTGTGTCAACTGAGGATTCAAATGTCTTTCCATTGCCCAGCTGTGGAGGTTCATTCCTGTGTGTTGTTCTCTAGTAATGGCAGGATGTCTGACAATACTCCTGAATGCATTCTTCTGTTTAATGATTAGTGCTGATCACAGCTAGTTTTCAGAAGCAGCATTCATGGTAAGGTGGATTTTAACTTGATCAAGAAAAGTATGGACTATTGTAAAATAGAGGCCAGGACTCCCACATTCTATAAAGCTTAATAGTATTAATAGTGTTTCCTATCCTGATCCTCAGCTTGCTACTTCTATGATAAAGTCCTACATGAGAAATATATAATTCTGTAAGGCTTTCCAGTAAAGTTAGATAAAGAAGAAGGATTTGTTTAATATGGTTGGATTCAATGCAGTATACCGACATAATGGGAAATTATTCAGGAACATTTCATTCTTGAGAAACACTGTCTACATTATTAGCACCTTGGCACACTTGGGCTTATCAAAACTACAATCCATACTTTTTGAGCACAAGACCTTGTTGGTGACTTTTCACCACAAAAAAATTTATCTTGAAATTCAATAGCTATTAGTAGTGCTGAGAAAGTAAGTTTTCTGTAACAGACAAGGATAAAATTGTAGATTTCTACCCACTTTCTTTTCACAGCATTCAAGGAAATTTCCGAGGAGTTACTGTGCTTATGAACATTATCCCATTAAAATAGGTATCAGAATTTGCTTATGATGGGTTAGTCTGAGGTAGATAAGTAAATATTGATTTATTACATCTTGTGCACCTACTGACTGCCAAGCACCATGATAGGCCTTGGGGATATAAGAGTGGAGAGAGATGGGCTATGCTCTCAAAGAGTTTATAATTTAATGGAGGAAACATAAAGACAGGTAATTATAACACAGTGTGATAAATACTTAAAGAAAATGAATAATAAAAGAAAACAAAAGAAGAAGAACAACAACACAAAGCCAAGAATGAATGATATGCATTGTGGTACATAGAACTGAGGGTTAGCAAGAAAAAATAATGGAATGGGAGGGTGGAGGTACTGGGAAATGCTTTAATGGAAAATAAATGTTTTAGGGGAGGAATGGGCTGAGTCTTAAGGACAAGTAGGAATTACCCAGACTATAGGGTAGGGATAGGGATGGAAAGGGCAACCCAAGCAGAGTAAACAGAGAAAAGAGCAAGCATAGTGTGTTCAGGTAACTAAAGATAGGCTTAAGAGACGGATATACTTGTGTGTAGCTGAAGATGTAGGTACTTCCTGGTAGGCCTGGAGAAAGGTACCTGCTAAAAAATATCTGTCACCTACCCATTGGGATTTTTTTCATATTGTTGTATTAACTTTGTCTTAAAAGTATTTTTAGTAGGTTAATATTCTTGGGGATGGTTCTGGGAGAGAGATTAGTCATCCACATATTAGTGTCAACTAGCTTAATCAGTTTGCTGCTCTAACATGTCGTCTAGATTAGGGGCCAGAAAACTTTTCTTATAAAAGTCCAGATAGTAAATATTTTGGGCTTTGCAAGCTGTACTACCCCATTTTGTATAGCTTTAACAGAATCTCTGAGACTGGGTAATTTATAAAGAACAGAAATTTATTTCTCACAGTTCTGGAGGCCAGGGAGTCTCAGATCAATACGCCAGCATCTGGTGTCTGGTGAGGACCCAGTCTTTCCTTTCAAGATGGTGCCTTGAATATTGCATCCTCTGGAAGGGAGGAGACTGTTTCTCACATGGCAGAGGAGCAGAAGAGAGCAAACCCACTCCCGCAAGTTCTTTTTATAATGGTGTTAATCTATTCCTCATGACCTAAACACCTCCCAGTAGGCCTCACATTCCAAAGCTGTTGCATTGGAGATTAAATTTCCAGCGTGTGAATTTGGAGGCGACAAAAACATTCAAACCACAGAACAAAGCACACAGTTTTTGTTGCAACTACTCAGCTCTACAGTTGTATCATGAAAGCAGCCATAGGCAATATGTAAGCGAATGGGCCTGGTTGTGTTCCAGTACAAATGGAATTACAAAAAAGGCGACTTCTTCAAGATCTCTACCAAGAAGTAGACCTATGCATTAAACCAAAGGCTTTGGATTCCAAAAATTGTGCCCCTTCCTAGTCATATTGAGCCCAACAAAACCCCCCCCAACTTTGAACATCTGCCTGGGCAGCCATTCCTTCTCATTTTTCTCCCATAGGCCACATAAGAAGCTCTTCTGCCCTCTCCAAAATAGTGCTTATAAGCAAGGGAAACCCTGCTGGGGGTTACTGCCTGCCCTAAAGAGACAAGAGGTAGGAATCCTATTTAGCAAAGGGATTTCTTTTGTGCCTGGGGTAAGCCTCCCTTTCAAGTTTATATTATAAAGTGTCAGGCTTCCTCCCCTCCTCATCAGCCTGGCCTGTGCATGGCACACAGGTAAGTGTGGAAGTAATTTTTGTGCAGGTTAGAGGGAACACTGCATTCCAATTCTGAATTTATTTACTTCCTCTCACAGTCTCCTCCAAATACGGTAAGTCAGAGTAAAGGTTTAAGCCTGGACATAAAAGCCTATTTAACACATTACATAGCTGAAATATAGCACTCTTCCATTGCTAAAAGTTCTGTCATGTCTAGTGAATGTGTGGGTCTTGGACCATGAAACTCACTCTGAAAGGCATAAAAATATTCAGAACTAGCCTTTTGGGGAGGAAAAAAGAGTAAAAATGGCTACCTTTAATAATTTATTTCTCTCATTCCTTATCCTCATTTAAATTTGAGAAAGTCTGTAAGGCTTGTTCAGTCCAAACAATTTATCTCTATGAATTCCTTTTTTGTGCACTTCACATATCAGAGACACACAATAATGCAACCATTACTTGCCAGTTGCATGAACTTTGATCTCAAATAGGTCATAGGTCAGTTGCAAACAAAGCACTAAATGTGAAATGATAAGCAACTTCCATGCCTATGATATTACGAGATTTTATTTTTCACGTAGTGGACACAATGGCATATTTTTGTCTCTATTTTCCATTTAGTGGTTATAATGTGGATATTGCTCAAAGTCAGGGACAGGTCTAACAATTCTGTTAAAGACATAAAACTTCTCAGCATTACATAGTCCAATATAATATATCATTTCTTCCTAATAGTTTAATGAACAGTTCCTTGTTCATTAATACTAAAGGATCCAATAAGAGAAAGGTCATTGACAAAATTTGCCTTATAATTGAAAAATCTACCACTTTAAAAGCTATAAAATTGGTCACTGTTAAGGCGTAGTTGCAAACATTTGCTGCTGATGTTACAGGTTCCAATGAAAATAGCAATAATTTTTAAAGCCTCAACCTAGCCAAATTCACTATCATTTATTTAATTCATACTGGAAGTGCTAAATACCACAACTTTTACATTAAAATACTAGGGAAGGTATTTATAACAAGATCAATGTTATAGCTTCAGTGTTAAGAGATATAAATGAACTTGGACCCATGTCTACAAGTGCTCAAATCCTGCTAGTTTTGTAAATAATTGAGTGGTACAAATGATGTGACTATAGCATTAGATTTTTGGAGGGTGGCCAGCAATCTTTCACAACATCCCTGGTCCTTTTGCAAGCACTACTAGCCCTCCATGGTTCTGATTATACTAAAGGACTTGTGAGTTTCATTTTATGATAATCCACAAACCTAAGAATCGAATAATATAGTCCTGACCCAATTTATAAGTCTAATCACTGTAAGTTGTATGCTTACTTTTGAGAGTGGCACTTATAATTATTTTTAAAATATAAGTTCAGCTTTTTATGAATTATATAAATGACAGTTTGTGTAACTGAAGCCTTTAAAACTATTACCCTTATTACTATTTTGCACTAGTAAGTGTGGAATAAGCAGCAAAGATGTGCAACCGTGTCTTAACAGTGACCGGTTTTATAACTCTCAAAGTGTTAGATTTCTCGAACATAAGGCAGATTTTATTAATGGTTTTGCTTTTATTAAATTCTTTTTAATAAGACTCACAGAACCATTTACGACATTGTTCTTCCTTTCTGGCAAAACTCCTAGTTTAGTTCACAAAACTACTGCCTGCAACGTGGGTTCACAACTTTTAAATTTTATTTGTAAATATTTATTCTAGATAGCCTTTATCTGAGGTCTTTCTGAACATTGATAATCACAAAAATCTCTCCCACCTATTTTGTAACAATTTATAACTTTACAGTATACACAATAATGTGAAACACTAACTGCTTGCCTTTTCAGTAAAGGTAGAATTCAAGTCAAAGTTATTTATAATTTTTGTTCAGTGTGATTAATTTTACACCTTTCAGGTGTCATAGGCTGAGAAAGCTGGCAAAGGGACCACATTTTATGCTCTAATGATGTATGGCTCTCAGATATTGCACTGAAATACTCTCAGAGTTAAATATCCATATATTTCAGATCGACCATCAAATGTGATACACATAATATAAGAGCTGATTTCCTAACTCTCCTTCCATGAAAATACAGTCTAGCTACCCTGCTTTATTTGGCAGAAGCCCCTCCAGCAGGCAAGCCATGGTTCTTCCAAGATCCTTTAAAGCACTGGAGAGAGGATTTTCTCCAAGAAAAGGGCAGTTTGGAGGCTGTAGATGAGGTAAGGTGAGAAACACTTCCCAGTCAGAGGCCCAGGGCCCAGGGTGTCCCACAGAGGAGGTGACGTGCCCCTCCTTCTAAGGGATCCATGCTTTCTGACCTGGGTGGACAAACTGATCCATACCCAAGGGTGACAGAGGCTCATGAGTTATGTGGGGTCAAGAGCTTTGCTTGCTGATACTAAAACCCTAAACTTTGTAAGTCAATAAGCAGCACTTTCTGGGAACTCGGTAATGGGCTTCCACCACAGCCCTTCTCCCTGATTCTGTTAATCATTGAGCTCTCCTTTCCTGAGTTTGAGAATGAGTCATGTCTTTAATTCTTGGGCAGCTGAATAAAGATTCAGCATCAATGGTGTGCCCTGTGATTTCCAGGTCAAAGGAGAAGAAAAAAGAGGGGAAAATGACAACTGCCAACCTAAGAGAGCCCTGTAAAGAGTATTACTATTGAAAAATAATGTTGGCCTCAAAATGACCTTCAGGACAACAGTGATTGTGCTCAAAGATAAACTGATCCTAGGCTAAGGTGTAACATCTTAAAAGTAGAGTGGAGCTGTTGCAGCTTTTTTTTTTCCCAGTAAATGTTATAGTGTATATTTAAGGTATACAACATGATGCTGTGGGATACATGTACTATAGATCGTAAAAAGTTACTATAATGAAGCAAATTAACAGGTCCATCATCTCACACATTTACCCATTTTCTTGTTTTTGTGGCAAGAACAGCTAAAATCTGCTCATTTCACATGAATCCCACATATAGTACAATTTTATTACCCACAGTCATGTTGATCTCTAGACTTGTTCATCCTACATATCTGCTACCTTTTATCCCCCACATTTTGAGTTTTGCTAATATTTGATGGAAAATGGCTTAACTTGATTGGGACAACTATTGTCCTGATCTATACTTAAAGAGACTGGTTCACTGAAGTTTAAAGTGAACATGTGTGAATGATTCTCTGAGAGAGAAGATCAAATATAAACCCTCAAAGATTTTGAAGGCCCTGGCTCAGTGATGCATCACCCAATACCTACTATTGATATAATGGACATGATTTGTTGACTTGGGGCTATTTGTTTTGTTACAGTCATTTTAGGCATTCAATTGCTAGTATTCTTTGGATAGCTTAAAGAGAAAATGATGTTTTTTCTCTTTTTCCCAGTGGCCAAATTAGATACAAACAATGAAATCTGAATTTAAGGAAGAAAATCATATTTCAAAGATTCAAGAATCAGAATAAAAGGAAAGAGACTATTTTCCACAAACCAAGAGCCAACATCAAACTAAACAGTAAAATGCTGAGACCATTTCTATTAAGAGGCAGAATGCCCATATCAACATTATTATTCAACATCATTTTAGAGCTAATGCACTAGACAAGAAAATGAAATAATTTATACAAATATTGGAGAGTGTTGGAAAATAAAAAGCAAAATTGTTCTTTTCTTCACAGGATATGAATACAGACATAGGAACCCCAAGACACTAATTTGATATAGTAATTGTATAAAAAATGAATGGATTTGAGGCAATATGTGAAATTATTTAGTTTTTCTTTATATTAGCAATAATCAATAGGATAGAATAGCAAATCATATTAATAACCAATAGAAATAGAAATATTCACAACAGCAATAATTATGAAATTTGGATCCCCTTACCAGCCAGCCACCAAAAAAAACAAAAACAAAACAAAAAAAACAATAATTATGACAAAATACACACAAGGATAAATATAAAATTGTACTAAAGAACAAAGATCAAGGCTTGAACAAATTGAATGATATATCATGATCCTGAATGACGAGTTTAACATAAAATGTTACCCTTCCAAGATATGTAAATTTAATTTAATGCAAATATACATATTTTGGAGCTGATTAACATTTTAAAGCTCAGTAAAAAGCATCTGAGAATAGCCGAGATTTTTAAAAAGAGAATTTTAACATGGTACTGGCCTTGTCAGATATTAAAACTACTATAATGCTGTCATAATAAAAATAATAAGAACAGACAATAAAATAATGGTATAAAATAGAGAGTAATAGAAAAACTACCAAGTATGAATGAGAACCTGATAAATGACAGGGGAAAGTAGGGTTTATTTAATATATAATCCAAATAGATTATACTCATGTAGCAAAAATCCCAATCCCTATTTCACTACATAGACAGAAATAAATTGTACATGGACTTAAGTTTGAATTAAAAAAATAAAATTATTAGTTTAGATGATTGTGAGGCAGAGGAAATCTTCATACACAAGTCAGGAAACTTAGGAGCCTTTAAGTAAGCTAATAAACATAGATTCTATATAACAACTAAGGCATTTAGAGCAAACTATGTTAGAGACATAATACTAACAGAAAAAATATATATAAGCTTATATATATAATATATATAAATTATATATATAATATATAAAAATTATATATATAATATATATAAATTATATATATAATATATATAAATTATATATAATATTTAAAAATTATATATATAATATATATTATATATATAAAATAAATAATATATATATGTGTGTATGGGCTTATTCTGTACCAGATGAGATTCTACATGTTTTATATTCATTAATTTATTTATTCTTCATCCATTCTATAAACTAGGTACTATTTTCATACCCATATTTCAGATGATGAATCTATAACCCCAGGTCACACACCAAAAAATAATAAATGTAGAATTTGAATGTAGGCAGACTAGTTCCAGAAACTATACAAAGGCACAATACAAAGTTGCCTCTCACAACATTCATCTAGGAAAATATATTTGCAATGTATACAACCACCAATTATACCACCAATATACAATGAATTATTTAAATTAATATTAATAATAATGAAAGATAGGCAACCAATAGAAACATTGACAAATTATATGAATAGTTAGTTCACAAAAGAAGAAATTCAACTTACTAATAATCATAAAAATATTCACCCTACTGGGAAAATCAAATAAAAACAGCAGGCAAATTATAAAGAATGATAAAATCCAGTGCTGTTAAGCATGTGGGAAAACAGTCACACTCAGACATTGCTGGTGCAAATTTGAGGATGAATTCACACACTTTTGAAATCTGTCCATGCTGCTGAAAATGAGTTATACACATATTTTGCACATTTACCTAGCAATCTCACTTTTAAGAGTCCATCTCATTGAAGTAAAAACACAATAATATAAGACTTCAGTATAAGGATATTTATTACAACATTGTAATAAAGATTACATTGTTGTAGTGGCAATTAGTAATGGTCTATTCATTCTGAGGAGTATTATGTAGCTGTTAAAAAGAAAAAAAGATTTATATCTATTTTTTTAAGAAGTCCATGTATTGTTTAGCAAGAAGATACTTGCCAAATAATGTACAGTGTATTCTCCCATTTTCAAAAGTCAAAGATACTGTTTGTTTTTATCAGAACATTGAGAAAGGCTATTAATGTCATTAATATTGGTTTTTCCTGGGAGTGAAATGAACGAGAGTATAGAGGAAAAGACTATCATCCTTTCCTCTCTCTCTCTTGATAGAGAGATACAGATTGTCCTATGTGGGGAAAAAAATTAATCTGAAAGTAAATGCTTACATATGCAAAGAAAATTACTGGCAGATACAAACAATGAAATCGAATTTGAATATGGGTAAGGGAAAGAATATATTTGTTTGTTTTGTCTTGTTTGACTTTTTTTTTGAAGGGCAAACGTATTTTTTTTTTTTAATCTGGTGAACTAATTTTTGTGATTAAAAGCTTGATGTCATCTTTCAGAAATATTTAAATTTTAATGGATGACTCTGAACTTTTTATCAGGGAAAAATGAGCCTATTTCAAATAGATCATCAAGGGCCAGTGGAAGAGGAATTCCTTGAAACACACCATCCAGAACCATTTACTTTGCCTATTCACACGCTTCTCAAATATTTCCTGTCTCACATATAGAACTTCGGCTTAAATACTTTGCTTTCAGGATTCCATGGAAGCTGGGAGAGGCGCAATTAGTACTGGGATAATAATCCATGAAATGTAGAGGAAAGAGGTTGCTAAATACATCATATACATCTTTTAATACTATTTATATCACCCCATTGCATGTTGTTGTATCAGGATGATTCACGGATCAGACGGAACCACAAACCTCCATGTGTCAAAATTATTTGTTGTGTACCAGTCTCAAAGAATCTTAAAGTTGGTGATTGCATTACACAAGGATACTATGAAAGAGCCATTTGTAGCTATCTAACTTTGTGTTGTCAGAAGGTAGACCTTGATTACATAAAGCAACAGATGGTAATATTGAGAGAATAATTATTCTACTTCTATGCCTATAGGCAAATCAAGCAAGCAGAAATTATAATGATTAATAAAAAAATCACTTAACATAAATCAATTCTATTAATATGTGAACAGATTTGGTGTGGGGAAGCACAAAGAAACACTTAAAAGTTATTTATTATGGGCCGGCCCATGGCTCACTCAGGAGAGTGTGGTGCTGATAACACCAAGGCCCCGGGTTCGGATCCCATATACGGATGGCCGCTTCGCTCACTGGCTGAGTGTGGTGCTCACAACACCAAGTCAAGGGTTAAGATCCCCTTACCGGTCATCTGTAAAAAAAAAAAAAAAAAAATTTATTATTTAGAGGTCCTGAAGCTACTTTTTCTCTTTACATTGTCTTAATAAATCACACATCGAATAAATACAATTGGAGGAAAAAATTAGATGAAATGAGAGTTGAATGTCAGGATGAACAGGGAATTTTAATTGGAGAATGACTGTCTTTATGGATATAGATGACGCTTGTAGCTGAAGTTATCACTTCCTTTCTCTCTGTCATCTCAACTTCTAACACGAAGTGATAATTGCTTTAAAAGCAAAATAGTTCTAGATACACTGATAGGCTTTTTTCCCCCCAGAGACTATAAGTAGCAAATTTCAACACCTAATGAATCATGTTATTTCTCATCTCACTTAACAAATTCTAAAAGGCAGCAAAAAATCTCGTACAGGGTATTCATTTATCTCAGGACAAAGTGAAATCTGGCCCAGAAAATGGAGCAGAAAGATCAGGAAATGGAAATTTTATGTCATCATGAATAATATTCTGTTGTTCTGGACCTGAATCATAGCATTTTCATCATAAATGCCTATATTTCCTTCTCAAAAAAAATAAAGAAATCATCAAAAACTTAGAAATCTAAATAAAAAATAGACAAATATTGAGTCTCCTAAATGAACCCATTGTGAGACAGTTTAAAGAAAACATGGAAAAAATATACTACATCAGGGTTTTTTACAGAAATGAAATAAACACTTGCAACATTCATAGAATAGACAGAAGATAATTGTGGTCAATTATGTTATACTCCTACTCCTGAGAAAATAGCTCACCGTCCAGGAAATGAGTTCTGAGATCCTTCCTGTATGTGGTAATATGTCCCAGTGAGCATAATTGTCTATTAAATGCTTCACTTTCACACAGTCTGAGATTGGATGTGTATTTTTATTGATTTTTATGTACCACACCTTCTGTTCCAAAATGAATTTAAGATAGCTTTAAAAGGCACATAAAGTGCAACAAGACTTCATAAATTAAAAGTATAAACAAAGAAAGGAAAATATGGGTAGAAATATAAATGGAGCCAAGAATAAGGCCGAAAAAGGTCACAATAATCTCACTCTTCCTATTGGTGGGTCACAGATTTGGTGCTAAGCTTCCTATCAGTGATTGAGAAGAGGAAGACATTTAACTCCAGCATATCCTTGTAAGAGGGGAAAAATGCTGATGAATCTTGAGTGTTGGCTTAAATTATTTTATTTGTAATAGAAGTGAAAGTAAAATAGTAGTTAGATTAAAACTAATTCATAGCGTGCTTACTGTAATTCCAGGTACTTTTCTAAGTACATTACATATAAAGTATTAAATCATTTAATCTTCATAAAATCTAATTAAGTAGATAATACTATTACCTCCTTTTTATAGATTAGGAAACTGAGGAACAAGGAGGTATGAAACTCACCCATGCTTGTGCACCTAGTAAGAGATAAAACTGAGATGGTATTAAATGCGTACTTAGATAAACAACATGTAAACTCTGTGTGCCTATATGAAATAAATTTGATTAAATATAAACAAAGCTACAAAAGCAAGTCAAGCTGACAACTTTAATTTTATATGATAAATGGTGTTGTTTGAAACTAAATCCTGCTTGCACCATTAATATGCAATTGAGTGCTAGGATGAAAATTCATTTGAGTTTGGCATGCTACAATCTGATGACTCAATTCTCCCTCCATTTTTCTCTAATTATACCACTGGGACACCTAGTTCATATGGCCTTCCTTTGGTGAGAAGGTAGTCACAACGCATCCAGCCCACCAGTGCTCTTTTCTCATTACCTGGCAACGATTCAAAAAGTATCACTTGGCATCATCTATTGGAAGCACAAACTTAGGCAGTGAAACTGTGGACTGATTTTAATTATAAGATGCAAATGATCCAAAATATGCTTACACTGCCTTAATTTGTTTTTTAGAATGTCATTTAAATAAAACACAAAATTTAAGTGTTCCTGCGAATAAATTCTCAAGTCCTCTCCTTGGGCAAATACAGTTTTTGGAGAGACACACTTCACAATGTTCTTCATTTTAAGAATAAAGTCACTCAAGTATTACTAATCTTCTTACTAGAAGACAGTTATTTCTCATGGGTGGGGTGCAATGCAAAGAGGATAGTGTGGAGTTGAATTAATAATGGTTTTGGCAACTCTCCTACAAAAAAAATTTAAGGATCCTGAAAATAGAATGATGACATCACACCAATGGGCAATTCAGTGAAAATAACCCTGATGATCTGGTTTTCTTTGATGGTATTTTTTAAGCAGAGGGAAGCCAAACTTTTGGGAAAGAAATTTGTGGCAATGACCTCAGACAAGCCAAATATCTGAATTCAGCAGTTATATGTTGGCTTTATAGCTTCGTCATGGCCCATGGGCTTCAACATCAAGAAGCACTTGCATAAAAACTAAATAGCCTGATAAGAACATGAACCTGAATAGACACATTCCATTTCTACTCACAGATGGACTGAGAGAATATTCTTAGGGTGTGTGCCATCCACAAGTGTATTTTTATGTAACGTCCTTAAGCTTAGAAATCAACACAATCTTAAGATTTATTATTATTTCCATTTGTTTCCATCTTTAGTGGCGTTACCTATTAGGATGTTTTCAAGCTGACTTAAGCAATAATAAAATGAATTATCTCATATAATAATAAATCCAGAGTAGGCATGGCTTCATGGTTGGCTGATTTATCAGCTTGGAGGAGTCCAGCCCCGCATCTCTCTATCTCACTGTTTTGCCTTCCACAGTAGGGACTTCTTCCTACAACAGGGCTCCCCAGTGGTCAGGAGCATGGTTGCCAGTAGTAATAAGGTTTGTGATTCCTTGTTTTAATCCTACAAAGAGCAAATGAATTTTTCCCTTAATTATGCAATAAAATTCCTTCCTTTCAGTCTGATTGGCTAAATATAGGCCCCAATGCCAAAGGAATGCCATGAGCTGGTTGCTTATGCTGGTTCCAGGCAAGAGACGTGAGATCACCTTCATTACCAAGGACTAGTTAGAGCCCACCCAGGAGCTGGGGCTGGGGTTACCTTCCCTTAAGTCACATAGGCTAAACTTTGTGGATTCCTGCAAAAAAAAAATTAGAAAATTAGAGTTCCTCTCTGAAGGAGGAAGTGGGGATAGGATGCAGGGTAGACAGCAGATCTCCCGGCAATAAAAGTTTCCTGAGAGTGTTAAGGGAAAACATTTTCAACTGTGCCCTGATATATCTTGGATGGGCTATAGGGGGCAGTAGTGGCTCAGTACCCAGCGAAGTTCTGCCAGGTGTAGTGAGGAACAGTTTTTCGGAGCAATGTTTATTTCTTAAAGGGTCAAACATAATTCGTTATCAATAAATCATGACAGGCATTTTCATCAATTAAAACCATAGCTGATGTGAACCTATGGATTATTTTAAAAATAATAATAGAAAAATAAAACCACAATTGCCTGGAGTCAAGCAGATAGAAATAATGACTTGTTTTTTTTATTAGTGTCTCTTTATAGGGTCTTTCTGTACCTTTGACTTTACCCACAAAGTGGTTTAAATGAGCAAGAACAGTTTATTTATTTGATTAACATATTTTCCTTACCAACCAATTGCCTGCTATGTTCTATTGGATGGGTAGACAGGCAAAAGATACTTCTGAGTATTTATTCCATGTTCTATGAATTCATGCAAAACAGCATGGTTAACATTAAACTCAGTAGAAAGATAAGCTAACAAACATGGCAACTGCTGATTTAATCAGGAACACTTCTTGAATGAGTTAGACTGAGTTGGAGATGAATGAGAAGGCAAGGTAGAGAGGAAGGGTATTCCAGACACGCAGGCTCCTGTGGACAGAGAAAGAAGGCAGGGGTGTAGGTAGTGAAGAGAAGACCATGGGGCTAATTCACTGATAACTCAGGTTATCTGAATTAATGGGTACTGAGAAACCTAATGAAGAATACAGAATAAAACTACCATTTGTTGGTTGTTTCAAATACGACAAGCAAACAGAAAGGACATTGTTGGGGGGGAGGGGGAGAGGGAGAAGGGAGGGAGGTTTTGGTGATGGGGAGCAATAATCAGCCACAATGTATATCGACAAAATAAAATTAAAAAAAAAAAATAAATAAAAAATAAAGTAAAAAAAAAAAAAAAAAACAAATGTGCCAGACACTGTGTTGGATGCTTTACATATTTATTTTATTTAATCCTCACAAGAACCTAGCAAAGTAATTATTATCATTATCATTCTGTTTCTATGGGTGAGGATGAAAAATGTTAAGTAAATTGTCCATGATCACACAACTAGTAAATGGTAGAAGAATTTAAATCCAAGTCTGCTTACCCCAAGTCCCAAGCTTTTCCCACTGCCTGATATTGTCACCTATTGGAGGACAGAATGAAATAACAGGAATCTTATCATACAGAATTGACCGTAGTCTGTTGGAGGAAGAACTGACAAAGGGTATGATAGTAATTGAAAAATGGGGAAGGGTTGGCAGACAGGGTTTGTATGAAATGCCTGATTGTTGAGATGTACATGAGATCATGCATAGTTACTCACAACCTATTCAGTACGTGAGGCAAAGGATTCTAAAGTAACTCCAGGTTTATGCTAGGTTAATTTGATGAAATGGCTCTGCTTTCAACCAGAATATAGAAGATAAAACTTTCAAAAGTTGACAGTTCTTACTGCCAACGATAGTGATTAGGACAAGTAATGTTTGAAAGATAGTTTTATATGTAGCCCTGTGAATAATATTCTACAGGACTCTCATTTAGAAACAGCCAAATTTCAGATTTTCTTAAAATGTACTTAGGACCCACTTGGGATTTGTTCTAATTTGAGAAAGGATTGAGTTAAATTTCCCTGTTTAAAAAATACATTAATGATGTAAGAAACATTTTAAAATATAAATTATTTCACTCTAAAGTTTAGAGTATAAACAAACCCAGTTTTGTTTAAGATCAACTGACAAAGAAAACAAACTAGAGGGTGACTATTCACGTCAAAATATAACTCACAACAGTACTCCATGAAATAGCAAGTTCTCCTGGTCAACTTTAAATCACATTCAGCACAGATTCTGAAGTCCCATCCCCTATTGATTGCATATGTTACAACTTAGGTTGGTTTACAGGTTTTCACAGGGAATTTCAGGGCAGAGATCCTATTACTCACCTCTTAAGAAAACTTTTTTAGTGATTTAATTTAATAGGTACTGGTAAATGCTTGTTGAATGGTAGTATGTTCATCAAATGCAAATTTAATATCTTACATTAGTACCATTGGAAAGAAAAGAGCTCCTGCTCCTCTGCTTTTTTGCTGCATAACTTCAAGCAAGTTCTTTAACATCCTGAGTGTAATAATGCCCACTGAACAACATCACTGTGAAGATCAAACATAGCAATGAATGCAAAAAATCATATAAATATTAATTATTTTGTTAAATAAGTTAAGTTACAACTGTACAAATATTTTAACTAGCATGCTTTTGAGTACCTTAGCCATGTCAACAAAGCCAACCTTGATTGTTTACTCTGAGTATTTAATATTAAGTTAAAGAACTTCTCTCCTAACATATTCTATAATCCAACTGTTTTGTAATTTCAGAATGACAATCCTGAAAAGATTTCTTCTGTCCACTGAAATAAAATTTAAAAATAATAAAAAATGCAAAAAAAAAAAAAAAAGCTGGAAACTAATGTATGCTTTATAGACTATCAGGAATTTTTTTTTTCTTTTCCTTCTCTATTGACATTCTCTTGAGCAAAGAAGCTGCCTATTTCTTTGTGTTTTTGCAGCTCATCCACTTTGTCCAACTCAGGTCAATGGTAATATAACTCCCAAATGACTTAAGTAAGCTTTGAACTAAAAGCAAATGTCTATGTTAAGAGTATAAGATGTCAGAAAGGACTCCATTGGGGAAAGAGCTGGAGGACACACACACACAAAAAAGAATGAGGGTAGCTAGCAACGATGGTCTCAGTCTCAGCGTGAAAGTTTGAGGACAAGCAGGAATAGAAAAAATCAGAAAGACCAGAGTTTTAGAGAATCTGGCAAAAGTCCCTACAATGGATCTTAAAAACATGATTCCCTCAGATACAGATGATTCTTCAATCTTCCACTTCTCTCAAGTGCAATGCAAGAAAGTATTTTTTAGATGTTGTCTATAAGAGCTATTATGGTGCTGGAGAACAAAGAATAAATATAGAATTAGTTCAGAGGTCAATGTTGTTTTTATCTAGCTCCAAGACATACTATAAAATTCCTACCCATGACCTTGCCCTGAATCCTAACCAATGGCCACAGCAAAAAAGAAAAAATGGAGGAGGAGGAATTAGAAACTTTTGGCTGCCATGGTCCCGAAGTCAGTAGCTTTTCTGCTACGTGCAAATGAAGTGAGCAACAAATTAATCCAGATATTAATACAATCAAGTTTCAAATACAGGTGAGATTCTTAATAAAATCTTCAGATTTTATTAAATATTAGAATGGTTCTCTGAAGATTACCATCAGGTTTTAAAGGCTTTACTGAGGGGCTCCCTTTCCTTTTTTTCCCCACCCCCAGGGTGCTCATTCTATCTTCCAGTTTTTTGGGTAAGAAATAGAATATGGTAGCTGTTAAGAGCTGAAATCCTGGAATCACACAATCATAGGCTTGAATCCAAGTGCAACTGCTTACTAGCTGGGTGGTGCTCAGGAAGTTACCCAACCTCTCCATGCCTCAGTTTCCTCATTGTAAATAGATATAAAAGTACCTGGCTCATATAATTGTTGGGAGTATTGCTGAGCTCAGTACTTGGCATGTAAAGATTCAATAAATGTGGCCCATTAATGTTAAATATATTCCTTGTTAACAGAGTAGGAAATCAAGGGGCTGCTAGCTTAGGAAAAAATGACTTGTCTTGAAATGATACACCAGTACCTGAGGCACAAAGAAAAGCGGTACCGTGGGCCCTATTAGGAGTTACTGGATGACCTAGATCTGTTACTGGAGTGAATGTAGAAAGGGATACCCCACCGTTCCCCAAGGAGGGCAGAGAGGATGCAGTCAGCCCACAGCTGCACTTGCTTGAATGGATATTTGTGTAAGCAACAGATTATGTTTAAAGTTTAAGATTTTGCTTTTAGTGTTTAAAGCTCCTGAAAAATTGCTTCCAAGTGAGCTTTAGGAACTCTGGGCTGGCCCTTGCCTTCAGGGGGTTTGAGGGAATCGAGCTTTGGACTTTGGGGTTTAGTAGAACATTAAAAGGATTGTACATCTCTTTCCCTATGCAGCCCCCAGGCAGGGAGGATCGGCTCTCATTTTAAAAAGCTTTCGTTTTTCAGGGGCCCTTGGCACCTCAGATTCATTTTATATATGAGTTTTATAGGTGTCATTTATTTATTTTTATGATAGTCTACATTTATCTTTTTTATGGTTTCCTTTTGGTTTCTCTTTGCAGGTATTGTTTTTTCAGGTATGCACTTTGGGTTTAGAATCGAGCTAATATACACTAATGACCAAAATGTCTGCTGTGAGTTTTTGAAATTGATGGATAATAGATCAGCAGACTACTTTCTAAAGTCTTTTAAAAGGATACTTTTAAAACTGTTTTTAAAAGTTTAAGGATACCACTTTGCCACATGTACTTTAGTCATTTATTTTAACACATGTAATTTAAGAAACGGCAACATGTGGGATGTTTTTAAAGCCTTTTATCTGAGGCTCTCTCAATAAGCTTTTATTGTGGTGAGCCCACGAGTCCAATTTATTATGTGGAAAACTAAGGTTCCAAGACTCTAACAGAATCACCCAAGATCTTGAGTAAATTGCTGCCAATCCAGATGTGGAGTTCAGGACCCTTGCCCAGTGAAGAATCCTATATGTGCATCAGATTGCCTAAGAAGCTTTTCAAGCATGGAGGTTTTCCTACCCCCACATAGAAAAGTCCATTTCAGAAACATGGGAAGGAATCCAAGAATATTTATTTATATATATATTTATACAGATACTTCTCAATTTTTTTTTTTTTTTTTTTTTAAAGATGACCGGTAAGGGGATCTTAACCCTTGACTTGGTGTTGTGAGCACCATGCTCAGCCAGTGAGCGAACCGGCCATCCCTATATGGGATCTGAACCCGGGGCCTTGGTGTTCTCAGCACCACACTCTCCCGAGTGAGCCACGGGCCGGCCCATACTTCTCAATTTTTGATGGATTACATCTTGATAAACACATCATAAATTGAAAGTATCATTAAGTCGAAAATGCATTTGATAAACCTAACATATCGAACACCGTAGCTTTGCCTAGCCTACCTTAAATGTGCTCAGAACACTTACATTACCCTGCAGTTGGATAAAATCATCTAATGCAGAGCCTATTTTATAATAAAGTGTTGAATATCTCATGTAATTTATTGAATACCATACTAAAAGTGAAAAACAGAATGGTTGTGTATGGGTACTCAAAGTGTGGTTTCTACTGAATGCATGTTGCATTCACACCATTGTAAAGTCAAAAAATCAGTAAGTTGATTCATCATAAGTAGGGAACCACCTGTACATATTATTTTTAATAATTCTGGGGCTAGTGGTCCATGTACCACACTTTGAAAACCACGTATCTAAATCCAGTTCAGAGCTCTAAGACAGTGAGTCTCAAGCTTTTTGATTTCAGGAACCATTTAACTTCTAAAAATTATCTAGGATCCCCAAAAGCTTTTGGTTTTGTCAGTCACATTTATCGATATGTACTGTACTAGAAATTTAAACTGAGATGTTTTAAAAATATTTACTTATAAATTCATTTAAAAAATATTAAACCCAGTACGTATTAACATAAATAACACGTTAGTTATTTTTTTTAACTGTTTTCTGAAACAAAAAATAGTTTTAGTGGGAAGAGTGGCATAATTTCACATTTTTGCAAATCCTATTAATGTCTGGCTTAATAAAAGACAGCTGGATGCTCATATCTACTTCTGCATTCAAGCTGTTGCAATATTGCTGCTTTGAGTTGAGGTATATGAAGAAAATCTGGCTTCACACAGATATTTAGTTGGAAAAGGAGGAACTATTTTAACAACCTTTTTATATAACTGTGGATATTCTTCTTTGATACTACAGCAAAACTCAACCAAGTGGAAGTTTTTTAAAGGTTAGTTATGTAAGCGTAGAAACCCCCCCCCCACACACACTCGTGTAGACACTATAGAACTTTTTTTCTCTTTATTGCTAGTCCTTAATGATTAACTAAGATTGTATTGAAAGCAGACATCCTGTCTTGCCTGATACAATCTCTCAAAGCAGGAAGCAGCTGTCCATCACACTTGAAGATATCCTACAGTCTGTCTCCCCAGTACACTTACCCATATAAACCCCAGTCCTCAGTCGGTTGGGGATGCAGTTGGGACTTTACCCTCTATGTCCTGGTCGATGTCTTCTGAAATAAAAAGCCTTTCCTTTAAGTTCTATCTGACAGGTGTGATTGGCAGTCCTATAGAGCACTCAGACCTACATGGGTCAGGGATTTACCCCCTCCCCCGGTCCCCTCCCCCCACCAGCGTAGACAGAATCCCACTGCACTTGTTCATTGCCAGTTACAATGTAGAATGTCAATGAACTTTTCATATTCGTCACGCTAAAATTCATTGGTCTCACTTCAATTTTTATTTTTATATTTTTGACACTGGCAAGTACAGGATCCAAACCCTCGACCTTGGCATTGTAATACCACACTCTAACCAACAGAACTAATTCGCTGCTTCTACTTTTAAATGATCTTTTACCCATTCCTGATTTTGTACATCAGTCCTTTGGAAAATATTGTTTCACTGAGTCATGCAGGCTTCCAAATTTTGGCATATTTCACTATACAATATTTTTAAAAAATTACTCTCGGGCCGGCCCTGTGGCTCACTCGGGAGAGTGCGGCGCTGGTAGCACCAAGGCTGCGGGTTCGGATCTCACTGGCTGAGCGTGGTGCAGACAACACCGAGCCAAGGGTTGCGATCCCCTTACTGGTCAAAAAAAAAAAAAAAAAAAAAAAAATTACTCTCATTAATATCACTAGAAAAGTTTTCAAGTACTGAGAAGCTATCAAGCCCATGTGGTAAATGCGAACTTACCAGTATTCTAAATTTCACTTGAAAGCTCTAATTTTATCATTGGCAATAAATATCTATAGTTGCTTTGTTCTAGTGACAGGCTTACTTGGTCCATTTTTGAGAGGCCTAGAAAGGTGTATTTTGTATGTCAGTTGGTCTTTCAAATAAAATAGAATTCTGTAAAAAAATGGCTAATTCATCTCGCAGCTCAAAAAATTGCGCTATTGTTTTACCTTGAGACAACATTGGACTCTGGTGTTTTATGAGCACTTCCTATTTCTCACACAGATTAAAACAACATATTCTTTAAAAAGTGAGATTTCATAAAATTAATTTTTACCATTGCACCAGGGATATTCTTAAGTGAAACTAGATTTTGATTTTTTGCAGTGCAATTAGGTGCCACTGCCTTGATTTGTGCTAACGTGCCAGCAATTTGCTCTTGCACTAAGAAGGCAAATAATATCTTGGTGTTTTTATGAAACTAGTTTTGATTTTGCAGACCTTCAAAAAAGGTCTCCAGGACTGCCAGGGTTTGTGGACTACACTTTGAAAACCACTGCTCTATAAAAAAACAGCTTGCTATTATTTTAATATAATCCAGCCTGGAAAACAAACACACAAATCTTGCAGGCTGTCCTCATTTTTACTGGCTCATCCTTTCCTAAGAGGTGATACAATGAGTAAAATTAACTAACCCATTGTTCTTTTTAAATCATCTAAAAAAATCATTTGTTTTTGTAGAGCTGGCTAGCAGGTAAGTACTCTAGATGAGATAAATACTCATCACCATTTGTAGAGTGAATAATAACCCAAGTGTCTAATGATGATTACAATGCTTAGAGGAGCTGTATCTTAATAATTTACTCTTAGCCCGCTACAAAACCTGGGCTTAAAAAGAGTTTGGGTGAAGTTTAGGTGACAGTGGCTCTTGACGCAATTTCATCACAAAGGAAAACATGTTCCTTAGTTAGGCATACATTGTATACCATAAGCAATACAGAAAAAAAAACAAAACCCTCCTCCCACAGGCATACTGTTCTGAATGTTGGGGCTTGAAAAGATAACAACAGTGCTATTTAAAAGATAACATTGTGATGGGGGAGATAAAAATGAGTTTCTCTTTGCCCCTTAGGCATTGATCTGCCAATGACTGGATGTTACCTTTTATTCTTTTCTCCCTTCAAGCACAAACATGGAATGGTGCTTCTAACTCAGAGTAAAATTTGAATAGGTTCAACATCTGCCTTCTGGCTATAAGCTTCTACACAGCCAAAGCAGCTAAGACCTTTATAGAGTCCCTTCCATCTAACACGTTTACCATAACCAGGAAAACTTAATGGGTACTTTAGAAATTGAAAGATACTTAATAACTTTGCAATTAGTTTTCAGTTTATTGCTTTCATTCTGTTGGTCACTGGTTTGGAGAGGAGCCCTGGAGATGAGTGCCTTCTCATCTCGTCATTATCCAGTTGTATGACCTTGATCAGGCCTGCAGTCTCCCATCTCATTTGTATAGTGTGGGGATGGAGGGTGGGGAGAAGGGGACCTAGACTCCTGAATGTGCAAAATCCTGGAGCTGGAAGGTCTTTGGAGGATATTATATAGTTCAATCCTCTCTTTGTTAGAGCAAAAAATAGCTATTACTAATTTACCACTTACTACAACCAAGTGTTACTCTTAAGTATTTTGCACCTGTGAACTCAATCAGTGGCCTTATGAGGAAGACAGTTATTGATCTCACAGTCAGTTTTGCTATAATGTGATATACGCCTTCCTAAAAACCACCACTCTGTGCAAAATTATGCAATAAAACATAGATCTGTCTTTAAAAAGATAGAAAACTAATAAAAATGGTAGCACAGTTTTATACATGTGAAATAATTAGGAAATACATAATTACTACAATAAAACCATTGCTGCAATAAGTAAGGCATAATTATTACAATAAATAAATAAAGTCTTCAAAAAAGACCTGAAGCTTGCTAGTGGGGGTAGGTGTCTGCACTCCCACTGGCCCACCCACTCCCATCTTGCCACCCTGTGTGCAGAAGAAGATAAAAGAGATAGAGAAAAAGAATGAGAAGGAAAGATAAAGAGAGAAACAGAGCAGAGGACGGAGAGGAAATACATACAACAGGTTGAGAGGAAAAAGGGAAAATTAGAAAGGGGAGCGTGTGAGACTGCATGTCTAAGAGTACTGCTAGTGCGTGAGTGTGAAGCGGGGGAAGAAAGGTTATTAAAAACTGGAAGGAAAGTTGTATCAGCAGATGTGGATGGGCGTGGCTCTTTGTCCTCCCCAGGTATGAACACGTGTACGTTTGTGTTTGTATATTCCACTGGGCTTTGGTTCAGCTGGATGCAGTGTTCTGTTCACCTTGTGTTTCTTGCAAACCAAACAGCACATTATGCTGAACTTCTTAGAAAAAATTTTCATTTTCTTAACAGGCATATAGCAGAGCTGACTGTATCACATCTTATGTATGAGGAATCAAAGGAGTAGAAAGGCAGAGTAAATTGTTCAAGATTAGGCGCCTAGAAAGGGGTAAAACCAGTACTTGAACCTGGGCTGTTTGTGCCTGTACTCACTCACTGTGCTCCAGTGACCACAGAGCTCAGGGAGGATATGACTAGACCTCCAGCCTAGGCAATCCAGCTCCTCTGTCTAGAGATCTCAAAGCAGGAAAAGAAAGAAAGAAAGAAAAAAAAAAGGTGTAAGCTGACAGATAGTTTAAGAGACAGGAAGTGATCACACAATTTTATTTGTCCACTATTCATCCACCATAGAGTGAGTATATTTGTTTCCAATATTCTACTTAGAGACCAACCATGGAAAGCTAAGAAGGTCTCCATGTTTCACATTCCCAAATGAATTTTCCAAGACATTCTTACCTTCCTTTAGTCCACAACTGTTGGAGAGAGTAGGACTGAAGCCATGTTGGGACCTAACACAGCATGGGCTTTAGAGGAAAAAAAAAAGACAGTTTTTTTCGTAGTGTGTATTTCCCTGAATTCCCTTTTCCCATGGTTATTTGATATTTTGAACCTTGGATATTGGGCAAGATGACATTATTTAAATAAATTTCAAGTTGTTTTCTGGTCAACCTGGTGTTGCAAACTTGCCATGAGACACATATTAGGCCCTGAGAAACCAACGAAGACATTTATAAAGCTATGCTGTTTCCATCCTGAAGCAAATCAAAATCTAGCAGGACCCTAAGATAACAAGGATGGGAACAGAAACTGGATGGAGCCTTGGTGAGACTTTGCACCTGGCTCGTCACACAGAGCCTCCGCAGCTCACATCCCCGTCCCTCCTGCTTTTCCCTTCCCACATTCCATTCCCTCAATCTCTTCTTTAAAACCCTTCAGTATATCTGAGGCTTTGAGATGGTTTTAGTCTGGCCATTCTCTTTCAGGTTTCCTGGAGAGATGGGTTAGCCTCACATCTTTCCTGAGGTCACTGGTATTCCTGAATAAAGCTGACTTCTTATTCCACCAACATTTGATTTTTGGTTTATTTGGTTTTTTGTTTTGGGGGGCAGGTAGCCATACCTGAGTTAGGTAACAAGATTTTGGTGAGCCTCAGCCAGGAGCTGAATGCTCTGGGTTCTGTAACAGATTTTGGTGAACCAAGCCAGTGTTTTTAAACAGGGCAGGCAGCAGACTTGAGTTCAGTAAAACAGCTGAGAAATTGTGCTGTGTTCCTTAAAATTTCAGAAGAACACAAGAAGGACAACAATTTTCTATATTGGTACATAGTAGTTTCCTAGCCTGGCTGAGGGAGAGGGCTGACTTTAATGTGCTGGGGCAGTGATGTCCCACTGAGCACCAGCCCTCTGTGGCAGGCACAGTGGGGGGAAATCCTGATTTGTAGCATTTGTCAACTTTGTGGTGTAAATTCTCCCACCATGGCCAATCTCAAGCTAACAAAATTTTTAACCTGTTCATAAAATTCCTGGGTATTTAACATTCAGCTCTTCCAAGCAGGTAAGAGCAGACCTGGCACAAGCCTGGAACCTCCCTGACTTCCAATGTTAAAGGGAGCTTGGAGCAAGCTCTGACTCCACAACAATGAATAAGCCAACAACCACAGTTACAGTCAAGTCATTAGAAGGATAAATCCCAACTCCGATTTACAGATAAGTTCTGTGAAAATTGTCAGAATCAAAATGGAGTCACATGTGTCAAACGATAACAAAAATAAAGCTGGGGGTGCTGAGAAGGGAGAGCCCTTATCCATACATGCCTATGATAAGAACTATTACAAAGACTTGCACACATATGCCTGTAACAAAAACTTTTGCCAAGGAGTTTTCAAACTGCAACTTGCTACACGAGTCACAAAGAAGGAAACTGCCATGTTGTGCTGAAGCCACATAGCAGGGAACAGAGGGCAGCATCTAGTTACCCGGGACCTCAGTTCTCCAGCTGTAAGGAAGTGAATTCTGTCAACAACCTAAATGAGTTTGGAGGAGGATCCCACCTCAGATAAGACCTTAGTCCCAAACAACACCTTGATTTCAGCCTTGTGAAACCCTGAGCACAGGAGCCGGTTAAGTTGGACTCGAACTCCTGACCCACAGAAACTATGAGCTGATAAATGTGTTATTTTAAGCTGCTATGAAGCAATAGAAAGCTAATATAGATAATATAGCAAGTGATGCTTCTACTGGTGGTACACTTTGAGAACCACTTTCCTAATTTCTAGTTCTAAAATATTGTGATTTTTTTTTATTCAATAAAGCTTATGTTAGCCTTTCTTATCAGTTTGATGATTTTCACCCTGATGAGTTTTTAACTTCTTTATTAACAAGCTATTTAATAAATGTTAAAGTTTCAGTCTAACATTCTTTTTCCCTTTCTCTTTCTCTACCCTTTCTCTCTTTCCTTCTTGTTTCTTCTTGCTGTCCCTTTGTTCCAATCCTACCTCTGAACCCATCTGTTATTAAGAAACCAAGTATCAAATCTGTGCTTGAGACCAATAACTGATATTGATTGAACTTGAAGCCCAGAGATAAATTGAACTTGTTCACTGACCAGAAAGGAAGACAGACAAGTGAAAGAAAACATTTATTAAGTAATTATTCTGTACCAGGCATAGTTTCAAACATTTTATAAATATTAACTCATTTAACCTCACAACAACCCAATGACCAAGATAATGTTATCTCCATTTTAAGATAAGGAAACTGAAGGACACAGAAGTTGAGTAACTTCCCCAACATCACACAGCTGGCAGGTGGCAGGCTGAGAGTCAAGCCTAAGTAGTCACCTTCCAAGGACCACACTCTTGACCACCACAGAATAAAACACCTCTCCATTTCTAGCCCTGACATTTCACCTCTGCATTTTATACTCATCTCCTGAACATTCCACCAATTACCTCAAATTCAATAAAGTTAAAACTAAGTCATCTTTCCTCCTCTTTGGAGAATTTGGACTCCTTCTTGGCCTACTCTCTGTCATTCCCTGGATTTACCATTCTTGTTCAGTTCAATTAAGCAAACACTTAATGGTGCTTATATCATGCTGGGCATTGTGTTTCACACCAAAGATACATACATAAACCCAAGATCTTTGTCAACAAGGAGTTCAGAGCCCAGAGGGACAGACTGATGTATGAACAGGTTATTTCAGCACAATGTGGGGTTGGGATAAAGCTTTGTCCAAATGCCATGGGCCATGGAAACACAGAGGCACTTCTAACAACCTGAGGATCAGAGACTTTCTCTGAGAGAGCTGATGCCAGGGCAGGGCTTGGAGGGTGAGGAGGAGCTCATAAAGGAGAGGAAAGGTATTCCAGGAATGGGAATAGTAAGCATAACTCATGGAGACAAGTCTATGCCAGAAACCCCTTGTCTTCCTCCCTATATCCAATCTGTCATTTACATTGTTATGGACTGAATGTTCGTGCCTCCTATAATTCATATGTTGAAATCCTAACCCCCACTGTGATGGTGTCAGGAAATGGGGCCTTTGGGAGGCGATTTAGGTTATGAGGGTGAAGCCCTCATGAAGGGGATTAGTGTCCTTATAAAAGAGACCCCAGAGAGCTCCCTAGCCCTCTCTACCTTGTGAGGATATGATGAGAAGATGGGAGTCTGCAACTCAGAAAAGGGCCCTCACCAGAACCCAATCATGCTGGTTTCCTGATCTTGGACTTCCAGCACCCAGAACTGTGAGAAATAAATTTCTATTATTCACAAGCCACCTGATATATGGTACTTTGTGTTGGTAGCCCAAACTAAGACACACATGAAAACATTTATTCCTTCTAACATGTCTTAAGAGCTATAATTATAATTCTAGCCACCCCTCAATCCTCATTTACAAATTGGGAATGATCTCTACTAATCACATTTATTGAGCTGTTAGGCGATTCAATTGACAACAAACAACAAAAATGTATGGAAATTCCTATAGAAATGCTAGACATGACTGCTAAAGGTACAGAGTATTAAAAAAAAAAAAAAAGATATGCTAGATAGCCAAAGAAAAGACAGGGCATAATGTAACTTACTAGTAGTTGTGTAACTAGTAGTTCTGCTAAAGTCAGAATGTGAATTTGTGATTTGCATTTCTTCAAAGATGCAGGGCAGTGCACCACGTCGACAATAGGAGGAAGACATGGGCCTACCTTGTACAAACTCTCTCGTTGTAGCCTCATTCCTTGCCAGGTCTCCATTTGGGGTCATCAAGCTGCAAAGACGACTTTCAGTTGAAAATTTTCTCAAACATTCATTATGCTTTCATTATATAATAGTATTGAGGAATTCTTGAGGGATTCTTGAGGATTCTTGTCTTCTAAGAGTCGTAGTTCTAATCTAATGTTCCTTATTATATCAAATTCAACCAGGTTGTTAAAAATGCTGATTCCAATGCTCCTCCCAGATGCTCAAATTCATTGCCTGTGATAGGGCCCTGGAACTTGCATTTATAACTGTTTATGCGCATATATAACCCCCAGGTGATTTTGGTGTCAGTGGTCTTCAAACCACATTTCATGATCTTAGAAACATGCATTTAAAAATTGGCAACACTTTGCACACAATTTCAGATGGTTCAGAACCCTCTGCAGATACCCATGTATTCACTGGAACTTAGGGACCTCAGGTGTGGAGGTCTGATCTAGTGGGAGAAATACATATAAACAAAAATAGTGTCAGTCATGGCACACCATGAAAAGGTCTATGAGAAAAGAATGGAAGGGCACATACCTTTCTCTAGGTAGAACTGAAAGACTTCTTCAGGAGGACAGACTTAGTCTGGACCTTCAATGTGAAGGAAGTCTAACAAGGGGCTCTCTGGGCAGAGAGAGTGTCTTGAGTAAAAGCCAAAAAGTGTGACAGTGCAAGGGATTTGGGAAACAAAGTAGGCAAGAATAATAGGTATAGTGAGAGCTAAGTCTGAGTTGTATTTTGACATCCTAAGCGTGAGGACTCCTGAAGGGTTTGCTTATGGAGAAAGATGGTCTGAAGGTTAGAAGGGAGGTCAGAAATACAGACATGGATATCAGAGATAGCTATGAAGAGGCCATTGTGGAAACAGTGAACACTACTGAGATTACCAAGAATGAGAAGGGTCAGTGAAGAACCTTGGATAACAACCACATTAAAGGCCCAGGCAGGCTTTTCTTAAATGTAGATTAAAAACAGCATCAAACCAACAATCAGTGAATTACTACCAAACTGAGTATAAATTTCATACTGATTTGTGGGGGAAAAAAAGAAGCTTCTGAGATTTATTTCTTATGGTGGGCTTTATTCACTTCTAAATATTCAAAGCATTAAATAGAAGGTTGTGTTATGACAGTGGCCCCTGGACAAGGAGCATGAGCATCACCTGGAAAATCTTAGAAATGCAAATG
Source organism: Cynocephalus volans (assembly GCF_027409185.1). NCBI lineage: Eukaryota > Metazoa > Chordata > Mammalia > Dermoptera > Cynocephalidae > Cynocephalus > Cynocephalus volans. The sequence goes on along the minus strand of NC_084465.1, from coordinate 50,528,938 downwards.
CTTGAAGAAAATTTTTTTTTTTGGAGACTGGCCGATAACAGGGATCGAACCCTGGACCTTGGTGTTATCAATACAGCACTCTAACTAACTGAGTTAACTGACCAGCTCAAATGCTTGAATATTAAAGGAGCAAAAAGAGTAGTTGTAAACTGAAGAATAATAGCTGACATTTATTGAGTACTTCCTCTATGCCTAGGATTGTTCCAAAAATAGTGATGTAGAATTATTATTCTCTGCATTTTATAGATGAAATACTGAACTCATGGGGTTTCTAAAAAAATTAAATAAGTGATTAAACAAATAAGATATTAAAAATAATTCCTGGCACATAGTAAAACGCTCCATAAATGTAGGTTGTTATGAAGAAATCAAAGTTCTCTTTGCTATGCCTGTAGTATGCCATCTTCATTACAGACAATATAAGTCACAATTTTTAGCTGTTATTTACTTTTTAATTATTTTTCATTAGCAATATTTCATAGAAATATTGTGCATAAAAAGAAAGTACAATGTTAGTAGACTCATTTTGAAGGCAAAAAAACAGAGTCAAGTAGATTAAGCAGTTGATGTGTTCTGTTATTTGGTTAGTCGTTGACGCAGAGGTAGCAGCACAGAGAGTAGGGCACGAGGGATCTCAAGGCTCATCTTTCTGACTTACCATTATCAATGACACCTGAATCCAGCCTCTTCAGCAGTCTGAGGTCTGAGAGATGAATTCCTCAGCTGAACTTAAATTGCTGACCTGTTATTTACTGAACTCTATTTTTTCCCCCTCTCTTTGTGTTTCTGGCTTTTGTCTGCAAGTAGTCATAAAAGTTTCATATAATGGTAGGTAAGGGACTGGGAAAAGATTCAGGCATATACAATCTGATGCTCAAAAGATGTATTTGTTCTGCAATATGCTCCAAACAAAGCATTTTTTTTTTCCTGGGCATTAAAATAATAACAATGAAAGAAACTTGGCCCCTTTCAATGCTAAATTATTTTGGCACAAAAGTCATTTTGCTCCATAAATGACTCATTTTTTCACAGAAAACTACATATGAGTTTGGCTTTAAGACACAATTGAATCTTTGGAATGTCTGAATAGCTTGAGAAAAAATGTTTCTTGCAAATACTGAAGAGTGAGGGCAGTGAATTCCTTCTTTCCTCCCTCCCTTTATTCAAGGAGGAATTTAGACCTTTGTAACTGTGGGTCTTATTGCTGCACAATTCCCACTAGATGGCTGCAGCTAGTCTTTGGACATTTATTCTATTAGAAGGAGTGGACCATGCCAGATTCAGGAACACCTAGCTTTCTAGATTTTCCTGGGATGTTTATCAAGTAGAATGAGCATTTAGGCATGTTCATAAAACTATTGAATATTTTTCCTTTTTCCATTGGTAGAGAAATTGCTATAGTTTGAATGTCCCCCAAAAACTCATATTGGAGTTTGGCCCCATTATAATAAGTGTTAGGAAGATGGGAAATCTGACTATGGTATTTGAAAGGTGGGACCTATGGGAGGTGATTGAATCATGAGGATTCTGACCTCGTGAATAGACTGAACCATTCATGGATGAATGGGTTAAAGGATAAATGAGTTATCATGGGTGTGGCCCTAGTGGCTTTATAAGGAGAGCATCTGAGCACATTAATGCTCTTCCCCTTCACTGCGTGATTCCCTGTGCCACCTCTGAAGAGAGTCCCCACCAAGAAGGCCCTCATGAAATGTGCTCCCTGGACATTGAACCTCCCAGCCTTCAAAATTGCAAGAAAAATTTTCTTTTTTTTTTATTAATTACCCATTTTCAAGTATTTTGTCATAAGTGACAGAAAAGGGACTAATACAGATATTAATTCTGAATTCAATTCCTTTCCCCTCCTATAATTTGATATCATGCTCATCTTCACCCTGAATGTGTTTGTTTACTGATGTAAGCAAAGATCATCTCATAAAGCAGCATGTATAACTGATCGCAATATGTGGACATCGTGTGTGTGTGTTTACCATAAAAAGGTGTTGGAATAAGCCAAATGCTTTTTATGTATGTGTTAGCATGGTCATGTGGTTTTTGTCCTTTAGTCTATAATATGGTATAATATATTAATTGATTTTTGTATGTTGAACCAGCTTGCAGCCACTTGGTCATGTTGTATCATCTTTTTATATGGATTTGGTTTTCTAGTTTTTTGTTGAGGATTTTTAGAACTATGTTCCTAAGAGATATTAGTCTATAGTTTTCCTGTGATGTTTGTCTGGTTTTGCTATTGGAATAATATCAGCCTCATAGAATAAGTTAAGAAGTGTGCTCTCTTCTTCTATTCGTTGGAAGAGTTTGTGAAGGACTGGTGTTATTTCTTTAAAGGTTTGGTAGAATTGACTGATGTGAAGGTTAATTCTAGGTGTCAACTTGGTTAGATTAAGGAATACCAAGAAACCTGATGAAACTATCTTTTTAGGTGTGTTCATGAGGGTGTTTCCAGCAGAGATTAGTATGAGAGTCTGAGCAGACTGGGAGGGAAAGACCCACCCTCAATGGGGGTGGGAACCATCCAATCCCTAGGGGGCCTGAGGAGAACAAAAAACAGAGAAAAATGGTGAATCTCTCTCTCTATCCACTGGAGCTGGGATACACTCTTCTCTCCTGTCCATGGACATTGGAGCTTGAGACTCTTCAGCTTTTGGGTTCCAGGACTTACACCAAAGACACCATTGGCTTCCCTTGTTTTGAGGCCTTTGGACTTGGACTGAGCCACGCTACCAGCATCTAGTTTGCAGATGGCCTATCATGGGACTTTTCTTCACAATTACGTGAGCTAATTCCCCTAATAAATCCCCTATCATATATTAATAACATATCTGTCTCTCTGGAGTACCCTGACTAGTACAACTGGTAAAGCCATCTGGGCCTGCGATTTTCCTTGTGAAAAGTTTTAAAATTACTAATTCTATGTTTTGTTATATGTCTCTTCAGATTTTCTGTCTTCTTGAGTCAGTTTTGATAATTCATGTCTTTCTAGGAATTTGTCCATTTTATTTAGATGATGTAATTTGTTGGCATACAATTGTTAGCTGCCTTCATATTTGATTCTATGCAGATACAAATTTATTGGAGTGACATTATTCCAGGTAAAGAGAACATTTAAGATAACAATATGAAGGTGGAAATCTTCTTGGTTACAAGTCGTTATTCATTCATTCAAGAAATATTTATTGAATGCCTTCTATAGGAATAAGGAGTGAGCAAAAGAGAAGATACCTTGCCCTTATGGAGCTTATGTTGTCATAAGAAAGGTAGACAAGAAGTAAAAAAACAAAAGTTACATAATACATAATATAATATCTGGAAGAATCTTGGTTATAACAGACAGGGAGAGGAGGCAGAAGATATTGATCTAATTTAGTGGGTTTTAACATTGGCTGCACTTTTGGAGCATCAGGGGATATTTTGAAATATCCAGGGCCTGACTTCCTCCAGAGAAGTTTTGATTTAGTTGAGTTTAGGATGAAGCTCAAGCAAGAGTTTGTTTTAGGAGTTTCCTTGTGATTGAAATGTGAAGCCAGTGTTGAGTATCAAGTACCCATGTTCCAAACAATTCAAGGTGCTCTATATGCTATCTCATTTTATTATTACAGTATTAGCATGAGTTGTACTTTATTATCTTCATAGAAATGTGAGAAAAATTTAGATTCAGAGAGATTAAGTGATTGGTGGGAAGTTACACAGTGTCTGTTTCATCCCGGGATCTTTAAATAAAGCTGGCCTATTTGACTTCCATCAAAAAGAGCTTAAAAACCCAGGAGAAAAGCTTCCTTCATATTTTCTCTGATTGCCCTTCTTTTGCCCACTAATTGGCTTTTTTTTTTTCCCTTTCCATTCTCACTCTTCTCCCTGTGTCTTTATCACCCTATCCTGATTCTTAAACTCAGCACTTTGGCTTCATGCTCTTTAGCTACTACCTATTTTAAGGACTTACTTGGATCCCTTTTTCTGGTTTACTGACCTTAGTATGGTCTGCTCAACTCTACTTTTCATCCTTCTTACTTTTCATGCAGCAGATAAAATTGTAAGTATGAGATGCTGGTGTAAACAATTTTACACAGTATAGTTAAATTTTTATATTTTTTTGGCATGATTCCCACACCACCCAAAGAGACTTATGGCTGCTACACCTTGTAACTCTGGAGTGCTCCAAATAAAAATAAAGTTTGTGTCTTCTGCATATTTTGTAATAAGAAAGGTTCTGTTTGCATGTCTTTTGTATTTTACCAACAGCTAGGCTAGTGGTCTATATTGATGGTAAATAGGAATAATGGACCAATTGACCATTTGGTCCTTTGATAAAAGTATATCATTAGAAGACAAACTCATTAATGAATAGATTTCTGTATGTATTTTATTTTAAAAATTAAGCTGCATCCAAAAAGTTATTAATACTTCAAAGATAATTCATGGTGGGAAGGGTGTGTACAAATCTAGTCAAAACATCTGTCTGCTTAAGTGGCTAGTTGTTTTGGTGGTATTTACTCCCATTAGGAAACTTACGTGAAACAGTTTGTAAGTGATCTCATTTCAATTTAGTCAAAATGATGGCCCCATATATATATCAAACCTGACTGAATCGAAGGGCATCTACTTAAAAGACTATCTACTGTACAGCTCTGGGCAAGCTGTTTTTGTTTTTTGTATTGCAACATGATTCAGAGCTCACCTCAGGACCTTGGACAGCACCTGCCTAAGCGCTCCCATGTTAGCACACGCAAAAATAATATCAACTTTAATTAGGAAATTATGCTATATTCATTGTGAACACAATCCCTTTATTCATCAAAATGACAATATAAGGTGCATAATATTATTTTCCTTTCCTTATAGATGAAGAAACCAAAGCTCAGTGACATAAAGTTGCATAGTTAGTAGAAGGCTGAGATGGAATTTGAACCCAGGAAATTTGATTCCAAACTAATATGTTTTAAACACTGTATTCTCCTGCTTCCCTATAAAACATGATATATGTAAAAATTCCTTACCTTGTCAGTTACAATTGGCTAACCTCACCTTCCTCAATCTATACTCATTAATGAAGAAATCTGCATATGTAATTTATAAAAAATTAAGCTTGTGTTCATAATTCTACTAACTGGCCAACTTAACACAATTCACTGAGGAGAAAACAAGTCAAAATAGCTATCTTCTACCTGAACCCCTAATACTCACACATCTTTTGAGGTAGCAGCATTTTCATTGATTTTCTGAGAAGACATATTATTCTAGACATTTTGATGAACTGGTATAACCTTGAAAGTAATGGGCAAAGCTCAAACACCTTAGCAGTTCCAAGATGTACAGATAATCTGTATGACTTAAATGGTATCCTAACCCTCTTCAACTGCCACAGTATAAAATGTTCTCTGTTGAAAATGTAATAAAAATTTCAATTACCTACAACACGTGTAAAATGAGTAAAAGTTGTTAAGCTATGTGTTTCTGAAATATACACATATATGTATGCAGTTTACTGTTGGTGTTTTTGGTCCTTTTGAGTTTCTTAGAAAACAAAGATGGGGGCAACTAGTCTTAATTGTATTTCTAAAACAACTAAGAATAGTCTTGCTGAAGACCAGCTTATCTATTGTTGGTCTTTACTTTTAACAAATTCAAAGTCTTTCATAACAACAGAGAGGCAATGCTTTTCTAAAGGTATTGGAAGAAAACACCCAGTGCAAATCTACATTCAGGTACTATTGGCAAGTAAATGAATACAACCTCAAGCGTAAAACCTTATGACTAAAACAAATTGAACAATCTGATAACAGACTACTTCTTGGCCTTCCTGTGCTGAGAAGCTTACTTCTATTGTAAAGAAAATCAAACTCTGTGTATTGTACTTCCATTGCCTGTTTAGTAGACAATAGAATAACAGGGCTACTGGGTTCTCTGGCTGCATTATGATGAACACATCTGATGAGCTTGTGGGAAAATGTTCACAAGCACCATCAGTCCTTGTCTGGAGATTATGATTCGCATAAAACATCAACAGTCTGGTGCACTCTGATTATTTTACTGCTGAGCGGCACCATCTGCCTCAACCTAGAAATATTAAAGATTTCTTAAATAACATTGCAGTATCATCTTTTAAGAGGCATTCTCAATGGCCTTCCAACTCCTTTTGACTAAAGCAGAATTGATATCAAAGCTCTAGCCAGTGAGTCTCAGAAATGCCAATACTTACTCTGCTTATAGATTTAAGAGTATAAAATGTAGATTCTGAATGCAGTAGGACTGCCTTTCTCAACTAAACCATTTATTTAAAGTATGACCTGAGAGCTGTGCATAGCTATGGTAATAGGGACTGTGTTTACCAAATACTCATGTGCTCTCTCTATGGTAGTGACTTTAAAATTTATTCTGGGCATAGCTCCCTTTGGTTACTTTTTTTCTAAATATCAGCCTACATCTTCATTCTGTATTTCTCATTCCTCCTTTCAGTTAGGTTAGGGCCATATGATTAGATTTACCAACGGTCTGAACATGTCTCTTCCAGGCTGAGGCAAGTAGGAGCCGGTATGCCTTCTCCATCACTCTCTTCCCCAGCAGGGGCAACCTTGGAGAGCATGTGCTCCAGATGTCATAGAAGATGGAGGTCTGCCTGGCCAACACTGGGCTGTGATGTGAGTGAGAAACAAACTTTTATTGTGTTAAACCCTGGAGATTGTCTGTTGCAATTAATTACTCTGAATAATGCAGACACAAATATCCGATGGGATTGCAATTTCTTATCACTAAGGACTGACTTCATTTTCACTACAAAGTTGGGCATGTCAGAAAGAAGTTTTTCTCTTATCAAAGAAGGAAAAGAATTATGTAGCTCACTCTGTGGTATTGATTTTAAAAATGATGCTGGTCATAGGTTCCTTGGGTATATTTTTCTAAAGATCAGCTTGCACCTTAAATATATTGATGGATATACAAAATAGAGAGTTCTGCCCAGTTGTTGTTATTTTGGTCTTATCAGTCAGCTGGAAGAACAATATCTAATTCCAGTACCCTGGGCTACCTGTCCTAATGACCCCAGACTTTTGCAAGCCACCTCTCCTGTAAGAGTTTTAATGTCAAATGCATCCTTGATCCATTTTTTGGGTGGTACACATCATATTAACTGACTGGATTTCAATGCATTGTGGAGCAGTTGGCCAAGAGAAAAGGGCAGAGAAACGCAAGCTTTTAACAAGCTTCTATCATAAAGTTTCTGCTCATGAAGAATGGCTTTTATGGGGAAAATCTCATTGTTATTCCAGAAGACATCTGTTACATTATCTTAACCACAATAGATGAAGCACAATGAAGCAATCGTTTGCAAGAAGTCTTTGGCCATAAGAGATATTTGATGACCCAGAATTGATTACAGTATTGTAAGGATTGTAAAAGATTGTGATATATATAAGAATACTGCCTGTAACTCAAAAGGAAATTATCCCCTGTGTCTTAGGAAGTTTAGGTCAGAAATATGCGTCAACTTTCTACACCTACTCAGGATGGAGAAATCTCTATTTTAAAAGATGTGTCAAAATGTGTTTCTATTATTAACTGAACTTTGGTAGGCCTTCTTTTTTCCCTAATGGCAGCCTTATATTGCTTTAGGGTAGACAGAAAGGAGATCCCTGCCTCTGTGTACATGGAGGACACAATGGTGAATAAGGAATCAGCTGTTTTTCCAGAATCTAGGGGGACTTCTTGGGACTAAGTCTTTTCTCCCACATAAGTTTTGATCCTTGTAGAGGCACTTCCATTAGTTTAACACTTCTGACCTCTCTTACTCCTTCTTTATCCCCAGAAAAGAAGGACTCTTTTATCTGGTGAGTGACTTTAGGAGCAGGACTGTGACTGTACTTAGTCCCGCCTTCCCTTCTTTTCTCTTTGAGATTTGTCTGGTTACAAAGAGCATTTGGTCTGCTCTCAGCCACAAGGTAAGTTTGTGGGGAAGGCTCTGCCTCTGCAGGGGAGGCTACCATTCTCTTGTGCTGACTGTGATGGGTGGATAAGTTTGTCAAATTCTGGGATAAAGCATTAGGAAATTCTCATTACATGCCTGTTACATCCTCCAATTTAATGTTAGTCAGCAATAAAGCTGATACTTTTATCTTCATTGGCTTGACTTCTTTATCTTTCAGCTCAAAACTTGGTATGGAGTGAACGGTGTGCCTACCCAGGCCAGAAATTCGCCATTCCAACTATGGGAATTTGTCTAGCAGATGGTTTGGAAAGTCCCAAATGGGCCAAAAAGTAATCAGGTTCTCTGGGTTAATTGACTGCAAGCAAATGGAGGGAGATAGAGAGAATGGAGTTTCACATGAAGGTAGAGTGATGTTTTGTTGAGCTCAGAGCAGAAAAATTGTTGGACTTCAGGAGGGGACTGGACCCAGGAAGTGCAAGGCCAGCTGGATCCCCTCCACCTCTGTGCACTCTCTGCACTCTTCTCTTTCTCTACACACAAGCTTTCTCTGCTTCTCCAGACCACATGGGGTTTTGTCAGAGATGGGGGAGCGGTTTCTACACAATTGTGGTCATGAGGAGGAAAATCATATAGAGCAATGCATTTAAGTTAAGAATAGATGGATAATGCAGGTTATCAGCTAACAGTGAAGAATGGGAAATGGCTGCATGAAGTTTAGGGACTAAGAAGATAGTGTGAACCAGTTGGATGGGGAGAGAAAATTAAGTTAGTAGGATTGGCAGTCTGCACTGAGGGCAGGTTAAACTCAACTCTTTTCCTAGGCTGTGACATCAGGGGTTGGCAGCTGCCTGTTTATGTGTGGTAATGGTGGTAGAGAAAGAGAATGGAGGGTCAACACACACTTTTTATTTTAGAATAAGTGGTGGAGAGTTGGTCTATATGCTGCACAGATGAATGAATGGAGAGGCCAGAACTCACCCAGCAGTCCTAATCCTCCTTAGGCAGTTTGCTCTGTCTTTACACAGACTTTCAATTTGCCATGTTTTCCATCTCCCTTCCTACTCCCACATTCCTTCACTCCCAACTCCAAGGCCAGAGTTCTTTTGGGTTTTTCCTGGCAGCTTGGCTCTCTCCACACTATAGTTCTTTGTATTTACACAGGACTATTCAGGTCTCTAGCTCCCACCAATTCATAATAGTTACTAACATCTTTCATTCGCTGGTGGTTCCCTCTAGGACATTATCTCTGGAAAAAGTTCTGGGTATGGGTAAGAAATCCAATACAAATCCTCCAGACTACCCTGTTATGACATTTGTTTACTAATGTAAAAGGATATCCCATGGTGGGGCAGGAACTTCTCTACAGAAGGATGTTTTTTAATGAAAGGAGATTGTCAATCTGTCCTCACAGGTTTGGAGACACATTTTTGGGGAGCCCTAAAAGAGGAGAGAGAAGAAATGCTGTTTTTATTAATTTGTTTCTACATATTCCCCCACTGCCCATCTGGAGGATTGATATTTTCGTGAGAGACATCTGGCAGCCCTGTCTGTTCCAAGGTTTCTCATTAATAGAAACAACAAGGAAAATGAGCTGCAGTTATTATTTCTGCCTTACATACGGCATCCTGCCACAGTTCCCGCACTTCGGATATTATCATGGCTTTATCTCCCTAGGATAGTTTTTCATTCTCTATTTTGAGGTATGCTGTTCTCTTTTACTGATAGAAGGATCTTCACTCATCCAGCTTCTAGCAACACTATAAAATCAGAAGAAAGAAAGTTCAAAATTTGCAAAACAGATGATTAACAGTAATGCTGTGGCCTTATTAAGTTAAGGGATATCACACTGTTTACCCATTCACACATGCTTATTGATTTAATGTTTTGTAAATTTAGCTCTCTTCAGTCTCAGCTGATGTGTGGGTGCATATTCCAAGCAGACTGATATTTATGCCATAAGTGAGAAATAACTTGATAATTTATGAGTGGTGAAACCCAAAGTCGAGCAGGTTTTCCCTAAGGAAAGGAAAAAACACATGCGGCAACTTTGTTGTTTGGCTCTTTCATTTTAAAAAAAGGACACACTTTCAAGGGGGGTGGTCAGAGGGAGATTTATGTGGGAAGCCCACATTTTCTTCTGTGAACCATCTCTGAGAGAAATGTACCTGAGTAATGAATTTTTTTCTTGCTTTATCTCTGTATCTGCTCAGAGGTTGGGCCTATGCTAATGAAGACATCCTGGGGGATTAGTGCCATGTGGGATGTCTGGGGGTTGTTCCTAAGTGACCGGCCCGTAAAGATGCCATGCTGAGGACATAACTAATGAAATAGGTATACAGTGTCTAATTCAACATCTGTTGTGAGTGCTTTCCTTTCTTCTATGCCTCTGGCTTTGACGAAAGAGTTCTCTGTTTTTTTTATTTCAAACAAGAGAAATGGATTTGGTTACAAAGGAGCAAATTTCTTCTAGTGGAGAGAAGGGCATATAAATTTGGGGAAGAGAGGTTAAGGGAGAGTTGCTTGAATTCCCTCTTAGAAAGACATCCAAATAAACACACACACACATACACACATACTCTCACAAATACCCATTCTCACATATATGTGCTCAAAGATGAGGATGGGAAATACCAAAGCCAAAAAACGAGGAGCCAGTCGGTCAGTCTCCTCCCACTCATCCTCAGCCTCCTTACTCTCCTCATGTTTGAAGACATTGATGGAGCCCCGAGGGCACCTGAGACAGAAAACTGATCTGGAGCACAGAAGCTTGTGTCAAAAATATTTACCCCACAGCAGCACAAATCCCTCACAGACCATGGAATTTGATTCTAGACATAAGCTGCTATGGTTTCGTTTTTCCACTGACCATCAAAGAGGAGAGATAGAATTAGAAGTCAGGAAACTGACCCAAAGGCTGCAGCTGGAAATGGGGGAAACGCATGAGATGCCACATAGCACTCACTGGTCCATGGCAATTTTGGAAAACAGCCAGGCATATGTTGTTAATTTCTTAATGAAAGCTCAATGTTTTTCCTTGGGAATGAGGCTATATTATTCTGAGTTCTTAGTTCGGGTTGACAGTGCTTTCACCAGAGCAATTCTCTTAAATATTCTGTGGATTCTCAATGAATCATATAAAGGTTTAGTTCTTTTAAGAAAGGACTGTTAAGAAAGCCACAACCTCAGATCTTTTAAGATAAGCTCTCTTCTGCCTTGGAGTCCTTATTAAGCTGCTGTGTGACAACCCCTTAAAATTCTAAGCCCCATTGCTTAACAGAGAGTCTATGAGTCATGCCCTTAAGATCCTTACAAGAGCTTTTGTCTATTTTTAAAAGTTTATGAGGCTCTACCTCAAATCATTCTGAGGTCTTAATGAAGGACTTTACAGGTCCATCCTGGATTTAATTGCTGCCTGGAAGCCATTTCTTAATTTGAGAATATTTTTGCCAATTTTGAGAGATTCAGAAAAGACATAGTTTTGTTTTCAAATCTGAAAAGTCCTAGCTTCTTTATATTTCCTCTGAATTCTGCTTGAAAATTTAACAATTGCTGTGTAACAGATTATCACAAACTTAGCACCTTAATCAACACAAATTTATTATCTCATAGTTTCTGTGGAATAGGAGGCCAGCACGCTTTAGCTGGATGGTCTGTTCAGGGTCTCTTAAGGCTGAAAGCAAGGTGTCAGCCAGCTGTGGCTCATCTGGAGGCTCAAGATCTGCTTCCAAGCTCCCTCAGGTTGATGGAAGAAATCATTTCTTTGGACTGTATAACTGAGCTTCCTGTTTCTTGCTCTCTCAGCTCTTGGAGGACACTCTCAGATCTTTGCCAAGTGTCCCCCTTTATAGGCCTCTCACACTTTTTAAATCGCCTCACAAAATACAACCACTCCCTTTTAAGTGCGCATCTGATTGGGTCAAGCCCACCTTGGATAATCTTTTTTGATTAAATCGAAGTTAACCAATTAGGGAATTTAGTTACATCTGCAAAATTCCTCCTGCCAAATAATGTAACCTAATCATGAGGGGGTTGAGATCTGGGGGACTATCTTAGAATTCTACCTACCACAGCTCTTTTTTTGATTCATCTCTCTTCTCCAGTTTTACTATAGGTAGCTAAAAAAAAAAAAAAAAAAAAAAAGGCAGCATCATTAATGTTCTATATGAAAACTTCCTTAGCTAGATCATTAGTTTATTATATTTTCAATTTCTCACATTCTGCAGCTATATGATAAGAGCCATCTTTTCTCCAGTTTTCAATAATATTTTCAATACTTTCCTTTAGGCCCTTACTGATAGCTTCTGCTAACACTATTCTCAAGGCCTTTTAGGTTTTCACTAGGATTCTCCTTGTCTCCCTTCCAGCTTCCACCAAACTTCTGGTCCCAAAGCCAATGATTCATTTCAGGTTTTTCTTATAGCAGCAGTACCAAAAGCAGGCACAAGTACCAAAATCTGCATCAGTTATCCATAGCTATATAGCAAGCCACTTTAAAAGCAACAATCATTTTTTAGTTCACAAATCTTTCAGAATTCTAGGCATAGGTCTGTGTTTACTGACCCAATTACTCTGATAAGAAAATGAGATTACTCTGTTAGCTTAAAATTCTCTGGGCTGGGAGTTAGGCTCTTCAGCCAAGAAAAATGAGTTATTTGGACCAAACTCCCCACTGAGAACTAGAAAACCTAGAAGACACTTGCATACATACGCACACAAACACACCAGGGTGGTTAGGATGTTTTGGAGAAAATATCTTAGAGGAAAGAAGAAAGCCCAAAAAGGGGAGTCTGGCATTTGGTGATTTGGTGCCACTATCCTTTGGAGAGAGATGGCATTCTTACAAGAGGTAGATGAGAAGCTGAGCAGAACTTTTAGCAAACATAGGTCTGGGAGAAAACTAAAGTTAAAGAATTGCCAAAGAGGAGGAATCTAAAGCTAGAGAGTTGGGACCCCAAAGGGGTATACACTAGGAGAGGGGGTAAACTGGAAATAGACCAGCCTTCCCAGACACTGAAATCCAACTTCAAATCATTTTAATTCCTGATTGTAAGATAATCCGGAGGCCCTAGCTCACTGCCAACCTCCAGAAGTAAAAAGAAAATTGTCTCTGAAGGAAGATATTATCCAGAGCTTCCATATTCTCTCCACTTTTCATATCAAGGGCCTGGTATCCAATCAAAAATATTTGGTTATTTAACAAGATGCTATTTAACTGAAGACCAAGATAATAAAACATATGTTAGATGTTTATTATTTTGTCTGATACTTATCAGACATAAACTTTAAAAAAATAAGTTAAAAAAACTAAAGGAAGAAAACAATTTCAACCAAGAAATGGAAATTTAAAAGAAGAATAAAACTGATATTATAGCTGGTAAATTCTAATAATAATAATAACTGATATTAAGTACTCGATGACTAACACACTTGACCTAATTGTCACATGTAAAATGGTGCACCCAAAAACTGCACAACCATTTATCAAAACTGAACATATGCTAGTATACATGCTCCTTTAACAGATTTCATAAGATTAATATCAGAGAGTATATTCTCTGCAGTGGAATTTAGCTAGATATCAATAACAACAAACACCCCCAAAACTAGAAAATTCCTATATGTTTGAAATCTAAGCAAAATACTTCTAAATAACCATGTGATGGAGTTTGGATGTGCGGTCCTCTCCAAAACTCATGTGGAAATTTGATCTCCAATCTGGCAGTGTTGGAAACTGATTGAGTCATGGGGGCGGATCCCTCATGAATGGATTAATGCTCTCCCTGGGGGAGGGGGATTAATGAGTGAGTTCTCACTCCATCAATTCCTGCAAGAGCTCGTTGTTTATAGGACCCTGGCACCTCCTCTCTCTCTCCCTCTTGCTTCCTCTCGCCATGTGATCTGCTTGTACCCGCCGGCTGCCTGCCGCTCTCCGCCATGAGTAGAAGCAGCCTGAGGCCCGTGCCAGATGCAGCTGTCCCAGAATCGTAAGCCAAATAAACCTCTCTTCTTTATAAATTACTCAGTCTCAGGTAATTCTGTTATAGCGACACAAAACAGACTAATACACCATGTGACCCTGAAGAAATAATAATGTAAATCAGAATATACTTTAACTGAATAATAATTAAAACAGTACATGATAAATTTTGTGTGATGAAACTAAAGCAGTGCTTAGAGAGAAATACATAGGCTTTAAAAGATTTGTATATACATAGTAGCTGGCCCATGGCTCACTTGGGAGAGCCTGGTGCTGACAACACCAAGTCAAGGGTTAAAATTCCCCTTACTGGTCATCTTTAAAACAACAACAACAACAAAAAGATATGCATATACATATATATACATCTATATATGAAAAGAAAGTACTTAAAATCAGTAATCTAAGTAACCATCTCAAAAAGTTGCAAAAATAAAGTAAAATAAAACCCAAAGCAATTAGAAACAGAAACAATAGATGTAAGAGCAGGAATTATTTTAAAAGAAAAGAAACATAAAGAAATAAGATTAACAAAGGCAAAAATTGACTCTTTGAAAAGACTCCTAAAATTGATAAAACTCTGGCATGTTTGATCAATGAGAAACAGAGAGAAGGCACAAATAACCAGTAATGGAAGTGAAAAAGAGATATTATCACAGGTCCTTCTAACAATAAAAAAAGATAATATGAAGGTATTAGGATTATGATGAGATACTTGAAATTTTACGTAAGATGAAAAAATTGCCAGAACACATTTGTTACAATTGGTACCAGAAGGTAGAAATTGACCAGCTGAATTCTGAAATGTATATGGAGATAGAAAGGGCTAATAAGAACTGAGATAATCTTGAAGAGAAAGAGGAGAGTTGGAAGAGACATGCTACTGAATATGAGGACTAGTTACATAGCTATGACAATTGAGATGGTGGTATTGGCAGCAAGGGTAGACTAACAGAGAAATGGAAAAGAATAGGGTCCAGCAAAAGACCTACCCACATTTAAAAATTTGATTTACGTGAGCGGTGGCATAGAAGAGAAGGCAGAAGATGGTCTTGCAGCAAATGGTTCTAGTCCATTGGATATCCACATGAAAAAGAAAACTGAAAATAAAATTCTGCTAGTGCTTAACTGCTCCTAGGATCATGGCAGGAAAGAATTCTACAAAAAAACATAGGAGAATATCTTCATGAAGGGAGGTTGGCAAAGTTTCTTAAATCGAACACAAAAAGCACAAACCATAAACGAAAAGATGCATAAATTGGAGTAAACTAAATTTGGGAACTCCTGATCCTAAAAGAAAAGAAACCAATAATAGAGTGAAAGGCAAAAGACAGAAAGAAAGAGAAAAGAGAGAGAGAGAGAAGAAAAAACCTACACAAAAATAAACAAGAGAAGAAAAACAAAAAGACAAGAAAGAAAAAAAGCAAAGAGTGAAATTCGAACTACAGCGTGGGAGAAGATGTTTGAAACACATATAATAGACAAAGGGCTTGTACTCTGAATATGTAAAAATAATTTCTATAAATTTATGATAAAATACAGACAATCCTATAGAAAGGTATTTAAATGGCCATTAAACATATGAAAAGGTGCTCAAAATTACTACTAATCAGGGAAATATGCAAACTAAAAAAAACCCCTCTGGAATGGCTAAAATTAAAGAGACTGACAATATCATGTGTTGGTATGAGAATGGAAAAAATGGAACTCTCATGCACTGCTGGTTAGAGTGAAATTGGTACTAACATTCCGGAAAAATGATTGGCAGTATTGATGAATGTTATATGTACACATGTCTTATGACCCAACTAGTCCTCTTCCTAGGTTTATACTGAAGAAGGATGTTTACGTGTATGAACTAAAAGACATGTACAAGAATATTTATAGCACCATTATTTGTAATAGCTAAAAATAAAAAAACTTTTTTTTTTTTTTTTTTTTTTTAAGATGACCGGTAAGGGGATCTTAACCCTTGACTTGGTGTTGTCAGCACCACGCTCAGCCAGTGAGCTAACCGGCCATCCATATATGGGATCCGAACCCGGGGCCTTGGTGTTATCAGCACCGCACTCTCCCGAGTGAGCCACGGGCCGGCCCAAAAAAACTTTGTTTTTTAAGTTCCATCAACTGCCAATGATAAATACTGTGTGGTGTAATCATAGAAAAACATGCATCAATGACTATCAATGTATTACTGCCACACATTATGGATGAACCTCACAAACATATTGATGAGCAAAATAAGTTAAACCCCCAAATATAAATACTATGTGATTCTATTTATATAAAGTTCAAAAACAGGTAAAAATAATCACAAGTGGTTATCCTTGGGGAGGATGGAGGAAGTGGGTCTCTCCCTAAATTCATGGAGTTTCAACCCACATATACATAGATCTTCAGTACTCATAGATTAGGGGAGACTCTCTGCTAATCTCCAGAGCTTTCGTTGCATAATTTCCTTCTCTGATATTCCACTCTCCATATTCTAGCCACTTTAGCCTCCCAGAACCCCACAGCAAAACTTCTATGGCCCGAACGTTTGTGTCCCCCTCCCCCCCAAATTCATATGTTGACACCTAACCTCCAAGGTGATGGTATTAAGAGGTGGGTTCTTTGGGAGGTAATCAGGTCACCCCTAATTAGGTAATCTCCTTATGAATGGGATTAGTGCCCTTATGAAAGAGACTTGAGGGAGACCTTTTGCCCCTTCCGCCATGTGAAAATGCAGCAAGAAGGTGCCATCTATGAGCAATGGGCCTTCACCAGACCCTGAACCTCTTGGCGCCTCCATGTTGGACTTCCCAGCGTCCCATACTGTGAGAAATAAGTTTTTGCTGCTTATAAATTAACCAGTCTAAGGTATTTTGTTATAGTAGCGAGCATGAACTAAGACAGAGACCCTCAGGCTCAGTTTGGGCTCCCTCTTTCTGAGCTGAGGCCTGGGAACAGCCCCTGGGCGGTGAACTGGAGCAACTGACAGCTCACCTCATTGCTCTGCCTGGTCCCAGCGATCTCAGTCTCGCATGGTCTGCTAGCCAATGTCTAAAAACCATAGTATGATATATTTTCTTCCAGTTTTCTAGTTGTTTATGGTAGGATGATGGTATTAAAATGTACAAATATTTGGATCCCATTCCTGGAAATTCTGATTCACTAAGTCCAAGGAGAAGCCCAGGCATCAACATTTTGAAAAAATATGTAGAGGTGATTGTGAAATGCATTTCTCCAGCTGTCTGTAACTAAAAAGAGGCTATTTCCACCAATCGACTGGCCTATGGTTCCCTATTTGCAATATTGATGGTCACATTTACACACCTACACATACACACACACACAGTGTGTATGTTCAATTAGCATATATTATCATTTCAGCTATTACATATTAATATACAAGTTATTTTAACTATACTGGGCATTGTGAACCTATGAATCTGAATTCTAAAGTAAACATACATTTACCATTTTAAAGCACACTGACCTGGAGTGCATGTCTAATTTAAAAAAATAATGTTGGATTCCCTATATAAATGACATCTCTGTTGAAGAACTTTAAAGATTTACTAAACTTTTAAGAAAATTGCTGAGCCCACTTACATATAGATTCTGTAACCTGTAGCAGTTTAGAGATTATACAAACACATACACCACAATTTGCATAGATGCATGTGCTTTTAAATATTGCAATATCATAGTTAATATTTATTAAGCACTTATGTGCCAGGCACTGAACTAAATTCTTTATATTTATTATATATTTTGAAACTCAAAACTACCATAAAACGTAGGTGTTATCATTATTTCCTTTTGTAGAGGTTGATGTCCCAATATTAAAAAACCAGAAGGTGTCAGAGATACAATTCAGCTCAGGTATTGTGGTTCCAAGCTCTGTGTTCACAGTAACTCTACTATAAAACCCATGTTGAATCAGAAAGTACTTATTTCTAAATATTTTGAAATAAAAAAGTTAGACAGTGAAGTAGTTTGGGCCAAACTTTCTTTTCTCAAATTAATAAAAATTTAAAGTAAACCTCCTTGATGGAAAGAAGTAGAGCAAAAGGTTTGCAATTGGGGATTTTTTTTAATGATAACCCTTTTCCCTCAGGTAAGCAATGACCTTTTAAGTCAATATTTACTATGATTGATTGAAATCAAAATGTACAGTAAATTCAGCTGAAAAAGGAAGTTTTGCCATATCAAAGAACTTTGACTCAGATAAAGAAGGAAATGATTAATCCTGGGGGTATGAGAACTTTGATATGTTTATCCTCAGGTGAATGGCCAAAGACACAGAACCAAAAACGTCTCATTAGAATGAATCGGTGACTTCAGGAATCCCTTGGATCAGTACGTGGTTCTCCTCGTATTTGTAAAAGCTCATTTGTCTCTGTGCAAACTGGATGGTTCTGTTCAGACATCTCACAGTGCCACTCATTCTCTGTCTATTGAAGACACTCAAGATAATTCAGCCATCAGGCAGGGTATCGTCTTGTCTCCAAAATAAATGTCTCTTTTATCAACTTTCAATAAAAACACTAAGGCTTATGTGCTTCAGAGACTACCATAAAAATAAAGAGCAAGAGATTTTTTTTTTATTACTTCTGAGTTTGTTTTCTGTTATTGTTTTTAAAAAGATATACTACTTTCCTCTTCTTTGCCCTTTTACACCCAGAAACATTTGCCGGTTTTATAAAAAGACAGTTAAGGAAACTTGGGTTAATGAACTCCACGTGATGATGATATCCATGTTTCTGCAGTGAACATTGAGGGTCGTTCATCTTCTCCAGCCCTTAAAGCAATTGCAAGTGGGAGTTACACCAGCCTGGAGGTCTCATGTGCACCTGTTTCATTTACTCATGATATAACTCGAACTGCTGCAAAAATTGCTTTTGCAGAAAAGATGAGAAAGGATAAACAAGCTCCTCTTCCCAGAGGCATAGTAGCTTATCCATGTCTATCACTTCATAAACAGATTCAATCCAATTCTCACCTCTTGGTGTCTCAGAGGAAAGCAGTACCTGCCTTGGAAATAGGAAAACACACTCTGGTCCTAACTTCTCATCTTTGGATCCCAACACAACCACCTACTAGCTGTGTAATCTCGGGCAAGTCACTTAGCCATCCTGTGCCTTATTTCCTTATCTGAAAGGAGAGACTAACAATAATACCTATTTCATAGGGTAGTTGTGAGGATAAGTAGGCATTTTAAAAATAAAACTTAGCTATTATTTGACTGTTCCTATGGTGTTGCACGGATGAATTCTTCCCAATACATGTCAATCTTACTTGAAATAAGATAGACAGTGTCTGATAGAGTTAAGAAATCTCTAGATTAACCATATTTGCAATACATTCTAGCTAATTCCAGCCAGCCTCAAGACCCTTTACAAATCTCTCCTTTATGTAGAATCTGACATGACTAGCCTTGACAGAAAAGACATCATGTATATCCTTTCAAACTTCTTAAAATGTAATAACTGCTGCCTGACTCACCCTTGTGTTTTATCACATATCATATTGTATTCTCAATTACACTATTTTTAGTTATGAATTGTCTTCCTAACAAGAGTTGGAGCTACTTAAAGGTAGGAACTATGTTTAATAGTACTTTGATTCCTCCTTTACGCTTAATAATAGCAATAATAATAATACTAATAAAGTTTCCTCTAATCTCTTCAGAAGAGGCAATTCCCCAAAAGGTGTTTCAGCTGAAGGCTATCTGCTGGCAGCACTCCCAATGGATAAATCCTACATTCCTGAAGGGGGCCTGGTTGGTGCCTCAGAACATCCACTACCTGTATAATATTCAAGTTAGTAACAGGTATAATAAGCATACACGGTAGAACCAGACCTTCCCACATTTGGGCAGAGATTTTCTATCTGTCCCTTTGTGATAGTGTTGAGTGCAGACTTTCCTAGGAGTATAAATTGGATGACCTCTGAAGGTTGACCTTGTATATTATCAGCTCATGAATCAATGGCAGGCTTCCTTGTGCAAACAATTATTGTCCTAGTATCAGAATGTCGTTACTAACAGAAGATAGGTATCTGTTTGAGCAACCATGTTCAATTGCAGGCCCAAGGAATCCCACTGATGATTCTCTTCCCCAAAACCAACCCAAGGGAAGCAGAAGAAGAGCTCAGAGCTGGCTCTGCAACTTAAAATAAATTTTAAAAACTCTGAGAAACTCTGAGAAATAGAAGGTGGTTGGGCCTGGGGAGGAATAGGTGATGAGGTATGCTCTAAAGCCCCAAATGTGGATAGGCTGGCAGAGAATTTTCTCATTGTGTTCTTTTGTCTCCCCAGCATTGCTCTGGGCAGGGCATTGCCTTCTCTGCAACAACCACAGGACCAGTAGGATGATACCTGGGAAGCTTTGAAAGCTGCAGAGGTAGAAAACAAATAGCAAAAGTGCAGGTGGGATGGCAGGCATCTGAGCATCCCGCTCTTGCTCAAGCCCGACAGTTTAATTGACAGCAACACCCTTGGTTGTGTGTGGTGAGGAACGGAGGAGAAGGAAGTGACAGTACAGTAAAGCTTCTGTCTTTTTTTGGAGGGGAGACATAGTTTCTGATTATCTTTAGATATTAACGGAGAAAAAATAAGCATAAGTGAGGATATGATAAATTAGCATGAACCATATTGAGGAGATTTTTAATGTTCAAACACAAAAAGAAAATTTTAATCTGTCCAATGGAAGACAGGAAACAAGTAATAGAAAATTTTTTTTTTATGAAATCAGAAACCAATGTAAATAGAAAAAAACATGCATTCTTTTAGATGGAACTTTGGGGGTAAAGTCCAGTAATAAATTGTTTATAACCGACACACTCAAATTGACTTCACGAAAATTGGCCAGTTAGCTCACTTGGGAGAGGTCAAGGGTTCAGATCCCCATACCAGCCAGCTGCCAAAATAAAAAGATAAGTAAATAAAGTATACAAATCAGTGGCATTTACTAAATTAACAAAGTTGTGCAGCCATCATCTCTATTTTTTTCAAAAATTGACTTTGCAGATATAGCTAAATGAGGAAAAAACATGATTGTTTTAATAAATGGAGGAAAAGCATTTGATAAAGTTTATATCTATTTTCTGATGCAGGAACAACACAGATAAAGCAGAATAGTGTGAGGATTCTAGCAGTAGATACATGAATATATAAGTATTTGATATACAACAGAGGTAACATCAAAACTAGTAGGGAAAGGAAGAATCATTTAGTAAATGGGGTTGAAATATTTGTGTATAGATACATATATGAGCATTGAGAGGCAACTACCCAGTATTGACTAAAAAAAAAAAAAAAGCTTTCAATTGGTTAAAGACCTAAATGTGAGAGGTATAACCATAGAACCAATTAAATAATATAAAGCTAAGAAGATAAATATAGAAGAAAATCTTTGTGATATTGGAGGGAAAGGGGTTGGATTTCAGAAACAAAGCATAAGAAACTAAAACCATAACAGGAAATTGTATGGATTATGCTACAGCAAAAGTAAAGATTTCTATTTAATGAAGCACAATATAAATCCAGTGTCCTATGAAGGGGATGACAAACTAGAAAGTTTTTTTTTTTTTTTTTTTTTTGCAGGATCTTAAACTTAAATGTCTAGAAGGTACAAATAACTAAAATTATCAAGAAATTATCTGTATTTCAAAATAAGGTCTTTAAAGGGGTGATTAAATTAAAATGAAGCTGTTAAGATGGGGCCCTAAGAAAGGGGATGCTCGTGGGTCAGAGACGAGGTCTTCCCCAACAGAAGACTCTGGGAATACTTACGTATTCATTCATCCACATGGCAAAACATTGGTAAGTGCCAGTAAGCTAGGAGCCAGCCTCCAAGACTAGTAACAGACGTGCAGAGAACCCAGTCACATGGAGATTGTATTGTAAGGCTAGGACTCTGCTTGGTGAGAGACTGGGGTTACAAGCAATGGCAGAGCTGAACCAAAGCAACTCTGCCTTGGCACCAAGCTCCTGAGCATTGTCCATGTGCTTTCTTTTGTTCCTTACCCTGACACACCACCCTACCTATCCTCTTAGCCCTCCTCAACTCCATCCCAAGTACGTAAGGATAAAACTATTCCCCCAAATCTACAAAGGTAGGTTCTCAAGTGACTATTTGGCCCAGCAGTTACCAGAACTAGGAGGCAACTCACAGAGGCTAACTCAGAACCTCAACCTGATTACGAGCTGTTGTGTGAAGCAAAATGAACTGAATGAACTCACAGTGCAGAGTAAATTTGAAGTCAGAAACGTGGCTATAACCACTGAAAAAGGTATGTTGTCAGAGTTCAAAAGAACCTTACATGTTACCTGAATTATAAATCCATTTGGTCTTCCGCTCATCTGACTACTATTTCCTGAACACCTATAATGTTCTGGTCATGGTGATACCTTCTGGGGATTCACTGATGAGTCAAAACTGGTTAGTTTCTGCCCTCAACAAGCTTCAGTCCAATGGAGGAGATAAGTGAAGTTCCTCCCTGACTTTTGAGCTTTCACAAATGCTGTTTCTTCACAAATGCCTGGAAAGACCTTTGTGAAGCCACCTTCTCCAATTTTAGGTTGTAGTTTAAATGTTACCTCCTTAGAGAAGACTGTGCTAAAAACAATCTAAAGTGTGTGTCCCCCCAGCACTGGCTTTGTTCTCCTATCACAGCACCCTGTGCATTGCTTTCACAGCATATGTCATTGTTTGTTACTGTATGTTTATTGACTTGCTTTGCCCAATGCCTAACGCTTCCATTTGGGAAACGGGGGTTCAGGAAAGTTAACTGGACAGTCAATAAATCATTGTTAGAATTGGAATTAAAACTCAAGCTGCCTAAGTACATGAAAACCTTAAGAAGCAACATAACTTCCCTGAATCTCAGTTTACCCATCTATAAAATGTGGTCAATAATGTATCCTGCCACAGAAACCAGGCAAGAAAAAGAAATAAAATGCATCCAGATTGGAAATGCAGAAGTAAAACCATTTCTATTTTACATTATACAGATGGCATGATCTTGTATATAGAAAATCCCAAGGATCCACACATGGAAAACAAAAACAGAACTATTGTAGCTAACACACAAGTCCAGCAAGGTTGCAGGATACAAGATCAACATACAAAAATAAGTTGCATTTCTATATATAAAAAAAATCTGAAAAATAGATTAAGAAAATAATTTCATTTACATTAGCATCAGAGAGAATAAAACACCTAAGAATAAATTTAACCAGGAGAGGCAAGACTTATACATCATAAGCTACAAAATATTGTAGTTACAGAAGTTAAAAGAAGATCTAAGTAAAGGGAAAGACATCCCACATTAACGTTTTTGGAACACTTAATATTGTTAAGATGGCAATTCTACAGATTCAGTTCATCTACAAATTTAGTATAATCCTTATCAAAATCTCAGCTGGCTTTCAAAACAATTTTGAAAAGAAGAGCAAAGTTGGAGGACGCACTCTTCCCATTTCATACCTTATTATAAAACTACAGTCATCAGAATTGTAGTATGGCATAACTATAGACATACAGATCAATGAAATGGAACTGTGAATTCAGAAATAAACCCATACATCTATGATCAATTGAACTCTTACAAGGATATCAGGGCAATTCGACAGGGAAAAGAATAGTTTTTTAACAACAATGCTGCAACAACTGGCTATTCATATGAAAAGAATTAAATTGGACCCCTACCTCAGACAATATTAAAAATTAACACAAAATTGATCATAGAACTTAAATGTAGTAGCAAAAATTATAAAACTCTTAGAAGAAAATATAGGGGTAAATCTTTCTGATCTTGGACCAGGTGATTATTTCCTAGATATGTTACCGAAAGAACAAATCACACACACAAAATAGATTGATCAAACCATAAAAATTTAAAACATTTGTGTTTCAAAGGATAGTATCAATAAAGTGAAAATACAACTCACAGAATGGGAGAAAATATTTGCAAATCATGTATCTAATAAGAGTTTGATATCCAGAGTTATAAAAAACTCTTACAACTCAACAATAAAAAGACAACCTAATTTTATTTATTTATTTATTTATTTATTTATTTTTTCTTAATTTTATTTTATCGATATACAATGTGGTTGATTATTGTGGCCCATTACCTATACCTCCCTCCCTCCTCCCTCTCCCTCCTCCCTCCCGACAATGTCCTTTCTGTTTGCTTGTTGTATCAACTTCAAGGAATTGTAGTTGTTATGTCTTCTTCCCCCCACTCCCGTTTGTGTGTGTGTGTGTGTGTGTGTGTGTGTGTGAATTTATTTATTTATTTTTAGCTCCCACCAATAAGTGAGAACATGTGGTATTTCTCTTTCTGTGCCTGACTTGTTTCACTTAATATAATTCTCTCAAGGTCCATCCATGTTGTTGCAAATGGCAGTATTTCATTCGTTTTTATAGCTGAGTAGTAGTCCATTGTGTAGATGTACCACACTTTCCGTATCCACTCATCCGATGATGGACATTTGGGCTGGTTCCAACTCTTGGCTATTGTAAAGAGTGCTGCAATGAACATTGGGGAACAGGTATACCTTCGACTTGATGATTTCCATTCCTCTGGGTATATTCCCAACAGTGGGATAGCTGGGTCGTATGGCAGATCTATCTGCAATTGTTTGAGGAACTCCCATACCATTTTCCATAGAGGCTGCACCATTTTGCAGTCCCATCAACAATGTATGAGAGTTCCTTTTTCTCCACAACCTCGCCAGCATTTATCGTTCAGGGTCTTTTGGATTTTAGCCATCCTAACTGGGGTTAGATGGTATCTCAATGTGGTTTTGATTTGCATTTCCCAGATGCTGAGTGATGTTGAGCATTTTTTCATATGTCTGTTGGCCATTTGTATATCTTCCTTAGAGAAATGCCTCCTTAGCTCTTTTGCCCATTTTTTAATTGGGTTGCTTGTTTTCTTCTTGTAAAGTTGTTTGAGTTCCTTATATATTCTGGATATTAATCCTTTGTCAGATGGATATTTTGCAAATATTTTCTCCCACTCTGTTGGTTGTCTTTTAGCTCTTTTAATAGTTTCTTTTGCTGTGCAGAAGCTCTTTAGTTTGATATAATCCCATTTGTTTATTTTTCCTTTGGTTGCCCGTGCTTTTGGGGTCGTATTCATGAAGTCTGTGTCCAGTCCTATTTCCTGAAGTGTTTCTCCTATGTTTTCTTTAAGAAGTTTTATTGTTTCAGGGTGTATATTTAATTCTTTAATCCATTTTGAGTTGACTTTAGTGTATGGTGAAAGATGTGAGTCTAGTTTCATTCTCCTGCATATTGATAACCAGTTCTCCCATCACCATTTGCTAAAGAGGCAGTCTCTTCCCCAGTGTATAGGCTTGGTGCCTTTGTCAAAGACCAGATGGCTGTAGGTGTGTGGGTTGATTTCTGGATTCTCTATTCTATTCCATTGGTCAGTGTGTCTGTTTTTATGCCAGTACCATACTGTTTTGGTTATTATAGCTTTGTAGTATAGTTTAAAGTCAGGTAGTGTTATGCCTCCATCTTTATTTTTTTTGCTCAGCGTTGCTTTGGCTATGCGTGGTCTTTTGTTATTCCATATAAATGTCTGGATAGTTCTTTCCATTTCTAAGAAAAATGACATTGGAATTTTGATGGGGATTGCGTTGAATTTGTATATCACTTTGGGTAGTATGGACATTTTCACTATGTTGATTCTTCCAATCCAAGAGCATGGGATATCTTTCCATCTTCTTGTATCCTCTCTCATTTCTCTCAGCAGTGGTTTGTAGTTCTCATTATAGAGATTTTTCACCTCCTTGGTTAACTCAATTCCTAAGTATTTTATTTTTTTGGTGGCTATTGTAAATGGGCAGGCTTTCTTGATTTCTCTTTCTGCATGTTCACTATTGGAGAATAGAAATGCTACTGATTTTTGTGTGTTGATTTTGTATCCTGCAGACAAACACACTGCCAATATCATCCTGAATGGGGAAAAGCTGAAAGCTTTTCCTTTAAGAACAGGAACTAGACAAGGATGCCCACTCTCACCACTCCTATTCAACATAGTGTTGGAAGTACTAGCCAGAGCAATCAGGGAAGAGAAGGAAATAAAGGGCATCCAGATTGGAAAAGATGAAGTCAAACTGTCCCTGTTTGCTGATGACATGATCCTATATATCGAACAGCCTAAAGCCTCTACAAAAAAACTCTTGGAGGTGATAAATGATTTCAGCACAGACAACCTAATTTTAAAACAAGTGAAGTATCTGAGTAGCTATTTCTCAAAAGAAGGTATATAACTGGCCGATAAACACACGAAAGGATTCTCAGCATCATTAGTTATTAGGGAAATGCATGTCAAAACCACAATGAGATACCACTTCACACACATTAGGATGGTTCTATTTACAAAGATGGTAATTACAAGCAGGGGTGAGAATGTGGAGAAATTGGAACCCTCACATCTTGCCAGTGGAAATGTAAAGTGGTTCTGCTGCTTTGGAAAAGAATTTGGCAGTTCCTCAAAAAGTTACACCTAGTTATCATATGTTCCAGCAATTTCACTCCTAGGTATATATTAAAGAGAGTTGAAAACATGTCTGCACAGAAATTTATGCATTATTTACAATAGCTAATAAGTAAATTCAACTCAATGTCCACCAACTAATGAATGAATAAACAAAATGTGGCATATTCAATCAATAGAATATTATTCAGCTGAGTTAAAGAATAAAGTACTGATCCATTCTGTAATATGGATAAATAAACCTTGGAAACATTATGCTAAGTGGAAGAAGCCAGACACAAAAGGCTGTATGTTGTATGATTCCATTTGTATGAAATATCCAGAATAGGCAAAGTAGGTTAGTGTTTGGTAGAGATGTATGAGGGGAGACGGCAAGTGACTGCTAATTAGTAAAGGGTTTATTTTGGGAGTGAGAAAGTGTTCTGGAACTAGGTAGCAGTAATGGTTGCACAACTTTTTGAATACACTAAAAACTACTAAATTGTATCTATAAAAGGGTGAATTTTATGGTATGTTAACCATAAAAACAAACAAACAAACTTAAGTCTTTCCTGTTATAGTGCATATCAAATTCCCACTCCCCAACCCTGGTGTTCTTGAACTTCCCTCATGCTCCACATCCCACCCCCCATCACTGTCAGGATGGGACATCTAATAGAACAGCCATGTTTCTATAAAACCCAACTTCTTGGTCTCCGTCTATGTTTCCCTTTAAATCCCTGTAAATCAGGATCCTTCTCCAGGATTTTGAATTTGGGAACAGAAAAAGAGGCAGTCAATCCCTCATCAGTGTTCGAAGCTGTGAAGATTGAAACTAAGTTGAAATCAGAAGATGTTACATACCATGAGGGAAAATCCAGTCTGCAGTCAGAGGTACAGTAAGCCAATCTCAGAAAGAGGCAGGAATGAGAAACAAAGAATATGTCCTGGGGGCATCCGAGTCCTGCTTCCAGAGGTGTTGGACACCAGATGCATTTGGGCCCTTCCCACAGTTTTGGTATCTAACCTTTCCTTGGGTTCCATGAGTCAGTAGGTTGTCTCTCTGCCTAAACTACTTCTACCACTGGCTAGAACACTAATAAACTTCAGCACTGCCAAGTTTACTGTCAATAAGAAATTGACTTAGGTTATGAAAATGAAAATAAAACTAAGATCTATAATTATGGTACAGAACTGAGGCTAAGAAACTTATCCAAAGGCACAGAGCTTGTGTGTGAGCCTGAATAAGCTAGCATTGTCAGTATTAGCAATGTCAGCGTTCTTAATCATTGCACTGTTGCCTGATGTAGGGTAAAACTATACATATGTAGAGCATTACTATTATTTGGAAGAAATTGACATAGGAAATTTTCACGTTACTATGGTTAAATAACATTCCGAGATGTGGGTTTCCTTTAAAAAACAGTATCTCAATTAGAAATTTTCAAGAACTATCCATGACATTTGGTACTTTTAACCTATGATTTTAGTTTTCTGCTAAATAACTATTTCTATTTATAATCTGAATCCAAATTAACTGGTGTGGTGGCTCCTGTTGTCATGGTTGATTGATTACAGTATTCTGGTTCATAGAGCCAGAGAGTTGCATATAGTCTCTCTCTCTCTCTCTCTCTCTCTCTCTGTGTGTGTGTTATGCTCCCAAAGAAAGAAATGTTTATATCCTGACGTTTTTATTATCGGGAGAGTCAATAAATGATCTACACAGAGTTCATGCTAGAGACGTTGAGTTTGACAGAATATGATCACATCATCTGAAATGCATGTACGGCTTACTATTGCAGCTGTAAATCAGAAAGATAACACTTGCGCTTCCTGGTTCTCCTAGCAAGAGTATCTCTAAATTTATGTTAAACTCATAAGCTGCTTTCTTGAAATGGTTAGAAAGTCGGATTCTGGTGAATCCCAATGCTTTCACAATTTATCCCCAGCAGAGGTTGGAAAGTGGTACATTAAACCTTTCCTGTCCTTCCTCTCAGCCCTCTCTGCTGAAGGGTGTGTCAACATTTTGTCATGGAAGCACTCAGGGGAGATAGGATTTTTTTTCCTCTGGGCTGTTCAGTCTCCTCTGTCTGACTTCCTACAGAGTGCTAATTATTGGTGGAAATCTGTTAGGTGGAGTTTGTGCATTGGGCATCTTTGTACAAGGAACAGGAAATGAAATTACCACTTCATCTCACACAATTATCAAATAGTCACCAAGAAGGCAAGAGCCAGTGCCAATTTTACATATGAACTGGTGACTCCCAGGGAGTAGGCTGGCTTTCGATATAAGTTAAGCAGGGTGCTGGGATGGGTGAGGAAACCAAGCTGGCAGAAAATACCTTCTCCTCGTATAGGATGATATCTCAAATTCCATGATTTGAGTTTCACTTCTTAGTTTGAGACTTTCAGGTTAGTGCATTGCAATTAACCTAAAGAAAGGAGACATTTGGTATACTATCAATTGTTTGTGTCTTATTGTGAATGAGTTTCAGATTCTATCCTGTGAGTATGTTTTAGGTAGTTAAAGAAATAAGAACACACTTGAAAAGGAGAGGTGCGGGGCAGGAGCTTAGAACCAACCCAAGTTATCCAAGTCCTGCCTTGCAATGCCATTGTTCTCTTGCTGGGCCACTCAAGCCACCTGAACCAAAGGGAAATCAGAAGGGCCTCAGCCACCCCTCAGGAGGAATTGGGAAGAATTGTGTCATAAAGAGAAAATCACAGTGGGTCTCAAGTCAAGAAAAGGGGTAAAGGGAGAACCTGCTGATATTGTGGTTGGTAACAACTTGTTAGGTCATAAGCCAACATGTTTGGTCAACCATAATGGAGTAACTGCTTTGGGCAAAGTTCTATTTGAAGGTGGCAAAGGCAGAAGATTAAAATAACATAGGAATGGAAGAACTAATTGTCCTCATACTTTGATAATCCAGTAAGAAAAATCATATAGATACAGAAAAGAATAACAATACAAAGCACAAATTTTGTTTGTTAGTGCAAATTAGCAAAAAAGGGCAGAGTATATAAATGAAAGTTGAATTTGAGCAGAATTGGTCAGAGAACACTTCTTGCTGAAGAAATCTGAGCCCACCAGAAGCTAATGTCAGACACAAATGAGTGGAGGAGAGGCCATTTCCAGGACTTTCATAGCTACCCAACATTTGCACATAAGGGTAGGCATTGGTTATATGGGCCTCAACCACCCTAACCGTTAGAGAAGAAGCAATTCTTCAACAAAACAAGCCATTCCTGCTGCCGCTGAAAGTACTAATATGGCTATGGATTGTGGCTATGGAAAGTTTTCCTAAGTCTACCTTCCACTGTGCTCTCATTCATACCCCAATTCACATCCCATCCATTGAACTTGCTATATTATAGGGATTTGTTTATGGCTGTTTTCCTCAAGAGTTTGAAAGTCTTATTTATCCTAGTACTCCCTATACCTGACATAGGGTATAATACATACTCGGCACCCCAAATTCCCTTTTTTCTGTTAATGTTAATTGAGCACCTGCTATGTGTCAGGTGATATAGAACAGTGAGCACATAAATGGGACTCTTACTCTCGTGGCACTTACATGTAACACCAGCCAGCGAATGGGTGAGTGGGAGAAGCAGGGAATGGATGTATGTCTGTGTATTCAGGTATTAAAGATGCCGACAGGATGCTACAAGGTATGTAAGGCCCTTCCTACCTCTTGAAAGGGGTAAAATCCTTTGTTGTAAACTTTTCTTTATTATACCAATAATGGTGTCCACAGAGACCCAAAGCTCCCCACTCCAGGAGAAAGCTTTGGGACTGGATGGGCCAGAAGGAGGTTGTCAGGGGTAGATGGCCTGGCAGGATGACAAGGTTCAGGAAAACCAATCTCCAGGGCCTGAGCACCAAGACAGCCTCTTCATCAGCTATTAAGGAGCTTTGTCTACACAATATTTCACTCAGGCTCTCTCTATTGTCACTAGGTCTTGTTCAGTAAGCTCGTCAGTCCTATTTACAAGATGTCTAATTCTTATGTGCTATTCCTCTAAAGAATCCCACGATGAGTGTTTCTAGCTAAGTCTGATGTTTCTGTTTTTACTCTCTAAAGACTGCCCTGATGCATTTTTCCCCAGCAGTTTGGAAAACAAAGTTACACATCAAAATAATAGGTGCTAACTATTCATCACGTAACTCTAAGTGGCCCTGAAATTTTTCTTTTTAAATTTTATTTTAACATTTACTTGTACATATTTGTGGGGTACAGTGTGTTGTTTCAATACATGCATATACAGCACAACAATTCACTTAGGGTAGACAGCACAGTTTTGTACCAGTTTGTCTACCACTTCTGTTCCTCCTCTCCCCACCTCCTCTCCTGGCCTCTGGTAACCATTATTCTACTCTCTACTTCTATGAGGACAACTTTTTTTAAAAAAAATTTATGTTTCACACATGAGTGCTATCATGCAGTATTTGTCTTTCTGTGCCTGACTTACTTCACTTAACATGATGGTTTCCAGTTCTATCCATGTTGCTGCAAATGATTGGATACCATTTCTTTCTAGAGCTGAATAGTATTCCATTGTGTATATATACCAAAGTGTTTTTTATCCATTCATTTGCTGATGGGCATTTAGATTAATTGCATCTCTTGACTATTATGAATAGTGCTGAACATGGGAGTGCAGATGCCTTTTTGATATATTGATATCATTTCCCTTGGGTGTATGCACAGTAGTGGGATAACTGGGTCATAAAGTAGATCTATTTTTAGTTCTCTGAGGAAATCTCGACACTGTTTTCCACAATGGCTGTACCAATTTACACTCCCAAGAACAATGTAGAAGGGTTCCCTTTTCTCCTCATCCTCACCAGCATTTGTTATTTTTTGTCTTTTTGATAACAGCCATTGTAATTGGAGTGAGGTGATATTTCACTGTGGTTTTAATTTGCATTTCCCTAATGATTACTGATTTTGAACATTTTGTTTGTGTGCTTGTTGGCCATTTGTGTGTCCCCTTTTGAGAAATGTCTGTTCAGGTCCTTTGCCCATTTTTTAATGGGGTTATTGGGTTTTTTGTTTTTGCTGTTGAGTTGTTTGAGTTCCTTACATATTCTGGATATCAGCCCCATGTCTGATGTGGAGTTTGCAAACGCTTTCACCCATCCTGTAGGTTGTCTCTTCACTTTGTTTATAATGTCCCTTGCTGTGTAGAAGCTTTTTAGTTTGATGTAGTCCTATTTGTGTATTTTTCCTTTAGTTGCCTGTTGCCTTTGTAGTCTAGCTCAAAAACACGCTGCCCACTCCCTTTCATGTAGCATATCCTCTATGTTTTCTTCTAGTAGTTTCATAGTTTGGGGTCTTAAATATAGGTCTTTAATCCATTTTGAGTTGATTTTTGTGTATGGTGAAAGATAGAGGTCTAGTTTCAATCTTCTGCATATAGATGTACAGTTTTCCCAGCACCATTTATTGAAAAGACTGTTCTTTCCCCCCAATGAATGTTCTTAGCACCTTTATTGAAAATCAGGTAGCTTTAAGTGTGTGGGTTTATTTCTGGGCTCTCTATTCTGTTCCATTGGTCTATTTGTCTACTTTTATGCTGTTTTGGTTACTATAGCTCAATAGTATATTTTGAAATTAGGACGAGTGATGCCTCCAATTTTGTTCTTTATGTTCAAGATTGCTTTAGTTAAGTGCGGTCTTCTGTGAAATTTTTCTTTTAAATTTCATTTTGTCGATATACATTGTAGCTGATTATTGCTCCCCATCACCAAAACCTCCCTCCCTTCTCCCTCCTCCCCTCCCCCCCAACAATGCCCTTTCTGTTTGCTTGTCGTATCAACTTCAAGTAATTGTGGTTCTTATATCTTCTTCCCCCCGCCCCGTTTT
This sequence comes from Cynocephalus volans, assembly GCF_027409185.1. Classification (NCBI taxonomy): domain Eukaryota; kingdom Metazoa; phylum Chordata; class Mammalia; order Dermoptera; family Cynocephalidae; genus Cynocephalus; species Cynocephalus volans. The sequence goes on along the minus strand of NC_084465.1, from coordinate 50,496,663 downwards.
TTTTTTTGTGTGTGTGTGTGTGTGTGTGTGTGTGAATTTATATATTAATTTTTAGTTCCCACCAATAAGTGAGAACAAGTGGTATTACTCTTTCTGTGCCTGACTTGTTTCACTTAATATAATTCTCTGAAGGTCCATCCATGTTGTTACAAATGGCAGTATTTCATTCGTTTGTATAGCTGAGTAGTATTCCATTGTGTAGATGTACCACATTTTCCGTATCCACTCATCTCATGATGGACATTTGGGCTGGTTCCAACTCTTGGCTATTGTAAAGAGTGCTGCGATGAACATTGGGGAACAGGTATACCTTCGACTTGATGATTTCCATTCCTCTGGGTATATTACCAACAGTGGGATAGCTGGGTCATATGGTAGCTCTATCTGCAATTGTTTGAGGAACCCCCATACCATTTTCCATAGAGGCTGCACCATTTTGCAGTCCCACCAACAATGTATGAGAATTCCTTTTTCTCCGCAACCTCGCCAGCATTTATCGTTCAGGGTCTTTTGGATTTTAGCCATCCTAACGGGTTAGATGGTATCTCAATGTGGTTTTGATTTGCATTTCCCGGATGCTGAGTGATGTTGAGCATTTTTTCATATGTCTGTTGGCCATTTGTATATCTTCCTTAGAGAAATGCCTACTTAGCTCTTTTGCCCATTTTTTAATTGGGTTGCTTGTTTTCTTCTTGTAAAGTTGTTTGAGTTCCTTATATATTCTGGATATTAATCCTTTGTCAGATGTATATTTTGCAAATATTTTCTCCCACTCTGTTGGTTGTCTTTTAACTCTGTTAATTGTTTCTTTTGCTGTGCAGAAGCCTTTTAGTTTGATATAATCCCATTTGTTTATTTTTCCTTTGGTTGCCTGTGCTTTTGGGGTCATATTCATGAAGTCTGTGTCCAGTCCTATTTCCTGAAGTGTTTCTCCTATGTTTTCTTTAAGAAGTTTTATTGTTTCAGGGTGTATATTTCAATCCTTAATCCATTTAGAGTTGATTTTAGTATACGGTGAGAGGTATGGATCTAGTTTCATTCTCCTGCATATGGATATCCAGTTATCCCAGCACCATTTGCTGAAGAGGCAGTCCCTTCCCCAGTGAACAGGCTTGGTGCCTTTGTCAAAGATCAGATGGAGGTAAGTGTGTGGGTTGATTTCTGGATTCTCTATTCTATTCCATTGGTCAGTGTGTCTGTTTTTATGCCAGTACCATACTGTTTTGGTTATTATAGCTTTGTAGTATAGCTTAAAGTCAGGTAGTGTTATGCCTCCAGCTTTATTTTTTTGCTCAGCATTGCTTTGGCTATGCGTGGTCTTTTATTGTTCCATATAAATGTCTGGATAGTTTTTTCCATTTCTGAGAAAAATGTCTTTGGAATTTTGATGGGGATTGCATTGAATTTGTATATCACTTTGGGTAGTATGGACATTTTCACTATGTTGATTCTTCCAATCCAAGACCATGGGATATCTACATCTTCTTGTATCCTCTCTAATTTCTCTCAGCAGTGGTTTGTAGTTCTCATTATAGAGATTTTTCAACTCCTTGGTTAACTCAATTCCTAAGTATTTTATTTTTTTGGTGGCTATTGTAAATGGGCAGGCTTTCTTGATTTCTCATTCTGCATGTTCAATATTGGAGAAAAGAAATGCTACTGATTTTTGACTTCATCTTTTCCAATCTGAATGCCCTTTATTTCCTTCTCTTCTCTGATTGCTCTGGCTAGTACTTCCAACACTATGTTAAATAGGAGTGCTGAGAGTGGGCATCCTTGTCTAGTTCCTGTTCTTAAAGGAAAAGCTTTCAGCTTTTCCCCATTCAGGATGATATTGACAGTGGGTTTGGCATATATGGCTTTAATTATGTTGAGATACTTTCCCTCTATACCTAACTTATAGAGAGTCTTTGTCAAGAATGAGTGCTGAACTTTATCAAATGCTTTTTCAGCATCTATAGAGATGATCATATGGTCCTTGTGTTTGAGTTTATTAATATGGTGTATCACATTTATTGATTCGCGTATGTTTTTTTTTTTTTTAATTTTATTTTGTCGATATACATTGTGGCTGATTATTGCTCCCCATCACCAAAACCTCCCTCCCTTCTCCCTCCCCCCTCCCGCCAACAATGTCCTTTCTGTTTGCTTGTCGCATCAACTTCAAATAATTGTGGTTGTTATATCTTCTTCCCCCCCCCCCCGGGTTTGTGTGTGTGTGTGTGTGTGTGTGTGTGTGAATTTATATATTAATTTTTAGCTCCCACCAATAAGTGAGAACATGTGGTATTTCTCTTTCTGTGCCTGACTTGTTTCACTTAATATAATTCTCTCAAGGTCCATCCATGTTGTTGCAAATGGCAGTATTTCATTCGTTTTTATAGCTGAGTAGTATTCCATTGTGTAGATGTACCACATTTTCCGTATCCACTCATCCGATGATGGGCATTTGGGCTGGTTCCGACGCTTGGCTATTGTAAAGAGTGCTGCGATGAACATTGGGGAACAGGTATACCTTCGACTTGATGATTTCCATTCCTCTGGGTATATACCCAACAGTGGGATAGGTGGGTCATATGGTAGATCTATCTGCAATTGTTTGAGGAACCTCCATACCATTTTCCATAGAGGCTGCACCATTTTGCAGTCCCACCGACAATGTATGTGAGTTCCTTTTTCTCCGCAGCCTCGCCAGCATTTATTGTTCATAGTCTTTTGGATTTTAGCCATCCTAACTGGGGTTAGATGGTATCTCAGTGTGGTTTTGATTTGCATTTCCCGGATGCTGAGTGATGTTGAGCATTTTTTCATATGTCTGTTGGCCATTTGTATATCTTCCTTAGAGAAATGCCTACTTAGCTCTTTTGCCCATTTTTAAATCGGGTTGTTTGTTTTCTTCTTGTACAGTTGTTTGAGTTCCTTATATATTCTGGATATTAATCCTTTGTCAGATATATATATTGCAAATATTTTCTCCCACTCTGTTGGTTGTCTTTTAACTCTTTTAATTGTTTCTTTTGCTGTGCAGAAGCTTTTTAGTTTGATATAATCCCATTTGTTTATTTTTCCTTTGGTTGCCCGTGCTTTTTGGGGTCGTATTCATGAAGTCTGTGCCCAGTCCTATTTCCTGAAGTGTTTCTCCTATGTTTTCTTTAAGAAGTTTTATTGTTTCAGGGTGTATATTTAAATCCTTAATCCATTTTGAGTTGATTTTAGTATATGGTGAGAGTTATGGATCTAGTTTCATTCTCCTGCATATGGATATCCAGTTATCCCAGCACCATTTGCTGAAGAGGCAGTCCCTTCGCCACTGAATAGGCTTGGTGCCTTTGTCAAAGATCAGCTGACAGTAAGTGTGTGGGTTGATTTCTGGATTCTCTATTCTATTCCATTGGTCAGTGTGTCTGTTTTTATGCCAGTACCATACTGTTTTGGTTATTATAGCTTTGTAGTATAGCTTAAAGTCAGGTAGTGTTATGCCTCCAGCTTTATTTTTTTTGCTCAGGATTGCTTTGGCTATGCGTGGTCTTTTATTGTTCCATATAAATGTCTGGATAGTTTTTTCCATTTCTGAGAAAAATGTCTTTGGAATTTTGATGGGGATTGCATTGAATTTGTATATCACTTTGGGTAGTATGGACATTTTCACTATGTTGATTCTTCCAATCCAAGAGCATGGGATATCTTTCCATCTTCTTGTATCCTCTCTCATTTCTCTCAGCAGTGGTTTGTAGTTCTCATTATAGAGATTTTTCACCTCCTTGGTTAACTCAATTCCTAAGTATTTTATTTTTTTGGTGGCTATTGTAAATGGGCAGGCTTTCTTGATTTCTCGTTCTGCATGTTCACTATTGGAGAAAAGAAATGCTACTGATTTTTGTGTGTTGATTTTGTATCCTGCTACTGTGCTGAAATCATTTAACAATTCCAACAGTTTTTTTGTAGAGGTTTTAGGCTGTTCGATATATAGCATCATGTCATCTGCAAACAGGGACAGTTTGACTTCATCTTTTCCAATCTGGATGCCCTTTATTTCCTTCTCTTCTCTGATTGCTCTGGTTAGTACTTCCAACACTATGTTGAATAAGAGTGGTGAGAGTGGGCATCCTTGTCTAGTTCCTGTTCTTAAAGGAAAAGCTTTCAGCTTTTCCCCATTCAGGATGATATTGACAGTGGGTTTGGCATATATGGCTTTAATTATGTTGAGATACTTTCCCTCTATACCTAACTTATAGAGGGTCTTTGTCATGAATGAGTGCTGAACTTTATCAAATGCTTTTTCAGCATCTATAGAGATGATCATATGGTCCTTGTGTTTGAGTTTATTAATATGGTGTATCACATTTATTGATTTGTGTATGTTGAACCAACCTTGCATCCCTGGGATGAATCCCACTTGATCGTGATGAATAATTTTACGTATGTGTTGCTGTATTCTGTTTGCTAGTAATTTAGTGAGGATTTTTGCATCTATATTCATCAAGGATATCGGCCTGTAGTTTTCTTTTTTGGTTATATCTTTACCTGGTTTTGGTATCAGGATGATGTTTGCTTCATAGAATGAGTTTGGAAGATTTGTGTCTGTTTCAATCTTTTGGAATAGTTTGTAAAGAATCGGTGTCAATTCCTCTTTGAATGTTTGGTAAAATTCTGCTGTGAATCCATCTGGTCCTGGGCTTTTCTTTGTTGGAATCCTTCTGATAACAGCTTCAATCTCCTTTATTGTTATTGGTCTGTTCAAATTTTCTACGTCTTCACGGTTCAGTTTTGGGAGATTGTATGTGTCCAGAAATTTATCCATTTCCTCCAGATTTTCAAATTTGTTGGCGTATAGTTGTTTATAGTAGTCTCGAATGATTCCTTGTATTTCAGATGAATCAGTTGTAATATCGCCTTTTTCATTTCTAATTTTTGTTATTTGAGTCTTCTCTCTTCTTTTTTTTGTTAGCCATGCTAATGGTTTGTCAATTTTATTTATCTTTTCAAAAAACCAACTTTTTATTCATTGATCTTTTGAATTGTTTTTTGGTTTTCAATTTCATTCTGTTCTGCTCTGATCTTAATGATTTCTTTCCGTCTGCTAACTTTAGGTTTGGATTGTTCTTGTTTTTCTAGTTCTTTAAGGTGAAGTGTTAGGTTGTTCACTTGCCATCTTTCCATTCTTCTGAAGTGAGCGTTTAATGCAATAAATTTCCCCCTCAATACTGCTTTTGCAGTATCCCACAGGTTTTGGTATGATGTATCATTGTTTTCATTAGTTTCAATAAATTTTTTGATTTCCTGCTTGATTTCTTCTTGGACCCATATGTCATTAAGTAGAATGCTGTTTAATTTCCATGTGTTTGTATAGTTTCCAGAGTTTCGTTTGTTATTAATTTCTAGTTTTAATCCATTGTGGTCTGAGAAGATACATGGGATAATTCCAATTTTTTAAAATTTATTGAGACTTGATTTGTGACCTAATATGTGATCTATCCTGGAGAATGATCCATGCGCTGATGAGAAGAATGAATATTCTGAGGTTGTTGGATGGAATGTTCTGTAGATATCTGCCAATTCCAATTGGTCTAGAGTCTTGTTTAGATCTTGTGTTTCTCTACTGATTCTTTGCTTAGATGATCTGTCTAATATTGACAGTGGGGTGTTCAGGTCCCCTGCTATTATGGTATTCGTGTCTATTTCCTTCTCCGTCTAATAGAGTTTGTTTTATAAATCTGGCTGCTCCAACATTGGGTGCGTACATATTTATGATTGTTATGTCTTCTTGATGGATCAGTCCTTTTATCATTAAGTAGTGTCCCTCATTGTCTCTTTTTATGGTTTTTAGTTTAAAGTCTATTTTGTCAGATATAAGAATAGCTACTCCAGTTCATTTTTCTTTTCTGTGAAATTTTTCTAAAAAGAATTCAGAAAGGAAATTAAAACATGTCTTAATTGATAAAAATGAGGGCATAAATTTGATTTATCTTGAAATAATGGTTTTGCATTTGTCACAATTCATTGGTCATAGACACTCTAAGCTCTAAAAATGCAGAGTTTTAAAATAGTAACCATTGGGCCAACCCCGTGGCTCATTCAGTAGAGAGCGGTGCTGGTAGCACTGAGGCCACGGGTTCGGATCCTATATAGGGATGGCCAGTGCGCTCACCGGCTGAATGTGGAACAGACCACACCAAGCCAAGGGTTGCGATCCCCTTACTGGTCAAAAAAAAAAAAAAAGAAAGAAAGAAAGAAAAGAAAAGAAAAAGAAAATAGTAACCATTAACATCTGTATAGCATTCTATAAATTCGTTCTCACAACCAAACCATAAGGGGGATAAAAAGGTATTGATTATGAGAAAAATAATGAAATTTTAGGAGATTAATATTTTTCTTTTTTCCCAAATTTTTTGAAAATTTTCAAATACAATAAAGTTGAGAGAAGAGAACACTGGACACCAAGATGCCCGCCACCTAAATTAACCATTGTTAATATTTTGCTAACTTTATTTATACACGTATAAAAATATTTCTTTTTTGTTGAACTACTTGAAAATAAGTTGCAAACATCATAAACTTTATTATCCCCAATTATTTCAGAATGCATCATTTAAAAATGACATTCTTTTTTTATAACCCTACTATCATTTTCACCCTAAGAAAATTAGTTTTATTCCCTATCATCTAACATTTAGACTACACCTAAATTTCCTCAGTTGTCTCCCAAAGGCTTTTTTTTGTTTGTTTCTTATTGAGATACAATGCAATACCGTAAAGGTCACCCTTGCAAGGTGTACAGTTTGGTATTATTAGTATACACCATCACCCCTATCTAATTCCAGAGTATTTTTATCACCCTGGGGAAATCTTTACCCATTAGCAGTCACTCCTCATTCCGTCTTCCCACCCCACTCCCACTTCTGCCAACCACTAACGTACTTTCTGTCTCTGCACACTTGCCTATTCTGAACATTTCATATAAATGAAATCATATAATATGTGACATTTATGTCTGGCTTCTTTTGCTTATCACATGGTTTCCATATTTATCCATGTGGTAGAATGCATTAGCATTACATTTCTTTTCATGGCTGAATAATATTCCAATTTATGGATATATCACAACTTGTTTATACATTTGTCAGTTGATAGATATTTGGGTTGAATCCACTTTGGGCTATTATGAATAATGCTTCTATGGACATAAATGTACAAATTTTTGCATGGACATAAGTTTTCAACTCTCTCAAATATGCTTATCTAGGAGTGAAATTGCTGGAACATATGGTAACTCTATGTTTAACATTTGAGGAACTATCAAAAGGTTTTCCAAACTGGCCACATCATTTTACACTCCCACCAGCAATGTATGCGAGTTCCAATTTCTCTACATCTTCACTAACATGTATTATTGTCCATCTTTTTGATCATGGCCATCCTAATGTGTATGAAGTGGTATTTCATTGTGGTTTTGACATACATTTCCTTAGTGACTAATGAAGCTGAGAATCTTTTCATGTAGTTATTGACCATTTATACACCTTTGGAGAAACGTCTACTCAAATCCTTTACTCATTTTAAAGCTAGGTTGCCTTTCTATTGTTTAGTTGTAAGAATTCTTTATATATTCTGGATATCAAACCCTTATCAGATACATGGTTTGCAAATATTTTCACCCCTTCTGTGAGCTGTATTTTCACTTTACTGATGCTATCCTTTGAAACACAGACATTTTTAATTTTGATGACCTTCAGTAAATCTATCTTTTTGTTGTTTTTATTTGTTCTTTTGGTGTCATATCTAAGAAACGATTGCCTATTTCAAGGTCACAAAGATTTACTCCTATGTTTTCTTCTAAGAGTTTTACAATTTTAGCTCTTTCATTTAGGCCTATGATCAATTTTGAGCTCGTTTTGGTATATGGTGTGAAGTAGGGGTCTGACTTTATTCTTTTGCCTATGAATACACAGTTATCCCAGCACCATTTGTTGAAAAGATTATTCTTTCCCCATTGAATTCTTTTGATGTCTTTGCTGAAATTGGTTGATCATGTCTGCATGAGTTTATTTCTAGATTTCAGTTCTATTCCATTGATCTATATGTCTACCCTTATGCCATTTTTATGCTAGTCTTGATTACTGTAGCTTTTCAATAAATTATGAAATTGGGAAGTGTTTATCCTCCAACTTTGCTCTTCTTTTTCAAGATTTTGATGTATATTCTAGGTCCCCTGTATTTCCATATAAATTTTAAGATTGTCTTGTCAATTTCTGCTAAACATAGTGATAGAGTCTGGATGCATTGTCCCCCAAAACTCATGTGGAAATCTGATCCCCAATGTGGCAGTGTTGGGAGCTGTTTGAGTCATGGGGCATATCCCTCATGAATGGATTAATGCTCTTCCTGGAAGGTGGGAACAGTGAACAAGTTCTCGGCTTTATTAGTTCCCAGGAGAGCTGGTTGTTTAAAAGGACCCTGGCATCTCTCTCTGTATATTGCTTACTCTTACCATGTGATCTGCTTGTACCTGCAGTTTGCCTGCCACCTTCTGCCATGTGTAGAAGAAGCCTGAGGCCTGCACCAGATGCAGCTGTCCCAGAATCATAAGCCAAATAAACCTCTTTTCTTTATAAATTACCCAGTCTCACGTATTGTTATAGTAGCAAAAAACAGACTAATACACATAGGGATTCTATTTAATATATTTTTAACTCATTGAATAACTTCTAGGTGATAGCCAATAAACTTTTCTAAGCAAAGAGGTTTTTCAAGGACAATCACTTTTAACTATTTTAATCGTTCCAAAGGACTTAATGTGGGGTATTTATTATCATTTTTAATAACTTCATTCATTTTGAAGAAAAATTACATTAAATACATGCAAAACTGAATTTCAAAGGGTGTTCATGAATAAAGATGTGTGCTGCCAAGTAATCTACAGCACAGCACTCTTACCAAGAACCAATGCTCTTTAATCAGCAACTTCTTTTAAAAAAGATAATGTGCAAGAGATTTTTTTTTTCCTTTTGAAGAAATCTGATTGCTAATTATTAAAGAGTACTACATAGCTCCAAGAACTAAGAAAGTGAGGAACAGATTGAAAGATGAACTTTCAGTGAATGAAAATTCAAAAAGCAACAACCACACTTCAATATGTTGGTGTAAGCTCTCAAAATGCTCCTTTATAGAAGTCTGATTGCCTAGAATTTCAGAAACTGTCAGAGGAAAACATTTAAAAATACTTCCCCATATGAGTTTGCATGCCTAACCCTTGCAAATAATTCCCCCCTCACTGCTCTTACTCCTCCTCAGTACCTCCTCATCACTTACCTCCACTTCCCCATCATTGAGTGCTTCTCATTTTTTCTTTTTCAATTTCTTGTTTGGGTTTTAAATAGCATCTTAAATTAAGTTGAAATACATTATTACTTTAAATCAATTTTCTTACACAGAAGTCACTGCTTACCCATTTCTACACATCAAGCTCTTGGGTTACATCCTAAAAAAGTGGCGGGGACCTGGCTGGTCAGTGTATGGATCAATTCAGATGGCTGTGGTCATGTATGTCAAGATATGATGCTGTCCACTTATCCACTGACTCTATAGGTACAACATTTCCTAATAAAAATGTTTTGGTACTTCTAAGACACATTTATCTTTAATAGGATTCGAGATTGAGTAGATGAGTTACATTTTATCTATGGCAAATACTATGTAATAAAGGAAATAATACTCAAATATATATGTCATAAATTTGAACTTTGCCATCTGCAAAATCTCTTATAAAATAGCCACTTTGTGGATTACAGGAGGCAAATTTTAATTCCACAGTGGCAACTTTCAATTTCTTGGTTTTCTTCTGAGTTACTCACTTTCCTCAAATGTCAAAGAATCTTTACGAACTTGGATTAGGAAATCATTTCTTTTAAAAAAAATTTTTTTTGTAGTACAATACAACTTTATTCGCTATAGTCTTGGTGTTGTACATTTGATCTATGTTCAGAGAAAAGAACTCATTTTAATAAAATCGTATATGAAATGTAAATAGTGATGTAAATCTAAGAAAAATCAAGTAGCATTTTCTAAAACAAATACAGATGATTTTTCTCTTATCTACTATTTTGAATTCTTTGATCTACTAGCCTCCCATGTACTACCCTAAATTACCAAAAGCTCACCATATGCAGATTTATTGTTTTTGGTCTATTAAAGAAGATAACATGTTAAGTCAAATACCCCTCCCCCCCAATCCCCCACAGGTACATTCACCCTCACTAGTGGTACTGAAAGATTTTATCTTCCAGTTAGGTACACTTTCTGAGAATATCCTTGTTTAGTCTGGTTTGAAACAACTCAAACCTGGGCTCTCCCTGCCACAAAATCCTTGTGGAAAATTATTACAATAAAGTATACTTTTCTAAAGAATTGGGATTTTTTTTAAGGCTTCCATATTTAAAATATGTAATTTGGTATTATTAAGGAGTAAACTCTATGATAGTAGCTCTGAAACTTTTCTTGATTCTTACCCACATAAAAAAATACATTTTACTTGCAATTCAGTACACACACAGTTGTATGTATGTGTATGTATATGTGTGTATGTAACAACAAAAGTTTTATAAAACAATACTTACCCTTACTACACACAATATTTTCTATTCTATTTCTTTCGTTTTCTATTCTATTTCTATTCTCTATTCTATTTCTTTTGTTTTGTAAAAGTGCTGGGTAATCTACCCAACTGATTTCACAATTCAATAATGGGTCCTAACTTGCAGCTTGATAAACACTGTTTAGAGAAAGACAGTCTTACCACATCAGAGTAATGCAAGCGTGGGGTCTCAATTTGTCACCTGATAACCCTAGCTTTGACTCAGCTGCTACCCTACTTTGAGTGACCTCTAAGCCTTGTATTCTTTCCTGTTTTCTTTCTTCTGCAATAGTCTCAGGTGCCACTTACTGTAGGTAAACAAAAACATGCGAAGAGATAAGACAGCAATCCTGTAGCATGAGTCACCAGTTTTTAAAAAATTCTCATCTTGAACACAACAATGTATAAAATTAGTGATTTTGTAATTAGAAATCAAGAGAAGGGCAAATATTGGAGGAGAAATAGTCCCACAAAAGCAATACACATATAGTGTTAACATTTTATAATCTCCCTCTCTCTAGATTTGTTTTACCCCCTGTCCTTCCTAATGTCAATTTTTTTGCTCAGTGGGTAGAATATGGTTGCCTTCTCTGCCCTAATGTCTGCTTTCTTTCCCAGAAAGTTGCTTTTCTCTTGGACTCATGGCAGCCTTCCATGCTGTCTCTCCCCATCTTTCTCTAGCACTCTCTGAATAATGGAAACTCTTGTATTCAATCCTGGGCGCTCGCTCTCACTTGACTCCTCACCCACTAATCAATCACTCATTGCCCAAGGATTCCCAGTAAACTCTGGCTCCCCTTCCTCTCCTGCCAGAACATCTTTTCAGCTTTCAGCAAACAAAGGCACATGATTACGTAGTCATCCTAGACAAGAATAACACAAAAGAAGGTTTTTAAAAAATGTTTATTTCCTTACAGTCAATGTGGGTTCTATCGGGAAGATATTATTATTCACAGTAACTAACCTGCATACGATTAAGCCTTTATTTGATTTACCCAGGGATTAGGTAAAATTAATTGAACAATAAAAAGGAAATAAAGGAATTCCCTGCCCCTGCTCTGGCTAGAGGAAAATTCCCTTTATTAGTCTTGGCCTTTCTGTTAGTGAGGTTGTGCCACTTTTAATCGTCCATCTAATCACTTGTGGATTTAGTTAAGTACTTTTACTTCTCCTGCAATGAATCTTTCTTTACTTGTTACTCAAGTGCCTAAACTAAATAAGAATTAAACTTGTAACCTAGAGTGAAGTAGAACCGTATCATCAGCTTCCTGTTCAAAACATGTTGTTTCAACTTCTGTCACATCATCTGTTTGGAAGCCGTATTTTATTACATCATTCCGTCTAAAAATAATTGCCTGGATAACACTGAATACCTGGTGGACAAAGCTCATATAGAAAAAATCCTGTTTGGCATTTTTTGTTTTATTGTGTTTTCCGTGATTTTAACTGATAGATATCATCTGTATACATTTTTCCCCATATTATATAAGGGTATAAAGATAAAAGGGAAAATCAATCATTATTCTGTCACCTAGAAATGACTGCAGACAGCACTTTAGTGTATATCCATGGAGACATTTTTCACACACACACAGACACACACACACATATATATGTACACACATACACATATGTCATACACATATGTCACACACATATGTCACACACATATTAATGCAATATTTTAGAAAATCTAAAAAGCAGTTGGAGTAGGGATAATCTTTTTTCTATTTCTTTATATCTTTCTCTGCTTTCCACATTTTAAATAATGTTCATGCATTGGTTGCAAGCCACAGAAAAGAAATACAAAAACTAAGAAGACTAACCAAGAAGCCCTGACGAGGAGAAGGGTCATTTGGCTGGCTGGGCAGATGGCCAGCAGGTAGGTACGGTGCTGGGGTTTGGGCAAGGAGTGCAGGTGTGGATGGAGAGGGGCTTGCAGAGGAAGGAAGCGCCAACTAATTGTACCTAATTCTCAGTTCCTGTTGTTGTTCTCAGAAGCTTCACACTTGGGGCACCTTCATAGTCACTTTCAAATAGATGTTTATATTTTCCAGGACTTCACTAAGAGCTGATAAAAAAAAAAAAATTACCTAGATCTTTTGCCAATGTCAAGAAGTGAGGAATAATTTATAAGCATTTCCTTGACTTCTGCTGTTTGGATCATTATGAAAAATCCCACTCATAGATAGGATATAGCTGGCAGGAAGATTTGATTATTATCTGTGTTCCTGCCATCAGGCATGGAGAGGAGGAAGTGCACACATCTCCGCAGGGCTAGGACTGCCTCCCCGTAGACCACTATTTCAGTGCAACTCTGTTAAATTACACTCCTTTGCCAATCCCAGGAAACTCCTCTCTTTCCCTAATGAAGCATTTATCACCATCTCCACACTGAATCTACAGCTCATTCTCTCTCCTGCATCTTCATATCTCAGCCTATCCATCTCTTTCCTTTGTTTTACTTTGGGAGGGAGGCTTGTTATATATTGCTTGCATAATGCTTTAATCATGGATTATGGGTTGCTTTACAGCTCCCTGAATGCCTTGGCAAGGTCTCTATATAAATAAAATTATTATTATTAAAGTCAATTAATCAGAGGCACAATTCACTTTTCAGCATCTGACATCCTGAACACTTACTGATGTGGAAAAGTCTTTTTGTTCATCTCCACTGCAGCAACATTGCTGGGAGTCAGTAATATGGAACATGGCACCATAGATTTCCTTAATCAGATTGTAATTTGTACATACATATAGATATGTTGACCTGTTAAGGATCACTGATTGATCAGCAATGAAATAAGATATGCTACTGAGTAATTATGTTTAGAAAGTGCTGGTGAGGCTTGTCATATAATTTGCAAGATATTTTAATTCACACTCAGCAAAAGAAAAAAGAAAGAAGCAGCTCCTTGTATAATTAGATTCTCTCATCCCCCTCAATCTCTTTTGATAGGTTCTCTCTCTGAAGTAGCTAATTATTTGATTTTTTTTCTTTTTGTAAACTTTCTATTGAAGCATACATAATATACATACAGAAAAGTGCACAAATCGTAAGTGTACAGCTGCATAATTTTCACACACACACACACACACACACACACACACACACACACACACACACACAAAACCCACAAAGAAAGGACCACTGAAGTCAATCACTCCTCAGAGGCCCCATCATGCCACCTCCCACTTTTTACCCCTCCTCAAAAGCAATTCTGACTCCTCTCTGTTTGCCTGTTTGGAACTTTCTATACATGCAGTAACTCAGGATATATTTTTCTTTGTTTGCCCAATGATTTGTTGTGTATGGTGCTTAGGTTTTCTACTTATTATCTATCAAGTACCTACCATAAGACCAGAATCATATTAAGGGCAGGGACTACGAAGAGCTATTAGAGACAGTCTCCACATGTCATGATCTTTCCGTCCAGGGAGAAGACAGACATTTAAATACTGTCTCCACATGTCATGATCTTTCTGTCCAGGGAGAAGATAGACATTTAAATAGACGGGGTTGGGTAAATATTAGTGGCTCTGTGAAGGATGACAGCGGGGCTCCAAGGAGATGGCACTCAGTCTCACAGTGGCTCAGTTGATAGTTGAAAAGACTCCCTAGACTCTACCCTGATATCTATTGTAAATATTCGAATTCTCCAAGGACTTGAGAAAAGGATAGGAAGGTGTAGAGCTGGTTGGACCAAATTATCCTGGAGGGTCTTCCTGGGCTGTTGCTGGGATCCTCCCTTTTGTCCCTTCCCTTTTTGTTCATTTCCATCGTGCCTCCCCTTTTTAGTTTTTCCTCTCCCGTTCTCCTCTACTTCCCCTTCCTCTCAACTCTCCCCTCTTTCTTGGTCTCCCTCCCATCAGAATCTGCGGGCTCTCCCCCAACAACTGCTCTGGATCCTTCTCTCCTGACTGGCCCCTGCTTCCAGGGTGAGCAGAGACAGGAGGCCTGAGCCTCTTTGCCTGTGCTGCCCACACATTCTGCCTACTCACCTTCTCACTTGGCTTTTCTTAGGCTTAGTGGCCACAGCACTCCTGGAGGCTGAAGGCTGAGCAGGTGCAAAGGACAGATATAAGGAAGGATAGACGTGGGGGTGGATGAACAAAGAGGATGAGTGAAACCAGTTCATTCAATTCCTTCTGGTGTCCCACTTTGAATCCTGTGGTCAATCAAATTGAGTTTGGCTGATTTAATATCTATTGTGCTCCTGTACCATCGCCAAGCACTATTCAATTTTGGGTGTTGAGGTGGAGTGAATGTAGTTTTGGTTTGTCTTGGTTCCAGCAAATCCATCTTTCTCTCTGAAAACCCAAAAGGTGGTTTGTGGTGATTGCTCGTCCACTGAAAAGATGCTGCTCTCGTGTCTCCTGCCAGAGGGATGCTCTCTGCTCAGTGTCAATAGGAGACCGTTTAAAACACCAGCAAGGGACCTGGACCTCCTGCTTCATCATTGTGCCAAGATCCCCAGCCTGTATTTCTTTTTCATCTGATTCCGACAGGGTGATGTTTGTATCTTACCCACTGGCTGCCTAAATTGGAGACTTGGCTGAAAATGAACTGGCTGAAGTTCAATCCAGACGAGATGAATGCCCAGGGTTGGTAAACTATAGAAACTGGAAGAGATAGCCCTGGTCCTCCTTTTCATGGGATTTTTTACAGGTGGATGTTGGAGTTTCAGGGCACAGAATGTGACTATCATTTGGCAAGTGTTAGATTATATTAAGAGGCAGAGTAGTGAGATGGTGAACATCCAAGAGTTTTGGATTGAACAATCTGAGCTTAAATCCTGGTTGCGTCAACTAGCTGGGTGACCTTAGGCAAGTTGCTTAAACTTGAGCCTATTCACCAGTCGGTTGTTTGAGGTGGAAGGGCTGGACTCGGTAAGGTCATGCGTGGTAAGGAGTTGGTACTGTGCTTGGCACAGTTCCCTGTGAATTGTGTCTTTCTAGCTTCTGAGTAGGACTCTGTTTTAAAACAAGAGATCCTCTGGTGCAAAATGCAGGAGCTTGCCTATGTGAGGGCCCTCCTTTTGGAGGCTGGATTTCAGAAGGAGCATGGCTGAAATAAAAGCCACGCTCTCTGGTTTGCATGCCCGATGAACAGATCTTACAGAGTGCCAAATCGAAAGCCTACTGGTCCCATCTTCAACAGGTAGTATCTGTGTGAAGATCTTCTGGTGTCAGTGATTGTCACCAGGATCTAGACCCTGAACGATAGAGGGATCAAAGGTGCCTATCATTAAATACAAGAAAGGCTTGATTTATGTTACCTGGAAGCTCGTGAAGGAGCATCTCCTTGTGTTTCTTTGAGCTGGGAATTCCAATAAATAACTTAACCAATATGGCAGCTCAAATATCCAAGTCCCATTTGGAGGCAAACACCATAGAATAAGAATCAGTATCATAGAGAAATTGATATGGATATTTATGCAATAGATGGTACGTGATGATAGGGTGCTGGAGTTGTTTGCTGATACGTGTCTCAAAGGACGTATGAAAGAATTACATGCATGTATCTTGTGTGTAAATGAGAGTATAGTTCCCTTTTTATGCTATAAAATGTTTATTTAGAGCTGTTTTGTACCTGAAGTCGTGCCTTATGCTGGAGTGGGAGATGGGAAAAGACACAGGCCCTATTCCAAAGGAGACCACAAACCAGCACTTGAATTCTGGTGTCCTCAGTGTAGCGTTTCTACATGATAGAAAAGTTTCTCTGAGGAGCATATCTCTGAAGTTGTCATTGATAGAAAATAAGATTTGAGAACAAAATGATGGTTCCCCTTTTTCTATTATATGCTACATCCTATGTGTGTGGAAATCCTGTTAACTCTACCTTGAAAATATAACTAGACTCTACCCACTTCTCACCACCCCTCCTGTACCACCCTAGACCACACCATCATCATCTCTCGCTTGGAATAGCCTCCTAACGGGTCCCCCATTAAATTCTATTCGAAACACAGCAGTCCTTGTGATCCTTTTAAAGAATATCACACCCATACTCAAGGCCCTATGCTCTATGGTTTCCTATTTCACTCAGTAAAAGCTACAGTCTTTACAATGGCCTACAAGGCCATATGAGATCTGGGCTCCAATTCCCTCTCTGAGCCCATCGCCTCTCACCTTCCCCTGACCACTCTGCTCTACTACACAGGCCTCCTTGCTGCTCCCTGACCCTCATCCCCCAGTTACGCTACCTCAGGGCCTTTGCACTAGTTTTTCTCTCAGCCTGGACCACTCTTCCTCCACAAAGCCACATGACTAACCCCTATGATCTCCCAACTCTTATTCAAATGTCACCTTCTCAGTGAGGCTTACCGTTCCCACCGTGTTCTAAACTATCACACGCACAGACTCTGGCACTTTGGTATTCCTAACTTTTGCATTTCTGTCATTGGCTTACTGCTCTATATTTGTGTAATTTACTTGTTTATTACGTTTGTTGTTTATTCTTTGTCTCTTCCCACTGGAATGTAAACTCCATTTTTGCTATTTTATTCACTAGTCTAAGCACCTGGGACATGTAAAAGTATATATTTATTAAATGAATGAATTAATCACATAACCAGGATTGGGAAATAAACTAGAAATAATCTGACCTCCAACCTGATACCTCAGACATTTCAGGATGCATCTGATACACAAACTGAGGACAGCCTGTACTTCCATGCTCTAAATTCAGGTCTGCTAAGAGTGCACACTTTGGCAATGAATTTATTCACATAGTTCAATTCAACTTCAACCAATGCTTCTAAAATTATCAGTGGTAAAGAATGTTTAAAAAAAAAATCCAATCTGCAGTGGACCAAGACTTTTATACATTACAATACCAATTACAGAAAAATAAAACTTAAAAATAGACGTACAGAAAATAATTAAATTAATAATAAAATACAATCTATTATTATTAAGTTCAATAGAAATATAACTATTCTGTCAAACCACTATAAAAATCTGGAACCCTTACTTTTTCCTTGCTGTTCTTATGGCATGGTGGGCAAGGAAGGACAGCTGGAGAAACACACCCTGAGGACTGCTAGTCCAGACTCGGCAGCACGACAGGGCTGGCCCGTGCAATTTGCTCACTGTGCTGTCCACAGTTTGGAGAAGGCCTCTGCAGGCTTCCTATGGAATCCTTGATGGTCCCAGTTTCACGGAAGCCCAGTGAGTTGAACTTTGGAATGTGGGGAGAAAGCCTTACCTTTCCCAAGTCACTTATTCTTCTCTTGGGAAATAGCAAGGCCACTGTTTTTAGCTTATTTTATATTTTCTTAGGCTCACTGTTATTTAAAACATATTTCTTAAAATGTAACATGCATAATACAGTTTGTGTGTATGATACCTGAAAACATCTAAAAATAAATGTAAAATTTTATCAATATGTATGAATGAAATGGACAATGTATTTCTCTTATTTCATAGCAGTTGAGTCTATTGTCTGGATACAGTAATAATAAGGATTGTATCTGTAAAAAAGATGTGGCTATTTAATGTTTTGGGGGAGAAAGTTGAAATATAACTTGGAAAATAAAAAAGGTAGTAAAATCATATGTTCTCTAGACACTTTAAAAATATGATACATGCCACAGAGTTCACATCTTAGTGTGCTGCGATTTCTCCTCTTAACATATCCTGACTGAGCTTTTGTAATGTTACCAGCCATTTGTTTTCAGTTTATTTACGGGATTCTCCATGGAGATACATCCATAACACGAAGGCATCCAATATAGAAAATGACATGCAATGCCTTTATTCTTCCCGTTTAATTAATGCTGTGACAACCTCTTGGCAGAGACTGCAGTGGAGAGGAGGCCTCTGTAGGGAACTGCAGGTTATAAGCAGTAAGGAAACTGTCAAACTGTTACTGGGATACAACATATCAAAACCCAAGGCTTTCTTTGCAGCATCATTGGAGATAAATTCCAAGGAGAACAAGCAACTCAAAAAATTGGGTTGTTTAGTCTAACAAAAAGAAAGTTGAAAATAGTAGAAGTTGTAAGTTTTTAATGGATTTTGAATTTCTAGAAAATGGTTTCCTACCTTTAGGAAAAAAAAAAATCCTAATATACCTACCCAAGCTACAAGTGTTCTTAAAGCCCTGAGTTCTTTGCCTGACAAATTCAAGATTCTTTCCTTCCTTCAAGGGTGATTTATTGAGCTCCAAGTCTGTGCTGGGTATAATGGTGCACAAGACAGAGTCCCTGCTGCCATAGAGTGAGTTGGGGAGACAGACTATAAGCAAATCATTAGAGAAGGACTGGGGGAAAGAAAACACTTAGGCTAGAGAGTGAAGTGGGGGTGCCATTGCAGATGGGGATCAGAGAAGGCCTCTCTGATGTTGGAGCTGAGACCTAAGTGAAGGGAAGGAATGAGGCCACCAGGAAAAGAGGGTTCCAGGCCAGGGGAGAGCACAGGAGCCTGTTTGCTGACTTCGAGAAAGAGCCAGAGGCCAGTGCAGTGGAGCTGAGGGAGCAGGTGGAAGACGGCAGGAGGGGAAGGGATGGAGCCTGCCAAGAGCCTCATGAGGGCCTTGATTCTATGAAACCAAGGCCCCCTTTATATATCAAATATTTTCTAATGGCCCTTTTACTCTCTTGTAATAAAGTCTGTAGATAAT
Source organism: Cynocephalus volans (assembly GCF_027409185.1). Lineage (NCBI taxonomy): Eukaryota > Metazoa > Chordata > Mammalia > Dermoptera > Cynocephalidae > Cynocephalus > Cynocephalus volans. The sequence goes on along the minus strand of NC_084465.1, from coordinate 50,477,407 downwards.
ATAAACCTTCACTCATAGTTTTAAAAATTAAATATAATGCCCTAATTCCAGGAGGAAATAGAAGGCCTATAATAAGTATTTCCCAGGCATGTTACAAAATGTAATGAATTAGTAGGATGCGTGAACCGAATGTGACAATGGACTGTTACAGGCGCACAGGCAATTCAGTGTAATTTTGCTGTCAGTGTTGAGATTTTCCAAAATGGGGATGAGCCCTTGAAGAGTTTTGAACAAGACAAAGTACAGGTATATGATAGCTACCTGCTTGGATAATTAGGTGTGTAGTAAAACCCCATAAAAATTAGTTTGTGTTTATGTGTAAGATGGAGTTAGGCTCTAGGCTTGGGTTATAATTAATAGATTTCAGGAGGACTTTAAAAAGACCTGCTGGATGACCAAGCCACCACTAGAAGCCCCTGCTCTCCCCTGCAGGAAGGAGGGGCTGCCACAGGCATCAAACCCACCCCTCCTTCTTCCTCCTTCTCCCACCCTATTTCCTTCCCCCGTTCCCCCAACTGCTCCACAACAACATCATAGAATGTAAAAAAATAATACTATTAATAAATAAATAAACTTAAAAGTGAAAAAAAAAAGAAAGACCTGCTGGACACAGGACGACTTTGTATTGTGCGAGACTGCTGTCAGCGCTGGTCAACAGCTGGCATTCCTGGTTCCCACCCATGAAATGCCAGTAGCACCTCCACATACTTCCATAAGTCCCAAGCAAGCAGTACTCTCTCCTCGGACAACCATTGTGACTGGTCATGACCATGACAGAGACTTTGGGTTCTATGAGAAGGTGTTGGGGAGTTTAGAGCATCACTACAGACCAATGCTGTCCCGTAGAACTTTATGTGATGATGAAAATGTTCTATATCTACCCTGTCCAGTAAGGTAGCCAATAGCTACAGGTTGCTGTTAAGAACTTCAAATGTGCTTAGTAAAACTGAGTACCTGAATTTTAAATTTAATTTAATTTCTGTTTAGTAGCCTCATGTGGCTAGTGGCAGCCCTGCTGGGCAGCGCAGCTACAGACTATAAATGCAAATTCCTAACAACCAGTTTTTTCTCCTGTAGTTGCCCCCACCCCTTTTGCTTTCATGATCATTTCTTTTTGATTCTGCTGACTTATTCACATTTGAAAAACGAACTCCTTGAGACGTTGGTCTTGGAGCACTGCACCAACACTTACTTAAGGGCTAACTGAGTAATAAATAATGGGATCTTCCCTAATTCCTAAGGCCTGGTTACAGCTGTGAATGAGCCCTGTCACACACTGACACCCAGTGCCTCTTACCAGTATGGGACTAACAGTGGGCTGGGGCAGTGGCCCAGAAAACAACATCTGCATTCAGAAGTGCATCTCACCTATAAGCAGAATTACCTGAGGGACTAAAGTGTCCCAGGAGCTTGAGCTTTAGAAGACAAAGTGGTAGCACAATGAGGACTGAGATGGGAGAAGAATAAGAAAAATTAAAAGAGAGTTAAAGGAACCAAGAGAGGAAGCAGGAATGATCCAAAAGAACAGCTTAACCTGGGGCAGAGTGAAGGAAGTCTTTAAGAAACTATAAGTAGGATCAAAACCAGGGGACAAAGTTATCTTGCTACAGGAGCTGTGAACACGGTGGTGGAATCCCAGATAGGTGAGGTTCCCCCGCCAACAGATGCATCCCTCTCTCTTCCTGAAGAGGAACACATTCCTCGCCTCCTCCAGGCTTTACTTGCCATTTTTCCTTAAAATCTTACCAGTTCTTCAGTGCCTAGGCCACGTGTCACCATCTCCTTCTTACACTGTCCCACACAGTGAAGCTGTCTCTACTTTGCCCATTTGGATGGAATGCCTTCCCACTCCTCTGCCCTCTGTGCCTCTGTCTCAGCACTTAGACCAACTGTGTTCAACGAGGCCTTCCCTGATCCCCTGGAGCATGTGACCTTCCCCAGTCCTGCATCCCTCAGCATTTGCTCGGCCATGACACAGCATGGGTATGTGCATCTGGTTCCATCTCCTTCATTAGATGAAGCTCATGTAGGCCAGGACAGGGTCTCACTCATCTGTGTATCCCCTGCACAGTGCCTGGCCAAGGTAGATGCCTGATGAATATTGGTGTATTGGAATCTAGTTACTTTCCTCCTTAACAAGGAAGAGAGTCCTCGTGTGGTAGGCATAACAACAGTCCCCAAAGACGTCCACATCCTATTCCCTGACACCTGTGAATATGTTGCCTTGCATGGCAAAAAGGACTTTGGAGATACAATTAAGTTAAGGATCTTGAGATGGGGAGGTTACCTTGCATTGTCTGGGTAGGCCCAATGTAATCACAAGGGTTCCTATAAGGCAAAGAAGAGCAGGAGAGGCAGAGGAGGTATGATGACAGAAGAGGAGGTCAGAGTCAGAGACCTGAAGATCCTGCTGGCATTGAAGATGAAGGAAGATGCCAAAGTAGGAATGCAGGTGGCTTCTAGAAGCTGGAAAAGGCAAGGGAACAGATTCTCCCCGAAAGCCTTTGGAAGGAACTCAGGGTTGCTGGCGTTTTTAGCCTAGTGAATCCCATTACAGACTTCTTATCTCCAGAACTGTAACACAACAGACTTGTGTTGTTCTAAGTCACTCACTTTGTGGTAATTTGTTAGAGCAGTGGTAGGAAACGAATACATCCTATCTTCACTCTTCTGCTGCCAGAGGCCCCTGATTCCAGGCCACATGAGCCCCAGAGCAGTCTCCAGGAACACTACTCTAAACTCCCTCATTGCCCTTTGGGCAACAAGGTATGTTTTGTGTCATTTTGATTGTCTCCACATTGGCAGAGACCACTTCCCACCCTATCATCACAGGGGTCAGGGCTTTGCTCAAGGGAGGAAGGCACCGTTTAAGAAAATCCTATACTTGAGAATAAATAGTTTTTATTTAACACACCGATAAATCCTGGAATGTTTCTATACTATGTGCCCTGGGTCTGGGCAGTGGTGGAATCTCCCTAGGGCAGTCCATGGAGGTGCCAGGGAACAGGCAGCTTCCTGCAGAGGAGCCGGGCCCCCCTGCTTGCCTGCGGGTCACGGCAGCTCTCACAGACTCAACATGCTCCCAGAACTCCCTGAGCCCCTTCACGGTTCACCGTAACTGCCTGTGCAGGAGCCCCCTCCCCTGCTGGCACATACACCTTGTGGGCACAGCGTCAGAGTCCTATCCACTGCAGCATCTCCTGCCCAGCATGGCACCCAGCTCACAGTGGGTGCTTTACCCCTATATGGAGTGAGTGAAGCCACCGGCATGTACACTGCATGGAAGGAAGGAGCTATGCAGACCCAGGGCCTTGGGCAGCTGCGGAAGGTGCACCAGCTGAGTCCCTCACTCAGGTGCCTGGTTCCCAGCCCACACATCAGGGTTTCTCATTCACGGCAATACATTGGAATTATCTGGAAAGCTTTAAAATATCATTGCCTCTGACGTGTAGCCTGGGCTTGGGTTTGTTTTTAGAATTCCCCAGGTGATTCTACTATTCAGCCACAGTTAAAAACCATTGCCCTGCATCAACTTCCCTTGCACTGAGGCTACCACACACTATTTTTATCATCACTTATAACCTCAGAACGATCTGAACCTCTTGTTCTTAGATAATAAAAATAACTAACATTCCTTATTTACTATTGCCATGTACGGTTCTAATCAATCTCCAAACAGCCCTTTGAGGTGGCTACTATTATTATTCCTTTTTAATAGATGGGGAAATGGGTAAGAAAGCTGACTTTACTCATAGATGGTAGGCAGTTGAGTTCGGCTTTGAACATAGACAATTTGACTCCCCAAATCCATGCCTTATGTCCCTGGCTCTACTGCTTTTGGGGAAACGTAGGAGGAAGTTCAGGGATATACCATAGAGCAGTGGCCATCCATCAGCTTGCCTTCCAGCCTAGGACACTGTTATCTGAACGACTTTAGTCCCTGGTGTCCACGCCACTGCCTGGGTCATCAATCCAGAGGGGAAATATTATGGCCGTGAGCTTTGGGTGTCTGGGGTTACAAACCCAGTTCCACCACACCCAGCTGTGAGGTCAGCTTCTTTACCAGATAATAGGAATACTACTTGCCCTGCTGGAAAGCTTCACTTGGGCTGAAGGGTGGGGACAGAAAAACAGTTGCAGTATTGAATCTCAGTCAAATCTGTATGATCTCCTTCCCTTTGCCCTTCTGCCAGGAGCCAGCAAATGTGGGCATGGGAGAACTCACATGTAGATCTGGCTTCCAGGAAGGGAGGTCTGATGTCCTTTCTGGTCCTCCTTGTCCTCTGAAGATAGCCCTATCTTTGGTCCCCAGGCATCCATGTCTGGTGAAGTCTGGCACATGTTGTGTCCCCAGTCTTGAGGTCCCTAAGCTCCACAGCTATCTCCATGAGCCCACCATACGCCACAGGTTGCTGCGTCTGCTTGGAGACGTGGACCTCTCATCTGCTCTCTCCACACTGCCTGGGGATGAGACCACATTCTGCAAGCCTGTGCTTGGGCCCACTCCCTTAGATAGTTTTCTTATCATTTCTAATATACCTATAGACAGATCAGCCTTGTTTCAAAGGGGTTGACCACTTAGCTGTGTCCTTGGAAATTCTTCAAAACAAAAAGCTGTGTTTTGGCAAAATAAAAGAAAAAGAAGTTGCCCTCTCCACTCCGGGATTTCTCCAAACCTCTCTGGTTGTTTCTAACTCATACCCCCCCACCCCACCCCTCTCGGAGTTCCCTCATGAAATTGAGGGGATGAGAGAGAGCCAAGAAATCCACCTTAGATTTCTTGCCTTTTAATTCCTCTCTCTGTCTTTCTCCATCTCGACTACCATCCAGCACCGTGGCACCAATTCTTACCCTCCTTTCACCAACCCCACCCATGCACAAAATCAAAGACTTTCTATTTTTTTTTATAATTGGAGAGGAACTCAAAACTTCCTCTACATTATAATATTCCAATTTCTGGGCATCATCTGTCTTTCTCCTCCCAAGGAAGGAAGGGAAAATATGTCAGGAGCATTTCCAAAAATAATATATCCTAGTTACACAGAGATTATTTTTGTTTTATATATTCCCACTTGGATAGAACAAGAATCAGCAGGTGAAGTTTACAGGGAGGAAAACTTTGTTTCAACAGAAGATATGACCCTCTAACAGGTCTGGCCAGAGAGGAAATGGGTTATATAGGGAAGTAGGTGACTATGACTGAGGGGGTCAGGCCATGTCTAGTCAACCCCTGTGCAGACCTGCAGACCAAGTGTAGATTCACCCATTGAAAAGATGGTTGGGATAAATGTCCTCTAAGGTTCCTTATAACTAAATGGACTGTGATACACAAGATCTATGCAACAAAGTTCTAGAGCACAGGTGTTCAGCCCTGGCTACACAGAACTCCAAGTCCTGAGCCCTGCCCCAAGAGCTTCTAATTCAGTCTGGACATCATTTTCTTTTAACTCTCTAGATAATTCTGATATGTAGTCAAGGTTGAGAATCACTGTTCTAAGACAGTGCTTTTTAAATTTTAATGCGCACATGAATCAGGTGTGTATCTTGTTAAAATGCAGATTTTAATTCAAGAGGTTTGGAATGGGCCCTGAGTTTTCCACTTGTCACAAGCTCCCAAGTGATGCTCGTGCTGTGAGAAACCACGCTGTGAGTAACAAGGTCCTAGGGGAAGATAAATCAATCAAGCTACATATATTTTTGAGGTCTAGCAACTTTTAAGGTATATGGAAGGCACAAAAGGAAAATAAGATATAATTCCAGATTTATGCTTGGTACAGCCTAGAGCAAGCAGGGTCAAGCCAAGAGTTCTAGGAAGCAAGGACTGGTGACTGGTGAAAACAGGAAAGGTCAAGAGAAGGAGCAAGGGCAGTCACGAGGCTGGTCTGATTCTTCCCAGAAGATGGCAGTTCTCTGGCCAACAGCTTCTGAGGAACCAGGATGCATACTTGTAGCCTTGTATCTTTTTTCTTTTTAAATTTTGCTCCCTTTGTCATTCCCTACAGCAACTGCTACAAATCTTTGCCCTTCTCCTCTAGCCTGTCTCCCTGCATCTTCTCCGCTCACATTCCAGCAGATGGCCTACTCTCCTCGCCCAGAGAACATGCCCAGCTGCTGAGAATGCTCAGCTGTTCACTTCATGTAAACCTAGCCGCATCCCCAGGCACCCTTCCCAGATACCTTCTGCTCCAGTGGAAGACAGGGTACCCTCTTCTGCCCAAGGCTAATTCCTACCTGTCGTCTGGGACTCTCTTTTTCAAACATTGTCAACAAAATTACTTGGTTACAACCAGCATTTTTATCTTTTGTTATTTATTTATTTATTTATTTATTATTTTATTTTGTCGATATACAATGTGGTTGATTATTGTGGCCCTTTACCGAAACCCCTTCGTCCTCCCTCTCCCCCCTCCCACTCAACAATGTCCTTTCTGTTTGCTTGTCATATCAACTTCAAGGAATTGTAGTTGTTATGTCTTCTTCCCCCCGCCCCCCGGTTTTGTGTGTGTGTGTGTGTGTGTGTGTGTGTGTGAAATTATATGTTAATTTTTAGTTCCCACCAATAAGTGAGAACATGTGGTATTTCTCTTTCTGTGCCTGACTTGTTTCACTTAATATAATTCTCTCAAGGTCCATCCATGTTGTTGCAAATGGCAGTATTTCATTCATTTTTATAGCTGAGTAGTATTCCATTGTGTAGATGTACCACACTTTCCATATCCACTCATCCGATGATGGACATTTGGGCTGGTTCCAACTCTTCGCTATTATAAAGAGTGCTGCAAAGAACATTGGGGAACAGGTATAACTTCGACTTGATGATTTCCATTCCTCTGGGTATATTCCCAGCAGTGGGATAGCTGGGTCATATGGTAGATCTATCTGCAGTTGTTTGAGGAACCTCCATACCATTTTCCATAGAGGCTGCACCATTTTGCAGTCCCACCAACAATGTATGAGAGTTCCTTTTTCTCCGCAGCCTCGCCAGCATTTATCGTTCAGAGTCTTTTGGATTTTAGCCATCCTAACTGGGGTTAGATGGTATCTCAGTATAGTTTTGATTTGCATTTCCCAGATGCTGAGTGATGTTGAGCATTTTTTCATAAGTCTGTTGGCCATTTGTACATCTTCCTTAGAGAAATGCGTACTTAGCTCTTTTGCCCATTTTTTAATTGGGTTGCTTGTTTTCTTCTTGTAAAGTTGTTTGAGTTCCTCGTATATCCTGGATATTAATCCTTCGTCAGATGTATATTTTGCAAATATTTTCTCCCACTCGGTTGGTTGTCTTTTAAGTCTGTTAATAGTTTCTTTTGCTGTGCAGAAGCTCTTTAGTTTGATATAATCCCATTTGTTTATTTTTCCTTTGGTTGCCCGTGCTTTTGGGGTCATATTCATGAAGTCTGTGTCCAGTCCTATCTCCTGAAGTGTCTCTCCTATGTTTTCTTTAAGAAGTTTTATTGTTTCAGGGTGTATATTTAATTCTTTAATCCATTTTAAGTTGAGTTTCGTGTATGGTGAAAGGTATGGGTCTAGTTTCATTCTCCTGCATATGGATATCCAGTTATCCCAGCACCATTTGCTAAAGAGGCAGTCTCTTCCCCACTGTATAGGCTTGGTGCCTTTGTCAAAGACCAGATGGCTGTAGGTGTATGGGTTGATTTCTGGATTCTCTATTCTATTCCATTGATCAGTGTGTCTGTTTTTATGCCAGTACCATATTGTTTTGGTTATTATAGCTTTGTAGTATAGTTTAAAGTCAGGTAGTATTATGCCTCCAGCTTTATTTTTTTTTGCTCAGTGTCGCTTTGGCTATGCGTGGTCTTTTGTTATTCCATATAAATGTCTGGATAGTTTTTTCCATTTCTGAGAAAAATGTCATTGGAATTTTGATGGTGATTGCATTGAATTTATATATCACTTTGGGTAGTATGGACATTTTCACTATGTTGTTTCTTCCAATCCAAGAGCATGAGATATCTTTCCATCTTCTTGTATCCTCTCTAATTTCAGTGGTTTGTAGTTCTCATTATAGAGATTTTTCACCTCCTTGGTTAACTCAATTCCTAAGTATTTTATTTTTTTGGTGGCTATTGTAAATGGGCAGGCTTTCTTGATTTCTCATTCTGCATGTTCACTATTGGAGATAAGAAATGCTACTGATTTTTGTGTGTTGATTTTGTATCCTGCTACTGTGCTGAAATCATTTATCAATTCCAAGAGTTTTTTTGTAGAGGTTTTAGGCTGTTCGATATATAGCATCATGTCATCTGCAAACAGGGACAGTTTGACTTCATCTTTTCCAATGTGAATGCTCTTTATTTCCTTCTCTTCTCTGATTGCTCTGACTAATACTTCCAACACTATGTTGAATAGGAGTGGTGAGAGTGGGCATCCTTGTCTAGTTCCTGTTCTTAAAGGAAAAGCTTTCAGCTTTTCCCCATTCAGGATGATATTGGCAGCAGGTTTGGCATATATGGCTTTAATTATGTTGAGATACTTTCCCTCCATACCTAACTTATAGAGGGTCTTAGTCATGAATGAGTGCTGAACTTTATCAAATGCTTTTTCAGCATCTATAGAGATGATCATATGGTCCTTGTGTTTGACTTTATTAATATGGTGTATCACATTTATTGATTTGCATATGTTGAACCAACCTTGCATCCCTGGGATGAATCCCACTTGATCGTGGTGAATAATTTTACGTATGTGTTGCTGTATTCTGTTTGCTAGTATTTTAGTGAGGATTTTTGCATCTATATTCATCAAGGATATCGGCCTGTAGTTTTCTTTTTTGGTTATATCTTTACCTGGTTTTGGTATCAGGATGATGTTTGCTTCATAGAATGAGTTTGGAAGATTTGTGTCTGTTTCAATCTTTTGGAATAGTTTGTAAAGAATCGGTGTCAATTCCTCTTTGAATGTTTGGTAAAATTCTGCTGTGAATCCATCTGGTCCTGGGCTTTTTTTTGCTGGGAGTTTTCTGATAACAGCGTCAATCTTCTTTATTGTTATTGGTCTGTTCAGATTTTCTACATCTTCATAGCTCAGTTTTGGGAGATTGTATGTGTCCAGAAATTTATCCATTTCCTCCAGATTTTTAAACTTGTTGGCATATAGTTGTTTATAGTAGTCTCGAATGATTCCTTGTATTTCACATGAATCAGTTGTAATATCACCTTTTTCATTTCTAATTTTTGTTATTTGAATCTTCTCTCTTCTTTTTTTTTGTTAGCCATGCTAATGGTTTGTCAATTTTATTTATCTTTTCAAAAAACCAACTTTGTGATTCATTGATCTTTTGTATTGTTTTTCTAGGTTTCAATTTCATTCAGTTCTGCTCTGATCTTAATGATTTCTTTCCATCTGCTAACTTTAGGTTTGGATTGTTCTTGTTTTTCTAGTTCTTTAAGGTGAAGTGTTAGGTTGTTCACTTGCCATCTTTCCATTCTTCTGAGGTGAGCATTTAATGCAATAAATTTCCCCCTCAATACTGCTTTTGCAGTATCCCACAGGTTTTGGTATGATGTATCATTGTTTTCATTAGTTTCAATAAATTTTTTGATTTCCGGCTTGATTTCTTCTTGGACCCATATGTCATTAAGTAGAATGCTGTTTAATTTCCATGTGTTTGTATAGTTTCCAGAATTTCATTTGTTATTTATTTCTAGTTTTAATCCATTATGGTCTGAGAAGATACATAGGATAATTCCTATTTTTTTGAATTTGTTGAGACTTGCTTTGTGACCTAATATGTGATCTATCCTGGAGAATGATCCATGTGCTGATGAGAAGAATGAATATTCTGAGGTTGTTGGATAAAATATTCTGTAGATATCTGCCAATTCCAATTGGTCTAGAGTCTTGTTTAGATCTTGTGTTTCTCTGCTGATTCTTTGCTTAGATGATCTGTCTAATATTGACAGTGGGGTGTTCAGGTCCCCTGCTATTATGGTATTAGTGTCTATTTCCTTCTTTAGGTCTAATAGAGTTTGTTTTATAAATCTGGCTGCTCCAACTTTGGGTGCGTACATATTTATGATTGTTATGTCTTCTTGATGGATCAGCCCTTTTATCATTAAGTAGTGTCCCTCATTGTCTCTTTTTATGGTTTTTAGTTTAAAGTCTATTTTGTCAGATATAAGAATAGCTACTCCAGCTCGTTTTTCTTTTCTGTTTGCATGGTAAATCTTTTTCCATCCCTTCACTCTTAGTCTATTTGAGTCTTTATGGGTGAGGTGGGTCTCTTGAAGGCAGCATATAGTTGGGTCCTCCTTTTTAATCCAGTCAGCCAGTCTGTGTCTTTTCATTGGGGAATTTAAGCCTTTTACATTAAGAGTTGTTATTGAAAAGTGTTGATTTATTCCTAGCATTTTATTGATTGTTGTTTGGTTGTCTTAGGTGTCTTTTATTCCTTGCTTTCTGATTTAGTGTTTGTTTTCTGTGTTTGTTGGTTCCTTAGGTTGTAGATAGCCTTTTTGTTTGTTTGTTTTCTCTTCATGAATGCCATTCTTATTATACTAGTGGGTTTTGATTTTTCTTGGGATTTTTGGCCGTGGTAGTTATTTTTCAGGAACCAAATCCAGTACTCCCTTGAGAATTTCTTGTAAGGGTGGGCGTGTGGTGGTGTACTCCCGCAGTTTTTGTTTGTCTGAGAAATATACTATTTGCCCTTCATTTTGGAAGGATAGCCTTGCAGGGTAGAGTATTCTTGGCTGACAATCTCTGTCTTTTAGTAGTTTGAATATATCATCCCATTCCTTTCTGGCTTTTAGGGTTTGTGGTGAAAAGTCTGATGTTTGCCTGATTGGGGCTCCCTTATAGGTGATTTGATGCTCCTCCCTTGCAGCTTTTAAGATTCTCTCTTTGTCTTTGAATTTTGCCAATTTGACTATAACATGTCTTGGAGAAGACCTTTTTGGCTTGAATACGTTTGGAGATCATTGAGCTTCCTGGATCTGAAAATCTGTGATTTTTCCTATACCTGGGAAGTTTTCTGTCACTATTTTGTTGAATATGTTTTCAATGCAATCTTCTTTTTCCTTCCCTTCTGGAATACCCATGACTTGGATATTTGAGCGCTTAAGGTTGTCTGATATCTCTCAGATTTTCTTCAATTCCTTTGATTCTTTTTTCTTTTTCTTTTTTTTTTTTTTTTGTCTGCTTGTGTTATTTCAAACAGCCCATCTTCAAGTTCAGAGGTTCTCTCTTCAACTTCGACAAGCCTGCTGGTTAAACTCTCCGTTGTGTTTTTTATTTCACTGAATAACTTCTTCAGTTCAGCAAGTTCTGCTACATTTTTTTCAGGACATTGATTTCCTTGTACATTTCCTCTTTCAGGTCCTGTATACTTTTCCTCCTTTCATCATGATGTCTAGCTGAGTTTTCTTGTATCTCATTCAGTTTCCTTAGAATTATCACTCAAAATTCCTTGTCAGTCATTTCAAGGGCTTCTTGTTCTATAGGATCTAGAGCTTGAGATTTATTATCTTTGGGTGGTGTACTTTCTTGATTTTTCATAAGCCAGTGCCGCTTATGCCGCTGCCACCACTGCCGATGGCTCCTCCATTGCTGCCGCTGCCACCCCAAAAGGACACTTTTATATGAAGCTCACCAGGCAGTTGATCCTCCTCCCTCACATGGCCCGGCCCGAGGCTCTGGTTTTGTACCTCATAGCAGTATTTAGTTTCTGAGGCTGGGAAGTCCGAAGTCCATCTGGTGGTGGCAACAGTTACTCAGGAGTCTCACACTGGAACATGGTGGAAGCAGAGAGAGCCTTTCATCTTTCGTTTTGATTTTGTACTTCGGTTGTTTTCTGAAATAGAATTTAGACAGTAATAAATAATACTTGGTATTAATTTTATGTTTTTATTATCATAAGTAGAAAGGGTAAGTGAAACTTTCTTTAAATTATGTGTATGCATGTGCTTACTGAGTCATGCTGTAAAATACAGTTCTTACTGTATGTTACTAAGAGTTTGAAAAACACCTTGCTAAAGCCTATCTCCTTCAGTTTCTTGCCCCACCTATTATGCTTTCTCTGTCCTCTACTTGCTCTCCTAAGCATAAAAAATGCATTCAATTTTCCCCCACTTTGAAGAGATTAGTGTTCCTTAACCCTGAGTTTTTCTATATAGCTTTACACTACTGTGTTTGTTTCCCTGGGCTTCCATAATGACATACCATAAACTGGGTCCCTTAAACAACAGAAATTTATTGTCTTACAGTTCCAGAGACTAAAAGTCTGAAATCAAGGTGCTGGCAGAATTGGTTCCTTCTGAGAGTTCTTAGAAGGGAACTGCTCCAGGCCTCTCCCCTAGGCTTGCAGATATCTTCATGATGTTCTTCTTGAATGCATGTCTGTGTCCAAATTTCCTCTTTTTCTAAGGACGATAGTCATATTGGAGTAGGGCCCACCTTAATGGCCTCATCTTTAATTATATCTGTAATGGCTCTATTTTCAAGTAAGGTCACATTCTAAGGTACTGGAGGTTAGGATTTCAGTGTATGACTTTTGGGGGAACACAGTTCAACCCACAACAATTACTTTCTCTGAGAGCCAAGATTCTGAAATATGAAACCAACTTTACGGTCTATTCTCTTACTTGGGATCTACCCTTCTTTCTAGTCATTGCAATCTGCCTTCTACCCAACTTAAACTCCAGTGGGATGCTCTTACTAAAGTCATTTAAGCGAGTTGTCAAGTCCAATAGATATGTTTTTGTCCTTATCTACTTGATTAATCTTTATGATTTGATAGAGTTTATACTCTTTCCAGTTGAAACTCTCTTCTTTGATATCCATGATCCAAACTTCTCTCGTGTCTACCTTGACCTTCCTTTCTTTTCCTTATTGCTTTCTGCAGAATTTCATCCATGATGAGGGCTTCAGTTACCACCCATAATTTGATAACTCCCAAATCTACCTGTAGCTCAGAATTTCTCTAGAGATACTTATCATCTTAAAGACAACTGACTGTTGGAGGGACAAAACAAACACAGGTAGAACAATCTTGAACAACATAAAATAATAAATCATGAGGCCCTAAATCATTTGATAAAATAAATAGTTTTCTGGTCTTGTCACCTAACAAGGATGGAGAGATTACCACTTTTCCAAAATTGTTACTTTCTACTGAAATTGCTTGCTTTAATTCTACAACTTGTTTAGGCTTTGTGGTTATAAACAACTGTATGTAAGCATTCTGATTTCAAAAATCCTTCATCAAACAACGAGCCATAAATATTGTCACCTCTTCATCTGATGTGAGAACAGGTAGAGGAAAATCCTGAAGGAATAGAATCAACTGGAATAATTATATATCCTCCATACAAAACTCCACTTCCCAGCCCCAAGCGTAACCTTCTTAGACATCTACCCTGCTACTGTATGATGGTGAGGACCATTACCTGTTCTCCCTCGCCCAGCACACAGTTTGGCTTTAGACTTTCCTGGGGCTTCTTTCATTTAACCAATAAATATTCAGTAGAACATGATTATAAAGATACTGTCTATAAGTGACATCCCTGAATTCATCAAGGACACAGCTGGATGATCCTTTAAGTAAGTGACTCTGTCAGGTGGAGAAGTACTCTTTCTGTGATAGGTGCCATCATTTATTTTTTTGTTTTTTAATGCTCATGTTGGTGGTTATTTGCTTGTAAAAACAAATTCTGATATGTACATTCTGATATGTAGTCAACGTTGATACTTATTTCTTCTCTTCTCTTTTATCCATTTATAATTTAATTTTACTACCGCTGACACTGATGTGCAACCAGAATAATTATCAAGTGTCATTAATGCACTGCTTATTTGGTGAAGCACATTTATTTACAGACCTATTTCCCACATAAGTCCTAACCTAAACCTGTCTCCTCAGAGCACTCTCTCACCATTCAGTGTGTTGCTGCTGAATTGTCCTTTTATGGGCTTAATATTTTAATCCACATAGTTTTAGATGTATTAATTTACAAGAAATAGTTTGGGAAAGGCTTTTTTTCAGCTGATTTTATTTGAATATAGACATCTAACCATTCTCGTTCATTAAGTTTGTGACTCTATACATAAGGCTATGATATTCCAGGAATAATTTTAAAACGCTTGCTGTGTTTTTAATAAGCCCATTACATTGTCTCAGCCTCAGAAGGCAGAGTTTTAAAGCAGTATGTTATGCTCAACGCATTTTCTTCCTCTCACTGTCAGCATTTACAACAGTTAGATTCCCATGGCAACAGAACCCCACGGGGTTCCTCACCGGCTACTCATGACTTACTGAAGGCTGAAAACCAGCTGAGATTGACTGTGGGGTTACAAGCTCCAGCTGCAGCCCCTTACCATGTCCCAAGAGCATTTCCAATGGGGAAGAAGATGTAGGCCTGGCTCAAACCTGGCAGGACTGCCCATGTCTTCCCCATGCATGCACTTCCTTGATGGTACTCTCTCTGCTAATTAAGGATAAGGCCTCAAATGGGAAACAAACCAGCTCCTTACCACAAACATTTGGGGCTCCTTGAAATACTGTATAATGCAAATATGCTGACTGTGCATTTGGCAAAGGTAAACTAAGAGACCCTGAATTTATGTTTGTGGTGTCTACATTCCCACTAACTAGGATTCCCAGGCTTCCCCAAGGATTCAACTTATGATGTATGTTGTTTCAGATTACTGAAAATACACTGATTAACCTAGCCTTACCAAAATTGTAGCCACGATATAATGGGGTGAAGTGTGGCTCAGGTTTGAATACTGGCTCTGCATCTCACTTAGATGGGCCTTGGAAATGCCTCAACCCCACCAAGCTCATTTCCTTGTTCATAAAAAGGAAGAGTAGTACCTTCCTTTACAGGGCTTTTGAAAATGTATAAGGATTTTTTTTTTTTTTTTTTTAGGTGAGAAATTTAAATCTAGGGTATTCATTCCCCCTCTCTTTGCCTTTTCTTTGTTTTACCTTAAAAAAGTTTTTAAAAAGAGAATTTACCACTGAGCCAGTAATACTCATGTCTCAGGGGAGGTTACACATGGTCAAAAACACAGAATCATTGCTAGGTTTGAGGGGTTTTTTGCTTGTTTTTGAGGTATAAAAAACACATATAGTGGAGTGCATACATTGCATAAATCTGAAGTGTGCAGCTCAAATGAATTTTCATACACGCTGGTGTAACCACTGCCCAGATCAAGATAAAGAATATTTCTATCACTCCAGGAAGCTCTTATCATCCAGTCAGTAATGCCACCACCACCACCACCCACACTTTGAGGTAACTACAATTAGGATGACCATGGATTTGTTTTTCCTGTTTCGGGCTCATTTCACTCACATAATGTCTACGAGATTTATCAATGTTGTTGTATCAGTTTTTTATAATAAGAACACATCATATATTTAAAATTCATTCTATTATCAATATTTGGTTGTTTTCAGTTTTGACTATTATGAATAAAGCCACTATGAACATGCTTGTACACATCTTTTGGTGGGCAAACACACCCTTAACTTTTAAGCATAACCAGGACTGGAAGTGCTGGATTGGAAATAGGCAAAATGCTTATCTTTATAGGAAACTGCCGAACAGTTTCCTAAAGTACTTTTATCACATTCCCATCAGCAATGTTCGGGAGTTGCAGCTACTCCGTGTCCTTACTCCATTTGGTATTCCAATTTTTACTGTTCTGGAGAGTGTGTAGTGTTATCTCATTGTGGTCTTGATTTGCCTTTCCTTGATGAATAATAATGTTGGGAATCTTTTCATATGCTAATTATCCATTTAGAAATTCAATCGTATGCAGTGTCTCTTAAAGTTCTTGGCCATTTTAAAAATTAGGCTGTTTGATTTTTTATTATTAATTATAGGTGTTATATGTTCTAGCTACTTGTTCTTTGTCAGATACACATAATGCAAAAATCATCTACCAGTCTATGGCTTGCTTTTTCACATCCTTAATGATAACTTTCATAAACAGGCATACCTAAATTTAATTTTGTCCAAGTTATCACTCTTTTCCTTTATGGTAAATAAACTTTCTCTGGTTTCTTCCCCTAGAATCTTTATTGTTTTACCTTCTAATTTAGGTCTATGATACATCTAGAATTAATTTTTGTATGTGGTGTGACAGAGAAGTCAAGATTTGCTCCAGTTCTTTCTTGAAAGATCATTCTTTCCCCAGTGAAATGCATTATTGCCTCTGTCATCAGTCTGGTGGCTGTGTGTGTGTAGATTAGTGGACTCTGTTTCATTCCATTAACCTATAGGTCTGTCCTTACATCAGTACTACACCATCTTGATTACTGTAGCTTTATACAGTAAGCTTTAGAATTACCCAATGTCAGTATTCCAGCTTTGTTTTTCTTTTTCAAAATTGTTTTATCAATTCTAGATCCTTTACTTTCCATACACATTTTCAAATCAGCTTGTCAATTTCCACAAAAAGCCTATTGGGATTTTGAATAGGATGGCATTGACAAGGTAAGTCATTTTGGGGATAATTGACATCTTAACAACAGTGAGTTTTCCAATCCATGAACATTTACTTAGGTCTTTTAAATTATCTCTCAGGGATGTTTTGTGATTTTTTTTTTTTTTCCAGCATGGAGGTATTATACATCTTTTGATACCCATATTCATTTTTATGCATCTGTAAATGACATTTTTATTTCATTTTCTAATTGTATTTGCTACTATATGGAAACATAATATTGGTTCTAACATTTTGTTTGTATATTCTTTTGGATTTTCTGCATACACCATAAAGACAACTTTACTCTTCATTTCTAATCTTTATGCCTATAATTTCTTTTTCTTACCTTATTGTGTAAAGTTGGTGTTATTTCTTTCTTAAGTGTTTAGTAGAATATGTTAGTGAAGCCATCTTTGGAATGTACTTTGTTGGAAGGATTATTTATTAAATTGATTTCTTTGACAGATATTGGAGTAATTGTGCCAGTTCTGGAAAGTGATTTTTAAGGAGTTTGTTCAGCTCATCTAAGTTGCCAAATTTATTGGCATTGAGCAGTTCACGGTATGCTTTTATCTCTTTAATATGCACAGAGTCCATAGTGCTATCCCCATTTTCATTTCTGACATTAATTTGTTTCTTCTCTTTTTTCTTCATTAGTCTTAGATTTTTTTCTATTTCTCACTTGTTTTATATTTTATTATCTCTATTCTTTGTCTTTCTACTTACTTGGCTTAATTTACTGTTTTCCTCCTAGCTTCTTGAGATGAAAGTTTAGATCACTGATTTAAAATCTTCTTTTTAATTCCATTCATTCAAAAGTATACATGTTTTTCTATGTGCTACTTTAGCCAAATCTCTTGAGTTTTATATTTACTTATGGTTAGGTTAAAATATTTTCTAATTTCCACTGTGATTTCTTTTTGACCTATAGATCATTTAGGTTTTGATTAATGTCCAAACAATTTGGGGTTTCCAGTTATCTTTCTGTTATTGCTTCCTAGATTAACTCTCTAATTTTATTGATAGTTTTGAAGAATTGGCTTTTGGTTTTATTGTGTTCTCTCCTGTTTTTGTTCTAATTTCATTAATTTCTACTAAAATTTTTTTCTTCCTTCTACTTATTTGGATTTAATTTGCTCTTCTTTCTCTAATTTCTTAAGGTAGAAATTTAGGTTATTGAGTTCAGACTTTTTTTTTCTTAATACATATGTTTAATGCTAGAAATTCCCTACTAAGCATTGCTTTAGCAGCTTCTTGCAAACTTTAATATGTTGTATTTTCATTTTCATTTAATACAAAGTATTTTTAAAATTTCCTTGAGGCAATCTCTTTGACCAATGGGTTATTTAGAAGTATATTGTCTAATTTCTAAATATTTGGTAATTATCCAGATCTACCAAATGCTTTTTAGCTAAATTCTTCTTACCAGCTTGTGTAACACCCAGCATCTGACCCAGGTAAGCATATGGTCATGTCCTGTCTTTCTTTGCTTCAAGTCATCTATCATTTCTTAGATTTCTAGCTACTTGTTTTTTTATTGTATGAGTCATGACATAGGCCTGTCACTTTCACTCTGTTCTGCCTCCTGAGTGCCACTGGCCACAATGGGCACTAAGAGAATCAGTGCAAATCAATCGAACATCTGGAGCCAACTTGAAGCATCTATTCTACTGAGTGTGATTCAATGGTGGATTTACCATGATTAGGGCAAACAGAAAGAAAAAACAAAACATAACAACAAACAACAAAAGATAGACAAATATTTCCAGGAAAAAAAGAGTTAGGTACTAATAATGAAATATTCCATACTTGGATTTATTTAGAGGAAACTTTATATTCAGTGGAGAAATACAGCATTTTTTTTTAATACTTCAGAAATGGAAAGCACTTAAATATTTAGTAATAAGAACAGCTTTCAAACAATGGTCTTTTGGAATTTAATTAGTGTTTTTAATTTGTGAATGTAATATTTAGAAGTTTTTTTGTCTGGTCTGGACATGGTACAAATTGATATATCTAAATTTGTGACTCACCCATTCCTCCTGCCATTTCCCTTTTTCTTAATACTGCGAGGGCCATTTGAAATTTTGGTATTAAAATTTAGTAGTTTAGTATTTGAAATTTAAGTATTAAGAAAAAGAAATTCCAATAGTATCATGAATCCCACCTTTCCATAGAAAAGACTAATAAAAGGTTTCTTAGAGTTTAGGAGCAACTCCCCACGGAGGGTGTCCACCTTCTAGACGGGCTGATTGCTTCTGTGCAGAAGCTCAGCCCTTTCCGGTGAACAGGTGGAGTTTTCTAACCCAGAGAAGCTGACCATTTACATACACCTTCCCTTCATATATTTCCATCTAGGTACTGACAACTCCCGAGTTTGTATCCTCAGCCTGGGCTTCTACCCTGTACTAAAGACTTGTCTATCTAACTGCCTCCTTGACATCTCCTCTTAGATACTGTCTTAGTCCATTTGTGCTGCTATAACAAGACAGGTGAGACTGGTGAATTTATATATAACAGAAGTTAATTTCTCACAGTCTGGAGCCTGGGAAGTCTAAGACAAAGGCATCAGCACATTTGGTGTCTGGTAAAGGCTGCTCTCTGCTTCCAAGATGGCACCTTGTTGCTGCATCTTAATTGCCAATATGATACTCTTAAGAGGTGGGGCCTTTAGGAGGTGGATTCCTCCTGAGGGGAGGAACGCTGTGTTCTCACATGGTGGAAAGGAGGATGGAAGAGCAAAAGGACAAAAAAGCTAAAGAAACGAATGCTGTGTCTTCACATGTCACAAGAGATGCAAGGGGGAAAGAAGGGTGAACAGTAACCTCTTAATATAACCACACTGGCAATTAAGTTTTAACATGTGAATTTTGGCGAGAAACACATTCAAACCATAGCAGATACCTAATAGAAATCAACTTACGAACTATGCCCTTACCTGAACCCCTGACCCTAGCTCCCTTCCCTCAAATTGCTCCTCCAGTCTTCCTCATTTCAGATAGGGTCAACCACACCCTTCCAGATGACCAAGTCTAAAACTCTGCAGTCATCCTTGATTGACTTTCTTTCACAACTGACATCCAATTAATCAGCAAGTCCTGTAGAAGTTTCTTTCAACTTATATCCAGAATCTGATAACTTCTCACCACTTCCACTGCCAACACCCTTATCTGAGCCACCATTATTTCTCACTTGCGTTACTTTAACAGACTTCTAATTGATCTTCCAGCTTCCCCTGCTCTGCTCCCTACAGCCTATTCTCAATATAGCATTCAGTGATCCTTTTAAAAAACTAAGCCAGATCATGTGACTCCTGTGCTCAAAACTCTCCAGTGCTCTTCACACAGAATAAGAATCAAGGCCCTTCAGTGCCCTGCAAGGCCACACATGACCCGGCCCTCATTACCTCTCTGATCCCATCTCCTACTGTAATTGCTTCCAATGTACTAACTGCCAGGGTTCATGAGCTTTGGAAGCAGAAAGAAAAGATACTTGAGGGTGGTGTGGATGTAGAGGATAGGCAACCAGCAGGCTCTGCCATACCAATTGAACTTTTGAGATGACATAAAATGTATTCTATCTGCATCCCATAAAAATATTTTCAGCCTATTATGTTGTGTGGTGATTTAAAGCATGTCTGCAAATTCTTTGACTCTTTCATCGAGAAATGCGTCTAATTCCGTTCCTTTTAAAGATAGGAGGGAGTTTATCACGCCTCAACAAACAGAATGCTGCAAAAATGATGCCACGTGACCTCTGAGCCATGTCTCACCGCCAATTTATACGATGAAAGGAATGGGAGTCACATGAATAGTGGAGAATCGTTATTTGAAAAAATACAATTAACTTACAGTTCTTGAAGAGTAATGGTAACGACCACCTTCTCTGTATTATCTTTAACTCACTTTGAGATCGTTTCTCCTTCACCATGTCATGGATACTACTTTAAGGACTAAGACCTCTAAATCACTAAATAACCACCTCTATCCTGATGACACCCACATTTATACTTGCAGCAACTCCGATCTCCAACCTAGATCCAACACCTACTTCACATTTCCACTTGGATTTCTCACAAGCACCTCAAAG